>NC_141695.1:399239853-399826795 GCF_964263255.1 Lissotriton vulgaris
GCAAAATCATCAGCACAAGCCAGGAGGACCCCACACCAAAATTGGTGTGAAATTACAAACTACGTCTCACCCTTCATCATAAATACCAGCATATTTATCCTCCTTGGGGTCCTTAATTTTCACCCTAAAAGACAGTACTGACCCAAACTCTATGGCACCTTCTAGAAAACGTATCCAGCATGTTACCGAACCCACACACACCGCCGGGCACCAATTGAACCCAATTTTTCTCCTCAGTTAGAAAATATGCCCTGGACAGACCACACCCACATCAGTTTAAGCATACCCATCCTGCATCAAGACTTACCACCACCAGAACCATCCACTCCTGCCGGAAAAGCATCACAGTAGAGAAGTGAGATTCTGCTCTTTCTGAGCACTGGTCCAAGCACCCCAGCGACTTTCTGAAAGCCATTAAAAACCTTAACAACTGGGCAACTGCAAGCTCCAAGATCCTGTCTTTGCTCAAGCGCAACCCATCGGCAAGAGCCTAACCACAGGGCAGCTAGTAAACAGAGGAATTTGGGCCGACAAAACACCACTGCAAGCAATTCGAGCGCAAATGGAGAAAAAGTTGTGATACTGCAGATAAAGACATCTTAAAATCAGCCGAAAGACCCTACTACTAATGGATACGAACACCAAGCATGCAGCTTTTGCAGATCATATCTATGCCAGCACTAACAGCATCAATCCTCAACTGGACCCCAACACTCAACTTCCCAACATGACCGATGAACGAACGCTGACCTCGTGGCCTTCTGTCACCATTGCCAAAATCGATCGCTGCTACCATGAAGACCATCCACTTTGGGGGCTCCATCTGACCCTTACCCACACCACACTTTTACCAGGTGGTGCAAACCGATCAGTGAAGCACTATCGCCCATCCTCAACGCCTACATTGACTCAGGCACATTCCTGGACACCTGGAAACATGCCACCTTCATGCCCCTACTCAAGTAACCATCTGCTAATCCAGCCACACTTTCCAACTAAAGACCAATTTCCTTCCTACCATAACCAGCAAAGGTCTTTGAGAAACAAATCAATAGACACCTCACCAACCACCTCAGCTCCTCTATGCCACACAGTCCGGATTCAGGCCGAACCACAGTATAGAAACAGCACTCATTGTTGCCCACAGATGACATACGCATGACCCTTGACAGAGGAGCCACAGCAGTCCTCATTCTTCTGGACCTCTCTGCAGCTGTAGAAATGGTCCTATGCCCCATCCTCATCAGGCACCAGCAAAAGATTGGCATTCAAGGACACACTCTCCACTGGATCTCCTCTTTCTTAACGTATAGAACATAAGCTGTCAGACTGGCACCTTACTTCACGGAAGCCAGCAAACCCATCTGCAGAGTGCTCCAAAGCTCATCGCTCAGCCCCACCCTCTTCAATGTATCCATGATTCCTCCGGTTAACATCATCCATGCACACAACATCAACTTCTTCTCCTACGCAGATGAGATGCAGCTCATGCTCTTCCTCTTTACAAGACCCTCAACAAAAGAAACAAGTTCACCGCCAGTATGGCTGAAGTCACCAACTAGATGAAAACCAACTATCTCAAACTCAACATCAACAAGACAAGAACACCTCACCATGAGACTCCAACTGTTGGCCGACAGAACTCTGATGCTCACCCACACAAAGAACCCTTACCACGAACCTCGGAATAATCATCAACAGAAAAAAGGGCTTAATCATACAAGTCAACGCTGTCACTGCAACCTGCTTTTACACACTGAAGATGCTGAGGATGATCTTCAAATGGTTCCCAAGTAACACAAAAAGAACTCTGACTCATGTCCTAGTCACCAACAAACTGGATTATAGGAACACCTTCTATGCTGGGATCATCAAGCAACCCACTCGAAGACAATAAACCACCAAGAACTTGGCAGCCACAACCTCCCACACAGACCTCACATCACCCCACACAGCAGGGAACTACAATGATCCTCGATACACTAAGACACTGAATTCAAACTCCTCATACACACAAGCAAGGCACTAAGCAACTCAGACCCCACCTACCTGAACAGTTGCATCTCCTTCCACCAACCACCCAGACATCTCCTGTCCACAGGACTCCCACTCGCACACATCCAACACATCCACAGGACCATATTAGTAGGACAAGTGTTCTATTACATCGCTCTTGAACCATGGAAAGACCTCTCGCTTCATATCAGAATTCCTCCTCTCTTGAACCCTGCAAGAAGCCTGACTTTTCAATTAACCAACCTAATATAGGCAGGTCTAGGCACACGCACCAACTGAGCACCAGGATACTCTTGCGTGTGATAGTGCACTTTATAAATACACATAACATACCATAACATTATATAATGTAGGTGGAGACGGAGAAGCAAACCGATGTGCGAAGTACTCGAGGGAGACAGCTGGAAAATACTTGCTCTCTCATGAAGTACATAATCAAAAATAAAAAAGTAGTGCTTAAAAAACAAGCAATGGAAGCTTAGAAGTGAGACAATCAAAATAGATCATAAAGACACAGGATTTTCAAGCTGGTACACAACTAAGGAGCAGGCAATGGAGTAACAGGATTGCCAACCAATGGAAAGCAAAGTATAGGTTCCCAGCCAATGTGTATGAACTTGGTAAGCCCACAATATGTCTTTCGCAAGCAAACAGGTGCACTGTTGGGTAAGCTCAGCCTAAAAATCTATGTTAAAAACGTGTCTACTTAGTATAGGCAAAGAAAAAAAGGAAAGCCAGGTAGGATTGGTTATATTTAGAGGAGGCAAGTAAATGGTCACACTTGATAGGCCATATAGTTATCACTTACTATCAGTAGGTTTTATGCTGATGTTTAGCGGTTTTATGAACTAAAGCAATGATTGATAAGGAAAAAAGACCATGCGTTCAGAAACTCAACATCCCATTTCCCTTCAAATTAGCTCTGGGGTGGCCTTCACTCATTCCCTCAGCACGTAAAGTTTTATGGAATGCGTGAATAAATAAATATTTTCTGAGGGGCTGGAATGTTCTACATCCCCTGTGACAGGCCACCTATGAAAACAGCACATAAAGGAGTGGGACATGATTATAAAAGTGAGCGCTATTCTCTGGAGCTGCATTATAGCTTTGGAATAAGAAGGTTGATAAGAGTGGGTAGCAGGAGAACATGTATTATACTTATTTATTTAAAAGGGAGGAGGATGGATTGAAAATAGGGTGGGTATTGCGGGTGGGTGGCAAGATGACATAATTGTCAAATTCTTTTAGAAAGTTCTGGTAAATGCAACAGTGGTGAGGGTACATTCAGAACCGCATCTCCTTTTTATGGTCTGGCTTGGCATTGCAGCTGTCACAAGACAATTATGTGAATTAGGCGAAAGGCTTTGGCTCCAGCCCTCTAATTGTGAGCTAGGAGTGCACGTTTTCATTGAGCAGAAGTTGTGTGCTTCCACAAAAAAGTCCTTGCCCTCCACGCAGCTGTGATCATTTTGTTTAATTATCCAGCTGCCTGAGCTTGAGTTTTTAGGGGCACCGACATGCTATTGGAATGCTATTAAAGTGTCTTAGATAACTAAATAATTAATGGCATCTCTCCCTGGCAGCAGCACAGATGGGAGGAGACCAGTCATTAATGTACATGGATTTTTAGGTTTGGCTTGAGAGTGCATCAATAACCCAGACCTATTGGCATTGCCAATGCTTGTTTTTATACTTATGGGTAACTTCGAGCAATGTGTGATGGCTGTTATTAATCTTTTGGGGAAGGGAACAAGACAAGTGTGATGTCCAGGACACCAGGTTTAAAATGAGCAGGTGACTGAGGCACGTGAGGTCATGTCGTACATAGTCTTCCTATGAACATTCTACCCTTGAATAGCTGTTGAAAGCAGGCGCATTGATTTGAGTGGAAGATGCACAACATATGATTGAACTGTTGATGGGTAGCAGTGAATAATGGAAAACGTCTTCACCTCATGACTTGGGAGGATATCATATTGATGTCAGAACCCTTTGATTAAAAACATTCCTCTTATTTACCTGTAATTCTATATATTTTTAAATAGACCCGGGAGGTTTATTTATTTTGCTTACAAATATCAAATAAAGCAAGTGGCACTAATGTGTGGTCTGTGCCAAAGGTGCTTTCAAAATAATTTGTTATCTCGCAGTGGCTGAAGGAGCTGTGTGTGCAGGGGTTCTCCGAAAGTCCTGCAAGGCAAAAGCTATCCTACGTCTGATTTTAAAAGGTATATAAGTGTTAAAAACAATCGGAAAGTCTTATGACTATAACCATAAATTGCATACCAACTCAATTCCAAATTTCTATCCTCTTGGGAAAATATTGTGGTTTTCTGTTATTAGGTTGAGCAGTCAGCGCGCATGTCTGCAAGACCTGTTGATTCAATAAGACTACTTTCTTCCCACTTGCTACTTACCATTGGCTTCCTCCTCCATCGCTCTTCTTTCCTACCTCCTAAGTTGTTTACACAGTGATGCAAGACGTCCAGTCAAGGCTAAGGAGCACGGGTCAAGCACGGTCTCCCTAACACTTAGTTTCTTCTTCTCTTGTTCTACATAACTTTTTTTTAAATGTTGCTTTAGGGCCCATTGTTGCTTCCACCCTCCGACACACAGGGGCCTGGATGGAGGAATAATGGCCACCTCCTAGTCAGGCATACACGATAGTCTGGAGTAGCACTGAAACACTATTAATTCACGTAATGCGCAAGTGTGAATTCATTTGCAACCATCAGAGACGTCGGCCCAGGATTCCGGCAAGGGGCAGGCCGCCAGCAGCAGCAGGAGGTTTGCCCACATATCTGTCAAGTGCATCCTATCCAGCAGCCTCTCACTGGTTCGGGAACCAGATCAAACCAGGAGGGCGGGCAGGGCCAGGCTCCCAAAAATAGCCAGAAAAAATGCTTAATCCTGCGCCTCGAACTCCGGTCGAGCTCTTCACACTGCGAGTTCCCTCCCCAGCTCCAGCTCGGGCTGTGCCGCCTGAACTAGGTGTAGTGCTGCTCTGCGCTGTCTTTCACCGGCAATCACCTGGCCCTCCCTGCCTCCTTCCTTGCACGTGTAAAAGAAATAACTTTCTTGCACCTTTGAGGAGGAGGAGCCCGCCTCGCTGCTTTCTGCTCTAGTGCAATCTTTTACTGGTGCTGTGTGGAAAATGGGGCGAGGGTGTGCGCCTGCACCCCCTTCCTCTGTTTTTTGTTTTTTTTTACAGCTTCTCCACATTTAAATTTACACGAAACGTGTTTCACATCTTTGATAACTTCTAGGGAAACCACAGTTGTGAGTTCCCAGCTCTTCTGCTACATAACAGAAAGTGGCTCATTTTCAGATAATTTGTTTTAGGTCAAGGCTTTGGAGGAAATGTAAATTCCTCCGGCATATGCTTTGCATCTAAACTGAAAAACGTATCTCCCATCTCCTTTCTACAGGGCGCCCACCTCCTCTTTGGAAAATACGCAATGGTACTTGTACGTATTTGCATTCATCACTTTATAACTCTGGAACAGAGCAGAACAGTATAATCTTTGAACATACAGGAGTCCTTCTTTTAGGTTTGATTAAAGTCTAGTTCTTTCGGTGTTTAGGATGGGAGGACGCTAATACGTAACAGTCGTGCACCGCCTAAATCTACCACGCTCGGCTCAGCATGTCCTTAATCATGCTCTGCATCCCTGTGCCATCTGTGAACGCCTAGACCTTGGTCTACAGGCCCTGTGTCATGCTATGTGTCCCTGTGGCAGCTCTGTACAGACTAGACCTTGGTCTACAGGCCCTGTGTCATGCTATGTGTCCCTGTGGCAGCTCTGTACAGACTAGACCTTGGTCTGCAGGCCCCATGTCATGGTATGTGTCCCTGTGGCAGCTCTGTACAGACTAGATCTTGGTCTGCAGGCCCTGAGTCATGCTATGTGTCCCTGTGGCAGCTCTGTACAGACTAGACCTTGGTCTGCAGGCCCTGTGTCATGCTATGTGTCCCTGTGGCAGCTCTGTACAGACTAGATCTTGGTCTGCAGGCCCTGAGTCATGCTATGTGTCCCTGTGGCAGCTCTGTACAGACTAGACCTTGGTCTGCAGGCCCTGAGTCATGCTATGTGTCCCTGTGGCAGCTCTGTACAGACTAGATCTTGGTCTGCAGGCCCTGAGTCATGCTATGTGTCCCTGTGGCAGCTCTGTACAGACTAGATCTTGGTCTGCAGGCCCTGAGTCATGCTATGTGTCCCTGTGGCAGCTCTGTACAGACTAGACCTTGGTCTGCAGGCCCCGTGTCATGGTATGTGTCCCTGTGGCAGCTCTGTACAGACTAGATCTTGGTCTGCAGGCCCTGAGTCATGCTATGTGTCCCTGTGGCAGCTCTGTACAGACTAGACCTTGGTCTGCAGGCCCTGAGTCATGCTATGTGTCCCTGTGGCAGCTCTGTACAGACTAGACCTTGGTCTGCAGGCCCCATGTCATGGTATGTGTCCCTGTGGCAGCTCTGTACAGACTAGATCTTGGTCTGCAGGCCCTGAGTCATGCTATGTGTCCCTGTGGCAGCTCTGTACAGACTAGACCTTGGTCTGCAGGCCCTGAGTCATGCTATGTGTCCCTGTGGCAGCTCTGTACAGACTAGATCTTGGTCTGCAGGCCCCATGTCATGGTATGTGTCCCTGTGGCAGCTCTGTACAGACTAGACCTTGGTCTGCAGGCCCTGAGTCATGCTATGTGTCCCTGTGGCAGCTCTGTACAGACTAGATCTTGGTCTGCAGGCCCCATGTCATGGTATGTGTCCCTGTGGCAGCTCTGTACAGACTAGACCTTGGTCTGCAGGCCCTGAGTCATGCTATGTGTCCCTGTGGCAGCTCTGTACAGACTAGATCTTGGTCTGCAGGCCCCATGTCATGGTATGTGTCCCTGTGGCAGCTCTGTACAGACTCGATCTTGGTCTGCAGGCCCTGAGTCATGCTATGTGTCCCTGTGGCAGCTCTGTACAGACTAGACCTTGGTCTGCAGGCCCTGAGTCATGCTATGTGTCCCTGTGGCAGCTCTGTACAGACTAGACCTTGGTCTGCAGGCCCTGTGTCATGGTGTGTGTCCCTGTGGCAGCTCTGTACAGACTAGATCTTGGTCTGCAGGCCCTGAGTCATGCTATGTGTCCCTGTGGCAGCTCTGTACAGACTAGACCTTGGTCTGCAGGCCCTGAGTCATGCTATGTGTCCCTGTGGCAGCTCTGTACAGACTAGACCTTGGTCTGCAGGCCCCATGTCATGGTATGTGTCCCTGTGGCAGCTCTGTACAGACTAGATCTTGGTCTGCAGGCCCTGAGTCATGCTATGTGTCCCTGTGGCAGCTCTGTACAGACGACCTTGGTCTGCAGGCCCTGAGTCATGCTATGTGTCCCTGTGGCAGCTCTGTACAGACTAGACCTTGGTCTGCAGGCCCCATGTCATGGTATGTGTCCCTGTGGCAGCTCTGTACAGACTAGACCTTGGTCTGCAGGCCCTGAGTCATGCTATGTGTCCCTGTGGCAGCTCTGTACAGACTAGATCTTGGTCTGCAGGCCCCATGTCATGGTATGTGTCCCTGTGGCAGCTCTGTACAGACTAGATCTTGGTCTGCAGGCCCTGAGTCATGCTATGTGTCCCTGTGGAAGCTCTGTACAGACTAGATCTTGGTCTGCAGGCCCTGTGTCATGCTATGTGTCCCTGTGGCAGCTCCGTACAGACTAGACCTTGGTCTGCAGGCCCCATGTCATGGTATGTGTCCCTGTGGCAGCTCTGTACAGACTAGATCTTGGTCTGCTGGCCCTGTGTCATGCTATGTGTCCCTGTGGCAGCTCTGTACAGACTAGATCTTGGTCTGCAGGCCCTGAGTCATGCTATGTGTCCCTGTGGCAGCTCTGTACAGACTAGACCTTGGTCTGCAGGCCCCATGTCATGCTATGTGTCCCTGTGGCAGCTCTGTACAGACTAGATCTTGGTCTGCAGGCCCTGAGTCATGCTATGTGTCCCTGTGGCAGCTCTGTACAGACTAGACCTTGGTCTGCAGGCCCCATGTCATGCTATGTGTCCCTGTGGCAGCTCTGTACAGACTAGACCTTGGTCTGCAGGCCCCATGTCATGCTATGTGTCCCTGTGGCAGCTCTGTACAGACTAGATCTTGGTCTGCAGGCCCTGAGTCATGCTATGTGTCCCTGTGGCAGCTCTGTACAGACTAGACCTTGGTCTGCAGGCCCTGAGTCATGCTATGTGTCCCTGTGGCAGCTCTGTACAGACTAGACCTTGGTCTGCAGGCCCCATGTCATGGTATGCGTCCCTGTGGCAGCTCTGTACAGACTAGATCTTGGTCTGCAGGCCCTGAGTCATGCTATGTGTCCCTGTGGCAGCTCTGTACAGACTAGACATTGGTCTGCAGGCCCTGAGTCATGCTATGTGTCCCTGTGGCAGCTCTGTACAGACTAGACCTTGGTCTGCAGGCCCCGAGTCATGGTATGTGTCCCTGTGGCAGCTCTGTACAGACTAGACCTTGGTCTGCAGGCCCTGAGTCATGCTAAGTGTCCCTGTGGCAGCTCTGTACAGACTAGATCTTGGTCTGCAGGCCCCATGTCATGGTATGTGTCCCTGTGGCAGCTCTGTACAGACTAGATCTTGGTCTGCAGGCCCTGAGTCATGCTATGTGTCCCTGTGGCAGCTCTGTACAGACTAGATCTTGGTCTGCAGGCCCTGAGTCATGCTATGTGTCCCTGTGGCAGCTCCGTACAGACTAGACCTTGGTCTGCAGGCCCCATGTCATGGTATGTGTTCCTGTGGCAGCTCTGTACAGACTAGATCTTGGTCTGCTGGCCCTGTGTCATGCTATGTGTCCCTGTGGCAGCTCTGTACAGACTAGATCTTGGTCTGCAGGCCCCATGTCATGCTATGTGTCCCTGTGGCAGCTCTGTACAGACTAAACCTTGTGCTGCAGGCCCTGTGTCATGCCTACTAACAACCTGTGGTACTGTGCCCTTTCCTGTCTTCGTGGATTTTCTTTCAACACATGCTACTGCAGGGATATTATTTCACACAAAAAATAACCATTATTATTTGCAACACCAATAGCTCTAAATTTTAATAATGCGAGACCTATTACATTTTAAGTGCTTGGTTTTATATTGCTATGAGGAGGACATGAAGGCTTCCTTGCGGCCAGGAGTGATGAACTAAAAGGCATAGCGCGCTGCACCATCAGGATAAATTCCTTGTGGCTGCCAGAGATGGAACAGGCGTCTGGAGCTTCTGATTTTGACTGCAATTTCATGTAACAGAAAAATTAAATTTTGCAAGTAAAATAACTTTCACAATTGCCTTTTTTACTTTTACTAAATAAGGGCGTAATGTTCATCGAAATTACACGTTATGTAAATACCCTTTGCTAGGTGTCTGTGTGAAAATTGCACAAGTAATAAGACCTTATGAACAAAAGTCATGTAATCTACAAAACCCAGGTGAAATTGACGTTATTCCAACGTAATCTTGCATTAGTTCCGGTATTTTGTATTACGCTTGATGTGTTAAATTCCAAACATGACGCCAATATACCTGGTTGCGTAATTAAAGACAGTACACATACATAATCCTAATTCGGGAACATCGTCGAAACACCGTAAATGACTAGAACTCGACTTGCTGATCTTCGTGGCACTGTTTTTGTGTTATTTTTTGTTAGCTCAAAATGCAGAAATCCCATTCACATAATGTTTACAAAATGTTGCTTCATTACGCAAAAGGAAATTACACAAATTTCACGCACGCCTGCAATATACGTCTTCAATGCATTTCAAATACATTTTCTAAAGATGCAAAATGTAATTTGCTCTTGCAAGGCACCCAGCTGTGGCACAAATCCAGTTTCAGAGGTGCCCCCTAGACATTTTCTGTTCTAACAAGTATCCAATGAGCAGAAATTACATATAAATGATGTGAGATACCTATATCCCACTAATCAGGAATGGCACGAGGCTGGCCTTGAATAGAGAGCGATTTGCCCGGCTTAAATATATCGCAGCATCAGAGGGGGTTCTACTGAGGGGGCAGACAAAGGGAATACAAATACCCGTGCTACTCTAAGGCAATAACTGGTGTATGGGGTAGAGGGTCTGAGAAATGTATTATCTCCTCAGAAACACCCAGTTTCCAAATTTACTTTTCAGAGGAACACTCCAACGAAAGACCCTTTGAAATAAACATTTCTCTCATAATAAAAATACTGCTACAAGGTCCTCCCCTCCAGAACCATTCACACAAATACACACACACATACGCATAGGAACGGCAAATATAGGAAACAAATTAAAACAGGAAATGGAAAAGGCAGCCAGGCAAAAAAGGAAAAGCAAGCTATTAATTGATTCCTTGTGTCAGGCCGAAAATGATTTTCAGTTCTTTTGAAAATAACCATTCACTGGAAAGAATGTTGTTTGCTTGCAGAAAACTGAGGGAAAGTAACTGCAGGCTGTCTTCCCTTACATACTAGCACCCCTAGGCCATGCACAAGTGTACTATGCCATCTTATTTGAAAAAGAACCTCGAATTGGAATTGGGGAAAACATTTCTGTCTGGAGAGGTACTAGGGTAGTAATACAAGTGGAGGACATAGAAGGCTAGATGAAGAGAACACTTGCAAGATAAAGACGTGACTACCCCATTGAAGGATATGAAGGCTAGAATGAGAAACCTGCATAAGGGTCTCTGAGTCAGCTTGTCTGGAGTGTATTTGGAAGACGAGGTTCACAATTCTATTTTTTGATCTGGCGTTAGCAAAGACCTTTTGATTTTTACTAAAAATGTATGTATAATATATACGATGCTTACTTATAGGGCCCTCTTTAACCATTGGTCTTGTTCTCAGTTGTCTTCTATACATTACAGCATATATCATATGGCAGTGGATCAGCCCACCTCAACTATTGGCTAACTTCATGGTAAGTGATGGCATGCTGCCCTGTCACAAGGAGCACAACCACGCACAAAGAAGTTCACTTCAGTGCCAGGGACTACTGGCAGTGGGCACTTTATGAGGCCAAAAATATATTTTGTTTTTTAGATTGCTGAGGACCCAGCAGACTCCCCAACAATAAAGAGCAGAAAAAAACATGAAAAGATCAAAGAGGCAGTGAGAAAGTCAAGAAGCTGGCAGCCAACGCCAGGCCTATTGGCTTTGCCACTGTTTTTTTTGAGGAGGAGAGAACTGCCATTATACCTCATTCGATATCCCCTTCCCTGTAGCGCCCACGCCCCTGTTCCCTAAATGAAAGACATAGCATGACTTACCTGTGGAGGTTATCATTGATCTGGCTCAAGTTGGGAGCCCGGCAGTCATTGTTAAATTCCGGGATGAATCCATAGTCTTTGAACAGCGCTTCGGCGCCCTTAGCAATGATGGCAACACCATTTTGTACCCTGTGCCGAAGGTCATCCTTCCAGCCCTCAGACAGCACAGTGAAGAGCCCCACGGGCAAATGCTCCGGCATGTAGTCTGTGCCACCCAGGTTGGTGCCCACCATGAACCAGATGTAGCCAGGGCCAGTGAGGCCTGCCTCACGTGCAGCCCGGAATACTCCATCTGCCTCGTCCCGCGAGCAGTAGAGAAGGCGCACTTGAACCGAGATTTCACGGAGCTGGCGCTTCAGGCGGGAGCTGCTAGGGTCATCCGTGAGGTTGAGAGTCAGAACACCGCGGTTCTCCCAGCCAATAAAGCTGCTGTCAGTCAATAACTCAATGTAATCCACAAAGTCCTCATAGCCTGGAAAGAGGGTAGTGATAACTGCAAAGGCTGTCCAGTCATACTCTTCAAGGACCTCAAAGATGACCTGGAGCTGTTGTTCGGTGGAAGAGCCAAGTTGCAGGAACGTAGATCCTTTCTCCTGTGGAGGAAAAGATGGAAGGAATGCAGAAGATGGACAACAGGAAAAGTGAGAAGGTAAAAAGAAAAAGTGAAAAGCAGAAACATGGGAATAAACATGAAAAAAAACAGAAGTTGAAGAAATTAACATAAAAAGAGAGAGAGAAAACAGAGATAAATTAAAGACACGAGAATAGGCATGATTAGGAGGAGAAGTAAAAGAACAGTAAAGAAAGACAGAAAATGAAATGGGCAATAGAACGACAGAGAGAATAAAGGAAGACAAGAAAATGAATGGAACGACAATAGAATGAATTAAAGGAAATAAAGGTATATCAAAAGACAGAGAGAAAAATAAACACAAAAAGCAAAGAAAGAGATTACCAATAAAAAGAAAACAAAAATAAATAGAAAAACAAAGAAATGTGAAGAAAAAACAAGGCAAGAAAGAAGCAAATGTAATTTAATGTAAAATAAGTTGCAGACAGAAGAATAAAAAATGCAAATGAAGAGAGGAGAGGAATGTGAGAAACGGGTATAGATTGTGCAATGAAGTAGTTGAGACAAAGAAAAGATAGTAAACAGAATAATAGAGAGAGGGAAATAAAGACACAGACAACCCAAAATTCGGGGAAACAAGAAAAAGGTAGCATGAAAAAAGATTGCAGAGAAAATGATGGAAAGTAAAATGAGAAACAGTGAGTAAAAGAGAGAGAGTGACAGTGAAAGTGATAGAAAAAAAGAGAAGAAGGGAAAGGAGGGAACAAAAACAAAGATCAGTTTTCTTTTATCTACAGTACTGCCAGCTTAAGTTACATGTGGATGAATGGTGATGGTAGGTGACTTTTTTAGTGTTTATATATACAGCAATGAGAAATGAATGCCTGATGAAGGAATTATTGACTATTAGACCACCAAAGGTGATGCAAAGTTATTGGCGACACTGCTTTTTAATAAACGTATCCAACTGGTTCACACTTGGTAGATAACTTTGATATTGCAAGGCAATTATGTACGCTCACTGATGGGAGCTTTAGGCGCACTGTTTGATTCAAGGCATTTCTCTCTAGCTATCCATCACTTCGTTGAATGTCACAGATCACATACAGTACAGTACACAATTTATTTTCAACATCTCACACTGTCATACGGTTCCAATGAATTTAATAGGACTGTGTAGCTGGACAACATGACCGTCAGAATGTGGGGAATGATTCCATACATATCATCAGACTTTGTTGGCCTAATTCCTAGCTTGCTCACAGTGCCACATCTGGACCCTAACCTTACCAGGGTACCAGATGGTATCTGAAACCTCAGAACATGACCACTCTAATTCCCCAAGAAAGTCGTTGTTACTCTTGCATGCCCAAGAGAGGCACAAGAATGATACAAAATGGATTTATGGAAGCAATTGTATTGTTGTATAAAAAGCAAGAGCTGCAATTATTAGTAGAATAAAACAAAGCATTGCAACCAGCATTACAAGAAGAGTGAAAAAAATAAACAGTTCAACCATTATATCATTACAGTGTGATTATGATTATATTTCTACTCCTATCCTAATTCTTCATACACTATCGAGAACATAGTGGGAATACCCTATGCCTGATCAGTACTAATCAATTGTTGTTTCAGAGGGTCTGGACCTCAATACTACTTTTTTCATATATGAGCACACACCACATACGAAAAGTGTTTTATTTTTTATTGAATTTGAACAATATAAAGGTGCTACCTACATTTATCGACAATGATATTAGATTTCTTTCCAGATCATAAATTCATGCATATGTAAAAAAAAATTCCAACAAGAAGTTTCTATGGGGTAAATACCCTCACAGCCTTAGGAGGGCATTCGAGATCCTTGGTGCGACATCTTCTTAAATTATACATCAGTAGTAAATGTCCCTTATGGCATGTGAAAGTTGATGTTTTTGGACTTTAGCTGTGACTTTCTTTCAACAGGACATAGATATTGGAGCCGTCCATACTGGCATATGAAATGCCACTTACCCTAATAAATCTACACTAAAATCAAAAAGACACATGGAAAAACATTTAATAATAAAATCGAAGCTTGTGTGCCCAACTACTAACAAAGTGTCGTACAGTCCCCAAATGAACAATACATCTATTATATTTGATCTACCACCATTTTGTATTCAAGTATCCCATTCATGTGCTGATTTCAATGTTCATTATCAAATGAAATCTACAGCATTATTTAAAAAATGTTCTTTGATCAATTAATATCTGTATCTATTTGTTTGTATCAAACTGGCTTCATAGTTCTCTGTTCATTTATATTTGTCGTTATTTACTTAATATTCATTATTCAGGCGCTTTAAATGTACCCTGTATAGTAATATCCCATACAATTAGTAACCTTTATGGACTATAAGTTGTAAATTCTCTCCGGACTGGTTTAAGGAGCATTATTTATTTTTCTCTATTTATATTCGTTATTCTTTTCCTTTGTACATTGGCTACTGAAAGATTAAATTTAGCTAGTTCACTCCACCTTACCAAAAGGCATACATTATTGTTTGCTTATTTTTCACCTCTCAAGTATTATCTTTACATATTCATTCTAATTGTAAAGCGCATTCAATTTGATTATCACTTTTGTTCCGGTGATTAAGGTTTATCTACTTCATGCAGGTGTTGGCCAAGTGCTCTAGTCCATCAATTTTTAATTATGATAACCCACTCATTGTCTTTAAATCAATGGTTTTGCATCTGTCATCTTTGTGTTCTCTGGGTGTTATATCAGTTCTGATAAATGACTATAGTTCCTCCTAATGTAAGCTGATCTCGCTGAAACCTTTTCAAACACGTGTGCTGGCCGCAGAAGCAAATTAAGTGGCATATTATCAAGACAGGCGACAAAATTATCGCTGCTTTAGCGGCAGAAAACTCCTGCTAAAACGGCGATAATGGGCTTGATAATATGTTCTATGGAATTCCAATTGAAGCCCATGTTAGATGTGAAGGGCATCTAACATGGACTTCAATTGGAATTCCAAAGAGCATATTATCAAACCCATTATCGCCGTTTTAGCGGCAGTTTTCTGCCGCTAAAGCGGCGATAATTTTATCGCCTGTCTTGTTAATATGCTCCTAAATTCTTATGTATCCATATAAGCACTCCTATGCTTAGGTATTACTTATTTAAGTAAAATTAAATTATGGTGCTACATGTGTTGCCTTTTGAAAACAAAAGAGAACCTTCTGAAGCTTTTTCAGCAGATACTGGTATATACTTCAAATAAAGATCATACCATTACACTAATTTCAGAAGAGTTCATCCTTTTTTAATAATTTAAAAGAATGTATATTTTTCAGAAATCATTATGATTCTTCTTTTGTATCAAACAACAATTTTGCTAATATTACACTCATGTGTAAACCAAATCTATTCACAAATCAGACTAGCCTCTTCGGATTCCTCATTTATCTAGCAGTGTGAACTCATCAATCTTTTCTCTAAATGCAGTCCTTTTGTTTGCTTTCAATTTTTGTATTGTGCACCATTGCAAATTATTTTCAGAACTATATTTTTCCACATTGCGACTTACTATAATTGATGTTAGTACTTTATACTTGATTCGTGCTCAATGATCCTCTATCCAATTGCTCTCCTTATCTGGTTACGTACAGTAATCTGCAGGGATGGGTTGTTACATACATACCATCTTTGGAATTACCTCTGGTGTTCAAACAGGTTAAAGTGAACATCATTGATGCATGGCTGCACCTGTTTACTAGTGAATTTACTTAGGCTATTCCAGCAGTGAACAAGTCCTTTAATTTTTGCATAGCCTGCTTTCTGTTATGGTACATGTATTGTGAGTATTTGGAGGGCTTGGAAGGATCAGATGATCGTTTATGCTTGTATTTTTTTTAAATATAAAATCCAGGGTTGATCCAAATTTCCCATCCCAACAGTTACCAAAGGCCAATGGCGTCTTATCAGTTTAGCAATAGAAAAACTTGCCAGATTTCAAGGTGAAACAAAAAATACCTGGCTGTTTTTCCTTTCCTTTACACATACAAGATAGCCTATTGCCAGTAATTTAGAATCAAGCGTTGGCAAAGCTCATCAGTTGAGCTTTGCCAATGCTGTGTGGGCAATTTTATTGGCCCTGCTAGTGCCAGTGGTTCTTAAAATGCTCTGCCATTGACAAAATCATAACCAGTGATGGTTCAGGTTAAAAGTATAGATAACATTGTCTTCCATAGTTTCCTCTACTTTAAAGATGGCCTCCATGTGTGATGCAACATGTGTCGCAACATTGCATCAAACAACACATCATTCACTTTGAAAGAATAGAAAGCACAGCTTTCTCCACATTCAAGATGGCCACCGCTTTGTGCGACACATTATGCAGCATGATTGTGCGATACATATTGCATCATGCAACATGGAGACAGCCATTCTTAAATCATAGAAACAATCTGTTTTCTGTATTTTTAAGAGGGTTTGTTGCCTTTGCCAATGTGGCACGCTTTTAAAAACACCCAGCACTGGCAAAGCCAATAGCGGCTGAAGCAATGAAGTGGGAGGGGGGAGGAGGAAATTGGAGCGGGCAACATCAAGAACATCATCACGGCTGCCATCCGGCTACTAGTGCACCGCAGAGGAGAGGAGCATGGGTAGGAGGGTTGTACGGGTGAGACTGAGTTATACAAGGGGAGCAAGGGAAAAAGTGAAAGGGTGCTTGAAAGAGCAAGACCAGCTTCTATGTAATGTCATACAAGAAATTACATTACACCAAATTTTGAAAAGTTTTTTCATGACGTCAGCAGTGGAAGGACACCAATTTTCCAATCAAAAGTAAGTTTTAAGACGCTATTCCCCTGGAGTGGACAGACACGGAATAGGGAAGAAAGCTGTTCAATAAAGAACAGGGAAGTGAGATTGATAAATAAGCTATCTAATAATGAGCAAGGTCTGATATGAAGCCCACTCTGTGTGGCATGGTATATAGTGCTCTCTACAAGAGAGAACATTTGCAAACAATAGCAAAAAATGCTGAAAATAATTCCAGGGCTCATCCCGACGTTTCCAAAAAGACAGCGTTCCAGGCTATGATGACTTCTAGATTAGATTATTGCAATTTTCTCTATCTGGTGGCACGAAAGAGGTGCATATATATGCTCCAATGGGTGCAAAAAGTGGCAGCTTGGATGCTGTTTAATAATCCTAGATTTTCACCAGCAGGTAGTGCCCTGAAGCCTCTCCACTAGCTCAATATTGAGGAGATGATCTCCTTTAAAGCCTTGGACTATGTCCATAGAATATTGCATGGCAAGAGCACTCCTACCACCCCACGCGTTGTCTGAGATCAGCTGGAAATGGATTGGTCAGCATTCCAAAATGCAACAAAAAAATGCTGTGGGGGCATCTCCTTTAGGCACCTGGCAGCCAAGAGGTAGAATTCTTTACCTTTCCACCTAAGACTGGAGACATCAGAATCAGCCTTTAGAAAATAGCTTAAAACTTGGTTGTTTATGAAAAATCTCCCTCCCTAGCTATACACTGTCCACTTTTTTCATAGGTATGATTTTAGCCTCGAATGAAATTCAGCACGGGGACACTCCATAATAATGTAACTATTGCGCTCTACAAGGAGTAATAATAATAATAATAATAATAATAATAATAATAATATAAGCCTGTAAAAACAGATGCATAAGAGATAAAGGGTGGGATGATTCAGTGACTCCTTATTAAGTCATAAGTCAAACGGTAACAGAATACACTGAGCCGGTTATAGCTTTCTTGTACATTGATGAAATTTGGTATTATTATGACACCTGCATGGCGAGGATAACCCTTCATTCATGGAACAATAGGTATGATTAAACTGAATAGCCCTTTACCATTACAGTGGAAATGTAAAATTAATACTTCAGAGGTGAAGAAATGAGTAATCACGAATTTAAGTATGATTTGGAAATTAACACCCTTTGGCAAGTGGCAATGAAGTGTCCTAATTAGTATCTCAGTTGCGGGTAGCACATTCCTTATCTTATTTAGGAAGGCAAAAAAGAACGTATATGAAAAAGATTGTTAACTATAAACACTGGTGTTAAAACAATAATTGATCAATTGTATGGAATATTACTAAATAATATAAATGTATAATAACTGGAAGATGAATATTATGTAAATAATGATGAAATGGTAATTTAAAAAAAAAAACCTCTAAAGCAAATTTCTTCTAAACAACTTGATACAAGGATTAATTAATTAGCATCATGTAAATAATGGTATAGGTATCTATTGATAAGAAACATTGAACATAGCACTTAAAAAATGGGATAGGGTCATTAAAAATGATGATTGTTCAAGTAAAGTGAATGAATAGTTAATTTGGGAACTATATGAGTATATAATTGATTCCTAGTAGCTATGCACGCAAGGTTTTCCTTTATTACTGCATGTTTGTCCATTAGTTATTTCTACATTTTTATAGATGTGTTTCGATAATTTGAGCTTCGTATGCCAGTATGAGCGACTCTAAAATCTGTGTCCTGTTGATGGACACTCAAAACAAAGGAGAGCCCCAAAACATTAGCTTCCATATGCAAAATGGGGTGTCCACTACAAATGTATAATAAAACAATTTCAACTCTTTAAATGGAGCTTCGATTTTCACACAATGGTAACCAATCAATTATTGCATTCACTAAGAACCAAGGGCCATATGTATCAAAAAAGAGTTTTGCGATTCTCCAATTGCGATTTTTATCTAATTGCAATTGGAGAATCGCAAAATGCAATGTATGTAGGATTTGCTAAAATTTTTGCGGATCCAACATATTCCTTAATTGCGAATTGCAAAATGAGATGCGCAAATAAGGAATACCTTCGTATTCATTCCTATGGGCTAGAAAGCCCATAGGAATGAATGAGTAGACATTCTCAATTTGTGATTACCAATTAGAGAATCACAAATTGAAAATGCAATTTCAAGGTTGCAAGGGTGCCAAAAGGACACCCTGTTGCACCCCTAAAATATGCATGTGTGCGCATTTTGCACAAAATAATCACTTATTTAAGCCTTGCGTGGCCTCCCATCTCGCTACATCCCCTCGCTGCTTGGTTAGCAATCCACACTTCAAAGCAGCAACCCTATAAGTAAAAAGACCAGAAGTGTTGCAGTAACTACGCTAAGTTCTCTCCTATTTCTGAGTCCAAAAAAGCATCTATCCACCATCAAATATCATAGTTTCATAATAGCCTACATAGCCTAAAGCTGTACGTTGGCCTCTCACTTGCCTCCCCCTTTCTTTTATTTATCTGCATCCCATACTCTGCGGCTCATATAACCATGCTGTATAAACATAGAAATTTCAGAGTTATTACCGTAACTCACAATGCTCATCGTGGAGTTCACTATATCTCATAGCCAGGTGATTAACCAGAACTATTTCCGTAATCCCATGGGTGAGGCAAAACTATCCACCGTATCCACCCAAATTTCAAACTCTAGTCATTATGGCGCTCCATTTTGTCTGACCTTTTAAAGATCTTCTGTACTGACAGCCAGACCAAGTTCACTTTATTGTTCACTTGCCCAAGCATCTAGCCAATGACGCTGCATTTGCTAGGCAATAAAATGTTTCATTTGTATATGTTTGATCACAAAGTATAGCCACTACCCTTCAGACTGCCTCCCTCTCTGCCGTTATTAAGGGTGGAAGATCACTTTGAATTCAGCAAAGACCTGCTTCCATAACTGTCTCCTGGTACTCTATCCTGTCCATTCTGTTCACTTCCAAAGTCATTGTCACGTGATCACCCGATCCCAATCCAAAACATTGCCTGACCCATTCGGGGTACACAATCTTGTCCTCCAAGACATATCTACCATATATTTCAGCCCAGCTTACTTTCAAAAACCAACAAATCGGTAATTTGGCTGAGGCCTTCAACAGGCTCCTTCTCTAAGTGAATCACCCCGCACATTCCACATGAAAGCTTCTCACATGAACCCCCATAGATTCCAATATTAAACCACAGTTCAAAGAATATACTCTATTACGTTTGGCATCCTATGTTCTTGAATGCCCCTATTTTTTTTTTATTTTTTTAAAGAATTTTTATTGAGCATATTCGAAAATTACAAAATTAAACACATATTGCATTACGAGTATTAGAAAGCACAGACTTTAAGAATTTCATAATGTAGAGTAAATATATTTACAAACAAGTTGAGGCAAGTCTATTAACAGTCAATAATAATAATTATGAGTGGAAAGAAGTTGTAAAATCACATTTCAGTTCTCAAGTCTTTATGGCCATAGTACATATATCAAACTTGCCTGAGCAGTTTTTAGTCTTAGTCCCTCTGTTGATCATACCAGCTAGCAACTGAGGACCAGACCAGTTCCCCATATGATCTAGATTTTTTCCCTCTAGTTTTATAGATGGCCATTTCTTGTTTATATGTTGCTAATAGTCTGTTAAGCCATCCCTGAAATGCTGGGGCCTCAGAGTCCTTCCAGCGGGTTGCTAAGATGATTCTATATATGGCAGTACATAAATAAGTTGTATAAGTTTCTGAGTTGTTGAGTTCTAGAGAGCTATCATAGCCAAGCAGGAACAAAGTTGATGAGGTTTTGATTTCATGGCCAAAGATCTCAGTCCAGTATTTTACGATACTTTCCTTAATTTGTTCTAATTTGGGACAGTCATAAAACATATGTATCAGATTTGCGGGACCAAGTGCGCATCTGGGGCATTTATCATGGTCAATCTTACCCCAAGAAAATAATTTGGAAGGTGTGTAATATAAGTTGCATATCGTTTTATAGATTTGAGCTTTTAAGTTGCTTGCTAATATGGCTTTGGAAGATAGCTGTAGAGTCATGTCTATGTCGACGTTAGGATTATTTAGTTTACTGGCCCAGCTAGTTTCTATTCTTTCTATGTCATCAGGATGGTTATTCAAGAAGATTTTATATATGTCACTTATTCTGGTTGTTGTCTTTTGTATCAGGTCTATGAATGGTATCAATTTTAGCTCTATATTTATGATGCGTTGTCTTAATGATGTATATATTTGAATACATTTTAAATAGTCAGTGAGGTGAATCTGGTATTTGATATATAGTTCATCAAATGTTGTTCTGCCGTCTGTATTTAGAAAGTCGCCAATGGTGATAAGACCTAGGTTCTCCCAGCGTTTAGTTGTGTTATCATTAAGATATTGGGGTATTACTGAACTATGCCATAGGGGTGTGTATTTTGTATATTTAGGAATTAGGAGTGTTTTTGTGCAGCAAGTCCAAATTTTAAAAGCATCTATGATAATTTTGAATTTGATCTTTTTAAAGTAGGAGAGTTCGATTTGTCTTAATAGTAATCCTCTGGCTGTGCTTCCTAATGTTAGCTCGTAAATAGAAGGTATGTCATGAAGTGGTCTGTTTCGATCATGATGGTTGGATGTAGTTAGAAATGTCATTTGTTGTAGAATGGCTGCCCACATGTAATAAGTTAAATTTGGTATAGCTAGGCCGCCTCTAGAAGTTGGTAAAATTAACTTGGGTAGAGCTCTTCTTATCTTCCCGTAGCTCCAAATAAACAATGATATTGATTGGTTTATCTTTTTCATAGAAGCGTTGTCAATTAAAATAGGGATTGCTCGAAACAGGTAAAGTATCTTTGGAAATATTGTCATTTTTATGTAGTTACTTCTACCAATTATAGATAGATGTAAGTTATTGACTCTAAGTAAGTCTCCTTTTATTTTTGTAATTAGAGGGTCGTAATTTAGCGTATTGATATCTTCAGTATTGGACGAGATATTTACTCCAAAATATTTCGCATTTTTGACTCTAAATTGACTTGTATATGGTGTATTATCAGTGCATATTACCATTGTTTTGTCTTGATTTAAAGAATACCCCGAGTAGAGCCCAAATATTTTAGTAGTTGCTTCTATTTCAACTAGGGCCTCAGTAGGGTTAGTTGTTAAGACCGCAACATCATCGGCGTAGGCAAGGACCTTAGTGTTGTAGATGCCGGTTCTTATTGGTGTTATCGCTGGCGATGTTAATAACTTGATAATTAAGGGGTTAATGTAAAGTGCGAATAACAATGGTGAGCACGGACACCCTTGTCGCGTGCCTCTCTGAATTTTAATATTTTCAGATTCGCACCCCCCTGTCAAGATTCTGGCTTTTGGGTCTACGTAGAGGGCTTTTATTGATTTTATGAACCCCGGGCCGATGTTATTAATGGCTAATATTTCCCAAAGAAACTGCCAGGAGACCCGGTCAAAAGCCTTTTCGGCGTCTAACAAAATCAGCGACATTTGACCTTTCTCTATTTTCATTATGTCAAAAAGAGATATTACTCTACGTATATGATCGGTGGTACTTTTGCCAGGTATAAACCCGTGTTGCCAGGGAGAAATGAAATGAAATGAAATGAAATGAAATGAAAGAAGTATTTCTAGAGCGCACTGCGGCCAAGCGGCTTCCTGGCGCTAAGGAACACATCCAAGTCAGCCAAGGGGTCCGGGGGAAGTTAGTCGGGAAAAGCCTGAAGAAAGAAGAAAGTTTTTAGAGCTTTGCGAAAGTGTGAAAAGATGGGAATGGAGCGAATGGAGAGGGGGAGAGTGTTCCAAATCTGGGGAGCCCGCACCGAGAAGCGGGTGCCGCCGGTGCGGGATTTGCGGAAGCGGGGGACGTGAAGAAGAGAAAGGGAAGACGAACGAAGAGAGCGACAAGGGGCATGAGAAGAGATTAAAGAATTAATGAAGAGAGGAGCGGAGCGGGCATGCGCCCGAAAAGCCAAGCAGGCAAGTTTGAACTGGGATCTAAAGTGAACGGGGAGCCAGTGGAGGGATTTAAGGGCGGGAGTGATGTGGGAAAACTTAGGAAGACGGAAAACAAGACGGGCAGCCTGGTTCTGGATGGCCTGGAGCCGGCGGATTTCGTAGGCCGGGATGCCTACGTACAGGCCATTACCATAATCCAGGCGGGATGTGATGAGGGCAGAAATGATGGCTTTGAGGGCATCAACAGAAAAAAACCGGGAAATTTTTCGAATAAGACGGAGGGAAAGAAAGCAGGAGGAAACGACGGAACTGATGTGCGCATGCATAGAAAGATCATTGCTGATCTTAATACCCAAGGTCCGGACAGTGGGGACTGGGGAGGGGGGAGGACCGAAGGAAAGGGGCCAATGAGCAGAGGACCAGGGATTAGAGGGGCCACCAGTGAGAACAAGCTCTGTCTTGTCAGGGTTGAGCTTCAAATGATTGAAGCTCATCCATTGGGAGATAAAGACAAGAGTAGAGCTGAACTTGGGGACAGAGTGAGTAGGAGAAGATAGATCAAAGACGAGCTGGAGGTCATCTGCGTAGTTATACACAGAGACCCCCAGACCGAGAAGAGAAGAAATAAGGGGGCGGATGTAAAGATTAAAAAGAAGAGGGGAAAGGGAGGAACCTTGGGGAACCCCACAAGTGACCGGGAGGGGGGGTGCAGCAAAATCAGAGAGGTGAACTGCCTGTGATCTGCCCTGAAGAAAGGACGCGATCCAGGAGAGGGCAGTGCCCTGAATGCCCGCTGCGCTGACACGGTCGAGAAGAATGGCGTGGTCGACCGTATCAAACGCAGCGGACAGATCCAGCAGGACTAGGGCCTGGGGGAGATTACTGTCGGCCTTCCCCTTCAGTTCATCCAGGACCGCAAGGACCACACTCTCGGTAGAGTGGCCTGGTCGGAAGCCAGCCTGGTGAGAGGCCAGGATGTTATTTTCCTCGATGAAATTGGAGAGACAAGATGTTACGTAGCTCTCAAGAATCTTCCCAAGGTAGGGAAGAAGGGAGATCGGCCTAAAGTTCGATGGGAGGGAGGGGTCCAGGCCAGCTTTCTTCAGGATAGGAAGCACAATGGCAGTTTTGAAGAAGAGGGGGACAGAACCCAGAGCCAAGGAAGAGTTAAGAAGGGTTAAAGGAGGGGTGGGGCAGCAGGTGTATAGGGTTCTGAGGATCCGTGCAGGTGCACAATCCGCCGGAGAGCCGGACTTGACCTTTACAAGAAGGTCACGGAAGAGCTCAGGTGAAATGGGTGTAAAATGATCCAGAACAGAGGATAAAGAGAGGACATGATCCGGTAAGTTGAGTTGAGATACAGTCGGAATGTTAGCCTTGATGGTGATTATTTTATTGATAAAATAATCATTCAGAGAATGACAGAGGGACTGAGAAGGAGCGGGGGACAGACTAGCACGGTCGGAGGTGGCGAGACTGCGCACCAGTGAAAATATCTCGCGTGATTTGTTAGCCGCGAGAGCTACACGCTCCGAAAAGTATTTGGATTTGGCCGCTAAGATGGCCAGTTTATAAGTATTTAAGAGGGCCTTGTAAGTGAGGCGGAGGGTGGGGCAATAGTTACGGCGCCAGCGACGCTCAGAACGCCTGAGGTCTAATTTCAGGGATCTGAGGTCGCTGGAAAACCACTTGTGAGCGTCGTGGGGGCGAGCAGATCGGATCTTTTTGAGTGGAGCAGCCCGATCGCAGGCCGAGGAAAGCCAGATGTTAATAGCATCCGCCTGATTCTCCACAGAGAGGTCAGTCAGGGTGGGAGCCGATGAGGACAGAGAGGAAGAGAGATCGTTAAGATCAATCTTGTTCCAACTCCGGGCCCAGATGTTTTTGGGCAAGGGGGCTTTCTCGGATTGGCCTAGGTCGATAGAAAAGGAGATCAAAAAATGATCAGACCAAACGCTGGGGGAGATCGAATTAAGCGAGGGATTGCAACGCAAGGACCAGATCTGGTCCAGGGTATGGCCATGGGTGTGAGTGGGGGCCGAGACATGAGGGAGGAAATTAAGACAACGAAGGGTGGCAGAGAAGTCTTTAGAAGAGGAGTCCTCCCTCGGGTCACCCGGCCAAAAATTGAAGTCCCCGAGTAGGAGTAGCGAGGAGTTATTTACAGCCAAAGTGGCCAGGAGGTCCTGCAGGGTAGACACAAATGATGGCATGTTTTGCGGGGGGCGATACAGAAGGATCACCGTGAGGGGAACAGGAAGCTTAAGCGAGCGGGCCACCAGGAAGTCGACACCAGGGATGCTAGGATGCGGGAGGAGCTGGAATTGCAAGGAGCGGCGGACTATCATAGCCACTCCACCACCAGTTTTGCCATCAGGGCGGTCAGCGCGGAGAGCATAATAGGTGCTAGGGAGAATAGCCAGAAGGTCAGGGAGGGAATCCGAGGAGAGCCAGGTCTCAGTAAGAAAAAGGAAGTCCGGGGAGTCAGTGACCAAAAGGTTAAAGAGAGCGGTTTGATTTTTTATAGCAGAGTCACTAGTTGTTCAATGATTTTACCAAGGCGATTAGCAAAAATTTTGGCATATGTTTTAGAGTCTGAGTTGATCAGTGAGATCGGCCTGTATGATGTTGTCAGTTCGGGGGATTTATCTTTCTTCTTGAAGCCGGCTATGTTTGTTTGTTTCCACGATTCCGGGGGTTTTCTATGCCATTGAATACCTAAGAAAAGATCATGTAGAAATGGGATTGTCACTGTACCCAGTATTTTGTATAGGTCTAGGGGTATCTTGTCGGGTCCTGCTGCTTTCCCTGCAGCTAGTTCCGCTATTGCCATCTCTACTTCTATTCTGGTGATTTCTTTATCTAGTTCTTTTTTTGTTTCATCATCAATGATTTGTACCATGTTAGTCTCTCTAAGCCAGTTGACTAGGAACTCTTTAGTTTCATCAATCGATTTTTTGTCTTCATTCTGGTATAGTTTTTGGTAATACTCCTGGAAACAATTAGCTATTTCTTCCTGAGTGGTATATTTGTGGCCGCCATAGTCAATGCTTTGTATGGAGTTACGAGATTGAGTTTGACGGGTTTTTAGAGCAAGGTGTCTCCCTACATTTTCGGCTGTCTCATATGCCTTATTTCGGTTGGCTTGGACGGTTTCTGCTGCTTTTTCAGTTAGATCATTATTTATCTCTGCTTTAAGTATTAGGATCTTTCTTAGGGTGTCGTCAGCCTGTTCCCCATGATGTAATTGGCTGGCATGTGTATATTTTAGATGTGTTAATCTGTTTAATAGCTGGGTATGAGTCTTTTTTCGTTCTTTTTTACGGCTGGCGACAAAGGTGGCAGTCTCTCCCCTTAACGCCGCCCTAAATTTATCCCATACACTAATGCGTGATGCACTATATTGATTTATATCAAAGAATTCTTTGGTCCATTGTGTAATGTGCGCTATATACTCCTGATTGACCAATAGTTTTCGGTCAAATGTCCATTGTGCATAAACTCGATTAAATCTAGGAACTTCCAATGTAGCATAAATGGACTTGTGATCGGATATTGTCTTAGGGGCTTTGAAAATAAGAGCATTCAGAGCGATGTCTGCAGTTGCAAAAATGTAGTCTATGCGTACGTATTTTTTATGAGGATAGGAAAAGTAGGTGTATCCTGGGTCTCTACTATTTTTTAAAGACCATATATCTTGAAGATTGTGACTCTGAATTAAGTTTAGTACTGCTCTGAATACTCTTGGTTTCCGGCCAGAATAATTGTATTGGCTCTGATTGGATTGAAATTGATTAAAAGTTAAATTAAAATCTCCACAGAGGATTAAAGTGCTTGGCCATAGCGCTAATTCTGATTCTAATTCGATATATAATGCGGGGTCGTCAAGGTTAGGGCCATAGATGGAGCAAATAGTAATACCCATATCTAACTGAACAATGGCCCATCTTCCATGTATATCGGCTTTTTTATGTACTGGGAGACCTAGTCTTGTTCTTGCTAGAATTGTAACTCCTCTGGTTTTCGTGGTTTGTTTTGTTGTGACTAATAGGTTATAGCCTGGTATTTTTAGCTGATTAATCTCTCCTATAGGAATGTGAGTTTCTTGTATGCAGATGATATCCCAGGAGCTGTGAACCATTAATTGGAAAAATTGAGCCCTCTTTCCTCTGTCATTGAGACCTGCCACATTCCAACATCCTATGTTCAGCTTTCCCATTTATTTTTTTTATAATTTAAGCGATGCTTATCTACCAGCATTCCTTTAGTGATTTCGAACTTGCTCATTTTACATTGTTCCCCCCCCCCTCACCCTGCACACCCTGGTTCCCACCCAACACCCTCCACACTCCCCTCCCCCTTTCCCCCCCGACCTCCCAAAAAAGGCAATAAGACTCCATAAGAGTCTATAGTGATGGAATAGCATATTCCAATCAGAGCTAGTGAAGCATGTAGTCTTAAGTGTATAGCAAGAAAAGAAAGAGAAGAAAAAAAAACGAAGATAATAGAAGATTACATGTAGTAACAGTAGAGGAAGAGAAGAGAAATAATAGTATAGAGTGTTAAATCTAAACCATTTTCATAAGTATACATTTTAGGATCGTTACACTAGGTTGCGAGAAACCAGTAATTAGAAATCCCCCACATAAGAGTTGATATCGCATAAATAAGTGTTTCGAGGATCTTTTCATAGGCTCTCTAGGTATTCTTTAGCCTTGATCTCAGATGTGAAAAACTTGGTTTGTCCCTTGTATAATACTTTCAACTTGGCTGGATTGTTCAGATATACTACCGCTTTCTTTTCTTGAAATGGCTTGATGAGTTGCCTGAGTCGCCATCTCCTTTCAACAGTCCAATGACAAAAGTCAGGGTGTACAAAAAAGGATATTGAATCTTTGCTACGATGTTTATCTGGTGTGACTTTATCTGCGATAGCCTGTCGAAGCAAGAAATTCCCAAAATACACTATGATTGCACGTGGATATTTACCTGTGGGTGCTGTAGGTTTTATTGATATGGAACCCTATGAGCTCGCTGTACTTCATAACCCCAGTCCCAGGTGTTAAGTTCGGGGAGGGTATCACGAAAAAGTTATATAATGAAGGTGCGGCAGTCTTCCCCCTCCATTTTTTCCGGCACCCCTAGCACTCGTAGGTTATTTCTACGAAGTCTATTTTCATAGTCTTCTAGCTTCCATCTGATATCTTGAACCTGTGCTTCACTTGCCTCGACTCGCTCATTTGTGGCAGCAGCCTCTGTTTCGTTTACAACGATGCGATCCTCTATGTCATTTAGTCTTTCTGTAAATGCACCCATAGTTTTAGAGAGTTTGTGGACTACTCCTTGAACCTTCTGCAAACCTGCTCGGGCTTTGCGACTGTCTTTGGAAGTCTCCTCCCGATGTGATGCTATAGCTTGCAAGACTGTTTCCATTACTTGTGTCACAGTGGCTCCTGATGAGTCAGGTTGCTCTCTATTTGGATTTTGACCTAAGGATGATATTTGTGATTTTGCGATAGGAATCTGACTCTGATTCAGTGTGAGAACAGTTGGGGTATAGTCCCATGACAATTCGTTGGCCCCATGATGCCCAGCTTTTTTCTTTTTGAGTATAGTTCTCCTCTTATCGCGCTGTTCTTTTGGGGGATTGATATCTGATTCTGTACTTAAGTTGGAGTCTGTGTCGTTCTCCACTTCTTCAGCATCATCAAGTTCATCGGTATCCCCAGACCAGCTAATGTCCTCCGAAAAAGAGTAGAAGTCTGTTATATCTTTATCGGCCTCAAGCGCCTCATTAGCGCCTAAAGCATCTATAGGGTGTCCGCCTATCACTGAGTTGGACTTTGGTGTTCCTGTGTGAGGTTTTAATGCTTCTATGACCTCTGTAATCTCTTTTTCTTGTGTTTTGTTAGCCTCCCTCTGTAGATCAGAATGCAAGTCTGTATATAAGTCTGCGTGTGGACTAGTTAATAAGCTCTGAGACGAGGAATTTACCGGCATCTCCGTAAGCGGTTCCGCACTCAGACCTGAGATTTGGTTAGCATCCTTATTGCTATTATTGATTTCACTTGTGGTGGTGGGAGTATTAAGTGACCCTGCAAGCTCATTAGCAGCCTCTTTAGCAGTCTCATTATCAAGTTTGTAGGTGTTATTAATGACAGTACTGCTAGTACTGTTAGAAATGTTAGAACTGTTATTTCTCACTGCTTGTATCATTGGGGGGTCAATATTCACAATCGCTTCACTGGAGTTATCAACAGTCCCTTGATTAATCATATCTGATCTGGAGGGGGAAGCAGAATCAAAAAGAATTGCCTGGCTTACCTGCATGGCTGTAGAATCGGGTTTTTCAGAATTAAAGCCAGTCTCAGTCTCTTTTCTTTGTACTTCAGGCGGTGTTGGCACTTTCTGAGTCCCGGCTGCCACTGCTAGTCTCGGTACAGCAGCATTATTTCCTTTATCCCCCTCCATCATTGGCGTCATGTTCCCTTCTGTGTTGATAGTTAGTTAGTTATGATCTGCACTTACTTATCTATCTTGCCTCCTGTTGTCTTAATTTCAATTCCCAATCACCTCCTCTCACATTAGGCATGATTTTTTGTATTCCGTTAAATTTAATTCTCATTTTGATGGGTTGATTGTCTCTGATGTGTTGGTGATCGGACATCCACATTAGCAATCGCCCTACTGTATTCCTGTATCCTGAGCTTAAGTGTTCTTTTAGTACTACCTATATAGAATTTACAACATTCACATTGTCTAACATATATCACCCAACTCATTGACATAATACCACTTCCTATGTTGTACTTAAACTCTTTATGCCCAGCTCACAAATATTACATGATCCACATGTAGAGAACCCTTTAGGTTGCTCAGGGAGCCAATTCAGCCCCTGGGTGTGTGTCGGTTCTAGATAATTTCTTTTGATCAGGTTCCTGATAGTGGGACATCTCCTGCAAATTACTACCAGTTTATCTGAGATAATCTCAGTCAGACCCGATAATCCTTTGAGTAAGTTCCAATTTTTATTCAAGATTTTAAAAATCTTGCTATGTTGTGTGCTGTATGTTGAGATGAAGGCTGAACCCTTTCCTTCTGTACTAATGTGGCCTCCTTTCTCATGGTACCCACCCTTTTTCTCGCCTTCTCTAAGCACTCTGCGGCATATCCTTTATCCGCCAGCCTTTGTCTTTGTTTGTTCTTATCCAAACTACAATTCCTTCTGGTTCTCACAATCTCACCATAAGATACGAAAGGTGTTTTGTATACTACCGCCAAATGTTATATGATGGTATTGGTAGTATTTTGTTGCCAGACATTTAATTTGGATAATGTTATAAGTGGAACAAGAATAAAAAACACATATTTTTTATATATTCATGCTTTCCTACAGTGAATTCCTGTGACTACCAAGACTAAGTGTTCATGTGTATGACACCATTTAAATTGTTAATTATTATACAAATGTTTCCTTCTAGGACATTTTATCTTTGCTACATTGTTAATTCAGCATTATATTAGTTACTGTTCAAAAATTCAAAATACTCAGTTAGTTCTTGGCCTGTGCCCCTCCAAATCAATAAAATATCGTCAATGAAGCGGTCTCAGATAAAGTCTGTCCATCTTGCTGCTCTCTTACTCCAGGCATGCTTCCTATCGAACAACCCCATGAAGAGGTTGGCATACAAGGGAGCAAACCTGGAACCTATTGCTGTGCCCTTAATCTGATGAAACCATTCACCCTCGAAAAAAAAAAAATTCTTATTTAATATAAGGGCACCCATTTCCAAGATCATTTCGGAATGTTCTTGTAAACTGGCACTACGACTCCCCAAAAAATTATTTATTCTCCCTTATCGTTCTAAATGCAGGTGTATAATCCCACTACATCTAGTGTCATGAAACGAATTTCTTGTTCCCAAACTACATCTTGTAGTTTGTTAAGAACGTCCATCGTATCCCTTATATATTAAGGTAGATTCACCACTTAAGTTTTAAGAGAATATGTCCACAAATTCTGAAAGGCGGGTTTTGCATGGACTTGTGAACCTTGGGTAAGATGCATGATGAAAGGAAAAGTAGGATGACGTACAGCTTTAGGCTTTGTAGGCTATCATGAAACTATGATATTTGATGGCGGATAGATAATTTTTGGGGACTCAGAGATAAGAGAGAACTTAGCGTGGTTAGAGCAACACTTCTGTTCTTTTTATTTATAGGGTTGCCATTTTGAAGTGAGGATTGATAACCAAGCAGCGTAGCGAGATAGGAGGCCAAGCCCGGCTTCAATAAGTGATCATTTGTTGAACACCAGCAGGAAGGTGAAAACTTGTGTTTACACTTGTGTTTTTTTTGTAGCCATGGGGAATAGGAGGATGAGGTAAAATGGAGGCCACTCCTAGCTCCAGGTCAGGCAGTACACTTGATACTTAGCATGCTTGAATCTTGGCCTTGCCTGAGGGCGGGTGACTCCATTACTGTTTGAAGATTGGTTGAAATAGTGAGGACCCTAGAGGGAACCCTGATTTTGGTATGTTAATGAAGAGGATTGAAATAACAGCATTCCATTGGTCCCCGGTGTATTTAAATGAGGGCCAAAGCAGGGTGAGAGCTCTATGACAGGATTTATCGGACCGGCCGAGGCACGGACACGAGAGGAGGCTATGCTCCATTGAATAGGTGAGAGGATTACTCTACGAAGGTTTGGTTTGCCTTCGGAAACGCATAGTGTGGGGAATCTGGACAGTGGTATTTGTGATTGGATGGTATTTGACTTTAAAATAATTTTTCTGATTTTGCTGCGGAATTCTAGCGTAATAAGGGAGCATCAGAATGAGATGGACGACTCAATAATATACCATGGGTGTTGGGTTTATGGTAATAAAAGTAGCAGACATGGACAGAAATAGGCGCAATGCAGTTGCAAATATGGGGCCATGGTCAATGCCATGCATCAATCAGATAATGTAGTATGGGTCACAGGCATAGTAATAATGGAAGAAAAGGTGAGGTATTTCAAGGCACCTGGGGATTATAATTTGGTTTTATATAATTCCTTTTGTGTAGAAAAGAATATCCTCATTAATGGGATGATGATCCAAACCACAGAAGGATTCAAAGGAGGGAATTTTAAAAGAATGAATTTTGAGGTACGTCCAAGGTGCTGTGAACATTATTAATTGATTGAGAACTGTTAGTTGGGAGAAAAATAATGAGGTTAAACACAGGATCAGTTTTGTATAAGTAAATGAATAACAAATCAAGGGAAATTATTTAACAATGCAAAGAACAATGGCAGGATGTATTAAACATGTAGAAATTGGAGATAGTCCTGATCCAAGGAGTGTGACTCCATTTGTAAAAATTCAAGGTACAATAACATCCTGGGCTAAGGGAGGGGTGAAAGATTGTATATAGGAAGGCTCGAAGGACACAGATGTAATGTAAAATGGAAGGGGATGGGGACAACAGGGAATATGCTGTTTGTAATCTATAATTTCATTTGGAAACACGGAGAGATATCAACATTGACATATGTCTTTTTCCTTTTTTCCAGTCCTGATGACGTCCAAGTGTGGAAGGAACGCGTAGGCTGATGATGTTATGTCATATGAGTCCTTGGATATATTGTTTTTGAAAATATTTTATTGTGAAATAAAACACAGAACATTTCTAGAAAGCAAGCTTGCCTATGGATTTGGTTCTTAGAGAATGCAATATTTGATTGGTTACTTCAGTGTTAACAACGACGATCCTTTCAAAGAGTTGAAAATGTTATGAGGACTGGGTCCTAGTGGCGGTGGGACCACTAAGAGTTGAGCGTTGCAATTATGGGATTCGGGTTTGAATAACAATCTGAATCATTCACCACTGCGCACATGTTTTGGGCATCATCGCCTCCAGTAAGGAAAAAAAGTATAATAAAAGAAGTTGTAAGACCAAGAAACTGAAAGGGCCAGAAACGTTTGTAAGGTTATTTACTCCAGAAGATTGGAATTTTTAACATATGCATGACATGATGACTTGGAAGGAAACGTTATATGATTATTGGTAGAATAAAAGCAGCACATTTGTAATTTCTTAAAATATATGATACGAAATAAAAAATATTTTTTATTTTTCCTAGATGTGCCAATATTTGAACACAACATTAATAAGATGCAATGCACATCCCCTAACACAACAATTGATATAGACTGATAAAGTCAATTGAATGACAAACGTTTTCTGGCATAATGAATTGTTACACGTTCCCGTATGTTAGACGGGAGACCAATGCCGTATCTAATCACTTATTCTATCCCATCCATATGACTGATCAGTTATTGAACGGCATGACATGCATTCAATGCAAGGTACTATTAACTCAAACCCCGGCCTCATGGATACATAGAAATAGAGGGGAATCAATTCTCCTTGAGTAGGGGGTAAGGATGAGGCTTAGCTGTGTGTATGGTTTTAAGCAGCTTATACCCTTGTCTATCCCCTTATTATCTACCAATGTTTAACCACATCGATGCTAATGACGAGCTCAGCTCGTCATGAGGCACAGTGGAGCTGTGCTTATGACGAGCTGAGCTCTTTATGAACAATGGGAGTCAATGTTCTTCAGCACAGCAGTGGAATTGCTGTAGCAGTGATGTGTTTATAGTCCTACTGTGGCTACTTCCATGTATCACCTACTGAGGGCCCGATTACAAGTTTGCCTGTGCGGGACTAGACCGTCATGCCGGCGCACTGCCAAAAATTATGAGTTTCTTCGTGTCTGACAGGCTGTTTTTGGCAGTCTCTGAAAATAGGCACCGCAATGGGAACGCCAAAAACAGTTCCTGTACGGCATGAACTGTAAAGTCCATGCCATGTAGGAACTGGAATGCATGCGCTCTGGGTGGCAAATATGGTGCCCCCCTGCATGCATCCCCATGCACATGGGCAACATGGGGCCCTGTAGGATCCCCTTTTTCCATGACACCGCTGGCAGTCCTGAAACTCGAAATATGCATAGCAGTGCAGCAGCTGCACCACCATCATATTACAGAGGCCCTGACTGAACAGCGGTTTCCTGGCTGATGCGGTGGTGCAATGATGGCTCGACAGTCCAACTTGAAATGGGGCGGATGGAGCACCGGTGAGGCGGTGGCTGGACCGCCACCTATGCGTACCCTTGAGTCTGGAAGTCCTCGGACAGCCGGACTCATAATTAGGCCCTAAGTGTTGCTGGAAACCCAACACATCTCCTATTGTGCTATTCTCAGGCTCCTCACAGCTTCCAATCTCTCACCATAACATTCCCACTTCAAGCGCATGATGTCACTCAACACCAATCAGGTTCCAGCCAATGCAGTCGCCCAAGCATTATTTGCCCTCACATACATTGGTATGCAAATGTAGTCACTGAGGCACCATTCTGGTCTCATGTACCCTGGAAACCCCCCAAACCCCCATACATCGGCGCTTCCCATAAACCCTGATGGACACACACATAGTTTTCCTCAGCAGTGGCAAATACCTATCAATCACTCACCTAGGAAATCTTCCTAGTAAGGAGAAAGACCTTTTGCATAATTCGAAGGACAGCAAGGGAATTTGAGGACAGACTGACTCTGGAATTAGAGTATGTTTCTCTGGATGGACGGATAGACAGTCAGAGGACAGATGGACGGTTGGACAGATGGATGGATGAGCTGAAGGGCAAGGACTTGAACAGATAGCTGGATGGACTTACAGGTGAAAACATGGAGACACACACAGGTGGTTGGAGCCACGTGCTTCATTTCTGCTCCTGATTTAAGGAGGAGACTCAAAGCAGAGAGGCCCAGGCCATGCTCTGTACAAGGCTGGCTCATGTTGCCCCATCCTGTGGCCGCAGCTTCACACATTTTCTGAGTAGAGCGCTCCCATAATATGAAGATAAAAACCCCACTTCAATGTCATATCTCTTAAAGCCCCGCACCTTGGCTGCAACGCTGAGCGGCAGAGCGCGCGCATAAGAGCTCTTAATGACCCAGTCAGCCTTGAAGGAGGATAAGTGGTCCATTCTATTATTCACAGTGCTATAGACATGCATCCAGAGTCATCACAACTACAGAGTAAGAACGTGGCGCGAGCACGCGCTTAGCAGTGGAATGGCTTTTCTCCAATCATCCTCCTGAACACAGTCAGTAAAGGAGACCCCAGCTCCCCACCCCCCGACACTCAAATCCAGGAGGGGATCAGCTATTGGTGGAGATGAATGCTAATGTCTCTATTAGCCTTGCAGATGGCCCTCACCGACAGAAGGATGCTGAAGTGGGGAAGAGCTGAGAAAGGTATAAGTGTTTATGTATACACCGGGTCAGGAGGGAAGCGTTTCACCACCAAAACTACTTCTGTAATATTTATATGTACATACAAATGAGTTGGAAGCGGCTTATTGGCAAATTAAGAGATTTCCTCGCAGGCAGAGGTCTTTGTAAGGTCAATATAGATCAGAAAGGCTCAGTTACATGTCTTGTAGGTAGTGGGTGAAAGTACAAATTCTTTTTTGCATGAAATTACACACATTACATGAAACTTCCTTGGCCGGTATCTTGCGTGAAAATTGAATCCAAGCCACACCTCACGCTCAAACATCTTGCCTGATACTGCAGAAGAAGTGTTCCAACAAGAAATGTTTCTTGATTTCACTGGAACATTTTTTGCTCGAACCTGTAGATTGCAATCTGTAAAATCTCATTGCTGTTGCATTTTTCAAAATATTGTGAAATTAGAAAAATGGGAAAGATTAACAGCCTTATTCATGAAGGGGCCGTTTTGCGAGCCCCTAATAGTGAATCATAGCGATTCGCTATTAAGGACTCGCAAAACGGTAATCATGTAGGAATCGCATAATAAAATGCGATTCCTACTGATTCCTTATTTGCGATTAGCAAATTGCTAATCGCAAATAAGGAATAACTCGCCATTCATTCCTATGGGCCAAAAGGCCCATAGGAATGAATGGGGAGTATTCCTTATTTGCGATTAGCAATTAGCTAATCGCAAATAAGATTGCGATTTGAAGGGTGCCAGGGGTGTCCACAGGACACCCTGTAGCACCCCTCAAATGACATTTCACACAGGTGTTGCACACACACATGTCCAAAGGACATGTGTGTGTGTAACATGCAACTCAGAAAAATGCATTTAAATGCATTTTTCTGAGTTTTCGCAATTTACCGCGAGGTCTGACCTCGCGGTAAATTGCGGCAAGAAATTGCGAATTCGCAAATTTAAATTGGATGTTGAATTGCATTTAAGGAATCTCTAATAGAGATTCCTTAAATGTAATTCCTCGCACATTTGCGACATCGCAATTAGCGATTTTTGCATTTGGGATGCTGAATCCCAAATGCAAAAATCGCACTCGCAAAGGGCCGGATTCTCAGAATCCGGCCCTTTGCGAGCCGATTTAGCCTTCATGAATAAGGCTGTAAAAGTTTGGAAGATGTCTGTGGAACAAAAATTGCTGACCTGAAGGCTGGAGGTGTGAATAATATGGGAGGGCAGGGCGGAGGGGTGGTGGGTTGCTAACAATTCCTCTCAGGTACATTAAGGGATGATTACAAAGGGGCAGATTTACAAGCCCTGTACGCCACATTTGAGCCAGCGTTGCGCCACTTTTGTGATGCAGTGGCAGCGTAAAGCCAGTGCCATTCTGCAGGGTATTAACAACGTGGCGCATCTAGGGAGATGCGTCACGTTGTAAAGCCCTGTGCCACATGTGGGCGTTCTGGTGCAGTTGGGGGGCGTTCTGGTACAGGAATGCCTCCTAAAAGTGGCTGAGTGAAATCCTCAAGATTTCACTCAGTCACTTTTACGGCCATGCTGCGTCAAAACCTTGCGCCTGCCTGAAGCAGGCATAAGGATTGAGCCAGCATGTTAGGAATAGGAGCATCCCGAGCCTTGCTAGAGCTGCGTCGCACTTGCGACGCAACTCCAGCAATGCGTCACCTTTACGGCAGCAGATACGTCACGCATCTGCCTATTCTTGCCCCATGGTGCGCCGCATTGTAAATGCGGCGCATCCATGATGGCGCAAGAGGTGTCTGCCATGACACAAAATAACTGGCGCATCCCTGATGATATGGAGGGATGCGCAGGTTATTGTAAATCGGCCCCAAAGTCTTTAGTGGGACCTAATTGAGACCAAGTGCGATGGATGAACTGCTGTTTGCATAACATTAAGTCTGGCAGCTTCCTGCAGCGCCCCTCCGAATATTGGCGTTCCTGGGCCCACACCTAGCTTGCCCATGCCCAAGGCCGGCACTTCCCAGAGCAATCGAGTGAAAAACAGACAAGGGGGGAAGGAGACAGAGAAATATGGAACACGATACAATTGTGAAAAAATAGGAACCTGTAAGACAGAGATAAATGCTCAGAGAGTGTCTGGTGGTGGATTGACGAAGCATGAGGTGGAATGAAGACTAGACAGCCTTAGTATTCGGCATGCCATTCAATATCACTGGTGGGCTTCTGAGCAAAACTTTGGGCCATGGCACTTAATTTTGTTTGACAAATTAAGCACTGCATGAAACCGTTGTCCTGGCAGTACATAGACATGCATTGATCACTGTTTATGTTTTTTCTGTAACCTGGATCTCTTTATCTGCGAGGACAAAAGTCAAGAGATGCCTGACACAAATGTAACTTCCTATAATTCTTTTTCCTATTCCTTGTGAGCTTGCCTAGCTTTTTTCACTTGGAGACCTATGCCAGTACTAAATTGATGCCTCCTGCTTCCCACTAAGCGCTTGTAGGCCTATGATCAACTAAGTTGTTGTGTCAGAGTAATTCAGATAAATGAGGACAGTTTTTTGGTATGCCCATTGCGGGTGATGATTTCACATCCTCCATGAGGTGTAAACTTAGTATGTGCAACCCCAAGCTCATCACTCTTCACTGTCTCATGTGTACAAGTATATTTGTAACAATATGGAGTCTTCGCAAGCGTTGGATCTAGGTTATTAGTGAAAGTGGTGTTACTCTTGTTTGTATCTCTCCACGCATTCCTGAGAAGACTGTTTGTTCTTGTACCCCGGTGTCTTCATTACATACTGTCTCAGAAGATTCTATTGTGAGCTTTTCTGTCTTTCAACTCTAATGAGCATTTTGCCCATCTTGAAGCTTTTTCTGTATCAACTTATTAAAAAGCTTGAACAAATAGTGTGAAAAAAGATATCCCAGTGACAAGACTACCAAAAGGACAGGATATTGCAGTTGAGAATTGTGTGTTTTAACTATTTAATATCGTAGTTGCATGTAATGTACATTTTTTAGTTGTCATATTTTATGATTTTGTGTATTTTTAAAAAAATTATATGTTCTTGCTAGTTGCCTGTAAGTATTTTAACAGATGGTTTACTGCTTTCGCAATATTTTAATGGGTTATTTTGAGTTTGTTTTTATTATTAGCAGCTTTTAGGGTTTGTGGAGGAGCACAGTGGTACGTTAGCTTAATACACATATTTTTTTAAAATATTGTACAATTTATTTTTAATTCAATTGGTTAATTAAAATATTTCTGTAAATTATTTCATTCTTACATTATTTTTTAAATGTTTTATTTTTGTAATTTTAAATGGGTAATTATTTTATTAATAACATAAATTGTTATTTTTTATTAATTGATTTACTTTATTTGAATGTGTTATTGATTTTTTAAGATTTGTTATTGTCTTGTTTTTTCATTTTTTGTATCCTTTCAAATTAATTAGATTGTGTTTTAGGATTTTAGGGGAGTAAAGTGCTAAGTGTTTTTAACTATAATTTATTTTGTGTTTTTAATTGGTAAATAATTGGTTATGTTTTTTTGGTCCTCATTTACCACAATGGTTTCAAGTGTAGGCACTGATGGAAACACGACATGCTGTCACAGTATAAAAACTGGCAGGGATTATCTAACGTGGGGTACAAACTTTCCTCAGCAGTGACGCGTTCTTCCAGAAGCCATCACCAGAGAAACCTAAAGACAAAAAAATATATAAAGCAGGGTGACCATTACTGCCATTAATCACCGGAATTCCAACCGGAAAAAGGCATTGCTGGAAGATTAAACCACAGCTGCTTAATCATCGGACCCAGGGGAAAAAAAAAAAAACCTCGGCCTACTCAGTGAACCTAATTCAACTAGTACCAGAAGGCTCTTTTATCTTGACACCCAGCCCTGGCCAGATCAAGCCTAGACACCTGCAAGACTGCGGCATACCAAACATTAAAGGAAGGTTGTACGGGGTCTTTCCATTTTTTGCATATTTCCCTTCTGGCAAGTGAGATGGAATAGAACAGCAAACTTTTGGCCGGGTACCGGGCTCCATCCAAAACCCCAGAGATTACCAGGGAGAGGTCTTCTACCACTTGAAAGCCCAACGAAGCGGTAAGTGTGTTACTTATAGCGTCCCAAAATGGAGCCAAACAGGGGCATTCGAAAACATATGAGTATCGGAGGCAGTTACCAAGCCACACCTGGCACAAGCCAGTAGGTTTCCTTGAAAGAATTTTGACAGTCTTTGTGGGGAATAATATGCTCTATGCAGAGTAAAAAGGTGGTTCCTGCGTAACCATGGAGGCTTTACGATGTCCCACAAAACCTTACACGATGTAAGCCACAGATCTTGCACAGCGCGACCGACGAGTAGGGGACCCCACAACAACTCAGGTAGCTGAAAGTCACCGTCCACTTCTTCCTGAATCAGATTGTACCACAGGGAAATCTCCTTTTTTGGCCGGAGGTTTGTCTAGTAGTAAGGAAACCAACTAACTGTAACCACCAACTGGACGTAAGGGCCGGGAGATGTAAGAATGGGCCCACCTAGCAATCTGCACATATTTAAACCTCGAGAGATTTGGACACACTTTATTCTTTAAACCCTCCCATGGGAGCAAGCACCCTTCCGTAAACAAATCACCCCAAACCTCCAACCCAGCTTCCCTTAAGGGAATAACTAAGCTGTCTCCTAGCCACCCAGGACTCTCAGGAAGATCCCAAAGAGGTGACCTACTAGAAAAGTACCCCAACTTTATTGACGTCCTTCCTTTAGCCCAAGTTTTTGCCATCCCCTGCAAGACCTTCAGTTTGACCTTCTTTAAGAACTTGGGGTCTCCAATTTTAAACAGAAAGCCTGACTGAGCTACTCCTTCCCCTTTAAGCAATGCTGACAGCATGCTCCCAATGCCGGAGTCTATAGGCATCTTTAACAACATTCGGGCATGGGAAAGTTGGAAAACCCATGCATAAATTTGCAGATCCGGAGCTGGAAGTGATATCCCCCTGTAATTTTATTAATAAAGTAGGATCAACATAAACAGGAATGGTATTAAATAAAAAATAAACTTTAGGTAAAATGGTCATTTTGACCAGATTGATTCTCCCTAATAAAGATAAAGGAAGTTGTGCCCATGATCGCATAAGTTTGCGACAATCCTTTGCAACAGCAGCAAAATTAGATATGGCAATTTGATTAATGTTTTTAACAATATTGAGGCCTAGGTAGCGCAAACTACTACCAGACTGTATACCAGTATCACAATCATCATCATTCCATGCCATCAACTCAGTTTCTGAGGCGTTAATCTCATACCCTGAGATTTCGCCAAAATCCAGAGCTGCCTTGATTACTGTGGGGAACGCAGTGCGTATCTCTGATGAAAAGATAAGAACATTGTCGGCGTCCAGGGCCACTTTCCTCTCCAAACCCCTATAGATAAAGGGTTTGATATTTATGTCCTCCCTCAACCGTTGGGCGAAGGGTTCTAGATATAAATCGAATAGAATAGGGGAGAGTGGGCAGCCCTGCCGTGTCCCCCTTGTGATGGTAAAGGGGTCCAATAATTCTCCATTGACCAGGACACAAGCTGCAGGGCTCTGGTACAGAAGGGTAACAGCCCGGCGAAAACCCTCACCGATGTTAAACTTGGCCAAGGCCCCCGACAGGTACAACCAATTTCCCCTGCCGAAGGCCTTGGTGGCATCAAGCGTGAGAACCGCCAGGGGAAGGGCATCAGTTGTTGCCATATCAATAGCTCCTGTCAGATCATAAGTCAGCTCATAAAGCTGACGGCCCTTAACAAACCCCCTCTGATCGCAATGTAAAATATCAGGTGCCACTAAAGCCAGCCTCTTTGCAAGAACCTTAGCAAAGATTTTATAATCTACGTTTAGTATTTAAATTGGCCTATAAGACCCACAACACGATGTTGGCTTGCCTGGTTTCAAAATCAGGGAGATTGATGCGCTATCCCAAGATGCAGGGGGTCGAAGACCTTCCTGTAAGATTTGGTTAAATAAGGTAGTAAGAAGGGATACAATTTCTTGTTCCAGGGCCCTGTATATTTCTGCTGGGAGCCCATCGGGTCCTGCAGCCTTCCCCTTCTTGCCGCTTTGAATAGCTACCCTAACCTCTTCTTCCATAATAGTGGAGTCAAGGAATGCTTGCTGTTCCCCAGAGAGGGCCGGGAGAGAGATCCCTCTCAACCAGCTCTCGATGAGCTCTGGATCGATCTTTTTATTCTCATGATAGATGGTCTGAAAGAATTCTCTAAAAACTCTTCTAATATCATCGTCTGAGGAGTACGTAACATTGCTGACGATAATAGACTCAATATTATAACAGACCTGGGCTGTTTTGGATTTTCAGGCCAATAACTTCCGCGCACCTTCCCCATACTGGAAATGAGCTATTTTACTAGCCTCCCATTTCTGAAAGATTCTCTGATTTAAGACCGAGCCCAAATGTCCCTTCAGAAAAAGTAATTTATTGTATAACGGCGTTAAAACAGTGTCGGAGGAAGCAGCATTCAGATCTATATCAGCTTGAATTTTAGCTATATCGATTTCAATGGAAGCAACATCCTCTTTATACTGTTGTTTGTTTGATTAGCTTTATTCGATTCCAGTATAAAAATCATAAAAGCCACAACAGTACATAAATATACACCAATACATCAATACATTTCATTTCATAAAAGCTAACGTCTGTTAAGAAAAGATTAAATGAATAAAAGAAATCAGCTAATCAGTGAGCAGCAGAAAAAAAAGAACAAATTAATTGAACGCGGGGGTGAAGTGGCCACTCAGTACAAGACCACTTCTGGCCGTCCTGTAGTTGCTCTGTGCTGCTTGGCGTTGCGACTGGACATATAATGTTCTAGGGTAGAATTCATTTAGACTCCAGATAGATATGGGCCCATCACCTATTTGTGGCTGCCAAGATTGGAGGTATGGGACCACATATTTATTGCTAAATTTTACAAGTACCAAATTGCCCACAATATCTTTTGGGAGAGGTCTTAGCCAGCCCATTCTTCTAACGCTTAGTATAGTGCCATCTATATTAGGGGGAAGAGGTCTATTTTTGGTTAGCCAGAACACTACCTTGTTTCTTAGGTCCTGCTGTCTTTCGTGTTTCCCCTTTGGGAGTTCTGGTATTCCTGAGAGGACGCACACGATAGGAGCGGCCTCTGGTGGCAAATGTAGATGGTTGGTTTTGTGTGGTATTTTGTCATAATTAGCCGCTATTCTATTTTGAAATGGCATTTCTTTATTCTGCCCAGCTCTAGTGTAAGAACTCCGTGATGTTGTGGCGGCTTTCGAGATGTTTAAGGTTTTCGTATGTGGGGCAGCTAATTGGTTACGGGTGGTCTTGCTTCGTATGATGGGATTAGGCGTTTCTGTGGGGGCTGAGCGCTCTAATTGTACGGGACCTCCCATAGTTTTTATAAGTAGCGAGTTAGCCTTTATTGCTTCCTCGACACCCGTGAGCCTATCCCCTAAGCTAGTCGTTTTGTCGATCAACGGGGATATAATTGACTTCATCATGTTTTCGAGCACGGACAGTAGAGAAGCCTGGGTAGATGTTTTCAGTGTAGCAGTGCTAGGAGTATTGGGTAATGGTGGATTTGGGTTTAGTTTTTGTTGCTTGGCCTGACTACCCGTTTGTTTGACCCCATCTCTCTTCCTTTTGGCAGAGAGCACCTGAGTTGAAACTGCGGATAAAGAATTTGCTATTGGTCGTGTTATGAGGGGCGTAACCTGTAGAATTTGAGTTAGTTGAGAAGAACAACTGGACCCAGGACTAGTCGTTGCTATAGGGGAGATAGGAGCGGTAGTTTGCACATTTTCTAATTCCACAGGGGCGTACAAGGATTTACACATTTTATTTCATTCTTCCAGTAATGATATAGCTGGGGCTGTATCAGCAGTCTGTGGAGGAGAACCCATACTGAGAGAACTATCCATAGCTGGGGATCGTTCTATTCTCTCTAATTCGCTTGCAATGGGCAGTATTGCACTCTTAATATAATAGTCCATTGTTCCCCTAAGCAAGTCACTCTGAGAGGAAGGTTTTCTTGTGCCCCCCTTACAAGACATAGCGTGATAGCTTATAACAGTAAACACTGAATCAGTATCGGCTACCGGACTATGGTGACCGTTAAGAAGGACCTGTAAAAAGAACCGGGAATAGTCAGTGGGTATCTGTACCTTTAGTCCGTTTTCTTCATTTCTTTGTTCACTACCAAGGGGGGTGCCCCGATCCTGGCCTCCTCTGGCCTATGATGGCCTTAGATGGTCCCGCCCTTGTCCCGGGCTTCTCCCGGCGCCAACCCGCGCGCTATCCCGCGACGCGGGGACTGTCCTTCTTTTGTAGCGGCTCCTGGCGCAGGACTCAGGTGTGGCTCCTGGGAAATGGAGTCCCGTATCGAGCGCGCCCTCCCGCTGCGGCCGCTGGTGTAGCTTTTGCGGCGGCAGAGGGGAGCAATTTGGCGTCGGTCGTCCCTGCAGTGGGACTTGCAAGGTATGCCCCTCTGGTTTGACAATGGTCCCCCCGCTCCACCGGGACTGTCCTTCTTTTGTAGCGCCTCCTGGCGCAGGACTCAGGTGTGGCAGCGTGCTCCGGCGCTAGGGCTCCTGGGAAATGGAGTCCTGTAGCGAGTGCGCCCCTCCCGCTGCGGCCGCTGGTGTAGCTTTTGCGGCGGCGGAGGGGAGCGATTTGGCGTCGGTCGTCCCTGCAGTGGGACTTGCAAGGTATGCCCCTCTGGTTTGACAATGGTCCCCCCGCTCCACCGGGACTGTCCTTCTTTTGTAGCGCCTCCTGGCACAGGACTCAGGTGTGGCGGCGTGCTCCAGCGCTAGGGCTCCTGGAAAATGGAGTCCCGTAGCGAGCGCACCCCTCCCGCTGCGGCCGCTGGTGTAGCTTTTGCAGCGACAGAGGGGAGCGATTTAGCATCGGTGGTCCCTGCAGTGGGACTTGCAAGGTATGCCCTTCTGGTTTGACAATGGTCCCCCCGCTCCACCGGGACTGTCCTTCTTTTGTACCGCCTCCTGGCGCACGACTCAGGTGTGGCGGCGTGCTCAGGCGCTAGGGCTCCTGGGAAATGGAGTCCCGTAGCGAGCGCGTCCCTCCCGCTGCGGCCGCTGGTGTAGCTTTTGCGGCGGCGGAGGGGAGCGATTTGGCGTCGGTGGTCCCTGCAGTGGGACTTGCAAGGTATGCCCCTCTGGTTTGACAATGGTACTGTTTCCTTCGATATGACACCTTGTTGGTAATAAGACCCCTCAAAAAGGCCTTAAAGGAGTCCCAAACAACTCCAGCTGCCGCTGATCCAATATTAATATTCATGAAGTTTTGAGCTTCAGTTTTAAGAAACAAAATATCATCTGACTGTAAGAGTAAAGAGCGGTCAAATGACCAAATTCTAGGGGAAGCTTTAGGGAACCCCACAAGTTCCAAAAACACGGCTGAGTGGTCGGATAGGTGAGAGGGTAGGTAACAGATACTCTTGATGGAATCCACCATTTTCTGACTAATCAACACAAAGTCTATCATCGACTGATGGTGGTATTTATAATTGTGAAAAGAAATACCCTGTTGCTGTCCTGACCTAACTCTCCAGATGTCTATATACCCATATTGCTTCATACAGTTAAGCAAGAAGGCCCTGGTCTTAATGAGGGCTAGAGGTCGACTACTAGGAGTTTTATCCTCCAGAAGATCCAAAACTAAATTGAAGTCCCCCGCCAAGATGGTTGGTTCCTGGAAGGACAATAGATGCAAGAAAATTGATTCTAAAACTGAAGGGTCATCTTGGTTGGGCCCATAATAGCCCACAATCGGTATTTGCCCCCCAGCAATAATTACCGCAGTTATGACCCATCTGCCACCTGGGTCAACCAACTGAGAGACTAACCTTGCTTTTAATGGTCTCTTAAAAATAACAGCCACGCCTCTATTATGCATAGCTTGCGATGTGGATACCGAAAAGTCAATCCACCTATTCTTTTTAACTAAAGATAGCATTTCAGTCTGGGTCAGATGAGTCTCCTGGAGTATAATGACCTGCGCATCCGAATCACGTAAGTACTGCATCATTTTATCTGCTCTTGGTGTGGTACGGAGGCCATTAACATTCCAGGAGATAAATTTTAAACTACTCATACCAACTAGCCCAACCTCCAACCTTCCACTCAATTAAAACAAAATTGACAATAACCTGCGATAGCTGTGGAAATAAGTTGTTGGACATTATTTCCTTAGTGCCAAAGCTAACAAAACTCAATTGGAAAATGAGGAAATTTTTAAGTCTTTCCCTGACCCCCCCTTACCCCAGTGCCCCAAACTGTCCCCCCCACCCTCCCCTTGGAAAACCCTTGCTCTATCTATCCGGAACTAGTCCCGTAGATAGTGCCCCTCACCAAGCTCCCACTAGGCCACCAGGTCACTATGTCACAAAGAATAGATTATAACGGATTGTGACAAAAAAAAAATAGGGAAAGCTGAGACCACCCCTTGTGAAATAGTTATATAGATTATATATATATTTTTTTCTTCCCTTTCTTTTCTTTCGTGTTTTTTCCATTTTTCCTACCCTATCGTATTTTTCCTCTTTTATTATCCATATTTCTCCTTCGTTTTCTTTTTTTTTTTCTTTCAAGCTACCATTATCTTATGCTGCTCTCCATATCACATCCCAGATGTGTTTTTTTCTTTTTATATCTTTCCTTTCCTCTCTTTTTTAAAGAAAAAAAAAAGTAGCTGCAGAGATATTAGTAGCCTGTATTAATCTGAATTAATCTAATCAGAAGGCCCCTTATCATTACCCAGAACCAGCAGCAACTCGTCTGCTGCTTGCACTGACCTGATATTAAACATTTTATTATTGTGCATTATTTTCAGTGCGGCAGGAAACTTGAGTTGCACGGTTGCACCTAGTTTTCAGAATGCGTCCAACCGCCTCCCAAACTCCCACTGTTTTTCTAAAGTGACCCTAGAAAGGTCAGACCTAATTTGAAAATTAAAGCCTTTCCCCACCAAAGATTTCTGTTGTAAGGCCAAATTAAGAATGTGTTCCTTAAGTGAATATATGTTGAAGTTCACAAGAATCTTACGGGGTCTGGACCTTTGAGGATTTCTTCTAAAGGGATACCTGTGAATGCGCTGAATGTCCGTGGCTAGTTCTTCAATTGATTGGGGATCCCTGTGAATGCGCTGAATGTCCGTGGCTAGTTCTTCAATTGATTGATCTAGGCATAATGACTCCTTCAGGAGTAAGGTTACGAATTGTTTAATGTCAGACCCCTCTGGAATATTAACCCCATGCATGCTCATGACCGAGCCGCTCCGTCATGAGCCGCGGTTGCGCTGTGCTCATGACGGAGCGGTTCCGTCATGGCCCTGCCGCCGCGCCTGCGTGGCGCGTTCTATTGAGCGGGCGGGGCCATGACGGAACCGCTCCGCCATGAGCACAGCGCAACCGCGACTCGTGACGGAGCGGCTCCGTCACGAGCATGTGAGCGCCGCTCGCCCCCCCCCCCCCTAGCGCTGCAGCGGAATTGCCGCCGCAGCGAAGGAGTTAAGGATGCAGATATTGCTACGTCTGGTGTTGTTTTTCAACGTTTCCATCCTCTCTGACTGGGCCAGGTCCTCCCTTTTGAGCTTAGTAATGTCCTCTTTAGCCTGATCTAAATGAACCGATAATACCTCCAATTTACCTGTTCTTGTGGAGAGACCATCGATCTTGTTATCTAAAGATTCACAATAATTTCTGATCTCCATCTGGTTAGCCAAAGACTCATCAAAAGCCTTCTTCATATCCAAAGATAGAGAAGAAAACATTAGTTGTAACGAAGAGGCAGTAATTGTAGGAACAATGCCCTCAGTAACGGAGCCGGAAGGAGAGACAGTACCACCTTGTTGAGAACCCCTTAGGTCGCCTTGTAGAGAGAGCCCCCTTGCTCGCTACATGGCTCTTCTACCACCACCTCTGCGTCTATGCCTATGTCACCTATAGAAGCTACAATAGGAATGGAGGCATCGCCATCAACCCTGCCAGGTAGTTCCTCTGTTATCAGAGATGACTGCGGATCTGGTATTAACTGGGACATTTCTGGTGCCAGATCCATGTGTATTGTGCTAGTTTCAGTGGAGTCCACTTCACCAAGACAAGGTGCTTCCAAAAGACAACTCAGAGGTAGGCTAGGTGTAGGCAGCGATGGTAATTGTAAACCAGCTAGTACGGAGACAGAATTTAACTGCATCGATGCTGCGGCGATTTTTGCGCTGTGCGGCTGTTTTCCCTTTTCCGCGATACATGACGAGCTCAGCTTGTCATCAGCACACGCCACCCGTGGGTGATGACGAGCTGAGCTCGTCATCAGCATCGAAAGGGTTAAAGGGACAGACATAACTCGATCCTCTGAAAGGTCCAGTACTTGAGGAACCGCTTTAAAATAAGACCGTAGCGATGGCGTGATTTTAGACCCCTAATCCAACACTGACTTGAGATTTTTTGCGGCTTTAGTGCTCCTTGACCGTTTCGCTTTTATCTCTGTGCATAGGTAAGAGGATTTTTTCTTTACTGGGAAGACTACGGTACTCACAGCGTGACCCAAAGATTCAGCCTTGATAAGCGGAGTAATAATAGGGGCTGTGCAAGCGTTTCTAGGACAGTTGAGGTGACGCCGCTAACGCCAGAGCAAACACAGAAACACTGCCCTTACTGCACTCCTCCGAAGATACCACCTCTGACCCCTCCTCCGTAACAGCAGAAACCGGCAGCGCCTCCTCACACGCCGCCGGAGGTCTAGCAGAGCTGCTGCAGGTGGCGTGCAAGAGACTTCGGATCCTTCTGCCCCTCCTGAGCTCCAGGGCGGCCGAGGCCCAGAGCCACAGACCCAACGGGGCCGGGGGCAAAGTGGAAAATACATACTCTGCTTCCCGCAGAAGATTGGGCAGAGGTGCTCCTACGAGAGCACAGTAGAATGGTACAATCATGGAGCGGGAAAACAGACTTCTTCAGGGGAAACCAAACAAAATGTGATGCAATGGAAAAGCGGGGTCACTCTTCTCAAAAAGCTTTAAACAGTGGTTGTTTCATGCTTTCCAGAATCCACACGCATTCACCCCCAAATACCGATCTGTGACATTTTGAGAGATCAAGACAAAGCAGCCACTAGCAGGAACTCGGTCTCGGAGCACTGCGGCAGCTCAGCAGGCTGCCGCCATGTTTTCCCCATGTTGTTATTTAATGTGTGTGCATTTGAAATATGTGCATAAGAAAGTATAAGAGTATTTGATGTTCATAGAAATTGATGTTTTTTGTATTAATTTGGAGTATTGTAATTGATTTTGTATGTTTCTTTTTTATGTTGTTATAAAACATCATATTTTATCATTATTATTATACATATTTTTCCAACATTTTCCCTACTATTGCTGAGATTGGAGTGTCAATATAATATCTAATATTGTGTGCTGTTAAGTTTGACAGTGAACCCAATCGCACTCCTTTGGAAGATATGATAATCTTTAAAAAATGTTAACTCAAGGTAGATGAAAATGTACACAAAGTGTAACCAAGTTTTAACTTTTCACTCTGGTTTATTCATGTGTCAGAGTGCCACACAACCCTATCTGTTTAATATCATATCTAAACCATCCAAAGTTCAGCACTTTCCCTACTGTTGATTAGAATGAAGTGGGATTATAAATCTGACCTCTGCAAAGTCAAAACTTTTACCTACTGTTGCTTATGTTGAAGTAGAAATAGTACATTTGACCCTTTAAAGGTCCAGCTCTGTCCCTACAGTTGCGCATGTTGGAGTGGGATTAGTAAATCACACCCCTCCAAGGTCAAACACTTCCTTTCTTTTGGAGTGGAAATAGTACACTCTATTCTTCCTACTTTTATTTGTTTTAAACTTTTTCTGCTGAAGCTTGAATGTTAATTTTGTTTTATTAATAGGTTTAGTTTCTATTTTAATGGACTTTAATTGTCAGCTTGATATGCATATACAAATGTTGTGTCTATTAGCTTGCATATAGTGAAAATAGTGTTCCCTTTTTGTTGAAGGTAGACCTATTTTTATTCATTTTTGCAGTAGTGAATAATAATAATATTTTTGAATTTTGTTATATTTTTATTTTCATTTTTGATGATTTTTGTTGTTTTTGGTTTTTTTAATCATATTTTGGTGGTTTTATCTTAAAATATAATTCAAATCAATTCAAAATTTCTTTATTTCGGCAATTCTGGCCATAAAAGTACATTTAAAAACAGGACACATTTCATACAGTTTGTTTGTGCAAAATGGAATAAAGTGCTGGACAGTGTAATATTTAAAAGGTCTCAAGCAAAGCAATAAAATATATAAAACGACTACATTTTTATACAGTAAAAAAGGTAAAAATTGTCTACAAGGTTAAAAAAAATCAGATTAAACCAGGCTAGATTTTAATACAGTTAGACGGACACACCACATAGAGAAGAAGGACCGGGAAACTGAATACCCAATAGGGAGACTGGTATCATTTTAATATCCTATAAGCCTTTTAATTTTAAATACTTTAAATATATATGATTGCATATCTAATCTTGATATTTAGAACCACAATATTTTGTAAACTATATTTTTGTAGTTTCCATGGTGTGTGTAAAGGCACACAATATTTTTACGTCTATATTTTTGTATTGCAATATGTTTTACACCATTATTTTGTCATAAACGCAGAGGCAACTGTGACTACCTTAAAGTCTTAAATGTGCAATGCCAAAACTCCTGTAGGGACCCTTTGGTTCAACAATGGACCATGGTAGGTGTTTCCTAAGATGTAAAGCTTTAAAGTGCCCAGATACAGCATTACCATCACCAAAAGCCTTGTGTGATCTTTTCTGACCTACTGCTGAAGAAATTGATTTGGCTGAAAGGCAGCCATGTTTGGAGCAGGGGGTCTTTCAATCATTCCACCACCTACTATACCTCTCTCAAAGGTTGATGATTGGTTAAAAATGGATGCCCCAGTTAGCCATACGGACATTGCCCAAATAACTTCTGAAGATCCTAGGAGAGCTGTGACCTTGCTGAGGGAAGGCATTAATGTGTATATATCACCTGCCAGTAAGGAGGTTCAATCTGTTAATAGGATGCTATATAACAAGGACCCCTGTTGTAACAAGGCCTTGATTGCTCAAAATCCATCTAAAGATAAAATCTTGTGCATTAAAATAATAACTGTGTTCCTGTGCTTGAGAAGTTTATGACTTTGATTGAGGCCTGTGTTGACCCATTAGTGGAGATAAAGCACGCTTGGAGAGTAAAATTACGAAATGAACCACTTGTGACACTCAATCACAAAGGTCCACTAGGGTATGGGAGTTGTAGGAGGATAATCCTGGTCTAGATAGGGGAGTTGGAGGAGGATAATCCTGGTTTAGAATCTATAGAACCTGTCATGGGCCTGTCTGCATGCCATTGGGTGCCCCATCTGGTGACTTTATTGCCCCAATCACCATTGATGGTAGGGTACCACTTACTGAGAATAATAATATACAGAATAGGTCTTTAAAGCCTGGGAGGTGGGCAGGTGGATATAGGCTGGGGATCTGGATATAAAGAAGATGCTGTTAATAGCCTCCATCTTAACATCTCACCTGACTGCTGCCCTTTTGTAGCAAATTTAAGTTAATGTTACACGTGTACCTATAGGCAAGACCAAAACCCATGTGGAATTTGACTAAAAAGCTCCCTTTTCCGCCTGGTGTCCCATCATGCACCCTATCCACCCTGACATCGACCAGGCAAGCCGATTCTCCTACTTCAAGCACAAATCCCGTTATACCCCCTCTTGCCTGCTCTCTTTCTCATAGTACTGGCACATGCAAAGAATAATGACCAGCCATCATGTATCTTATGGGTTTCCGTTCCGTTCGATATTTTCCTTTAGACCAGAACAGAGTCAGCCAGATGGTTGACTCGGAAAACCCCCTCCCTAACCCTGTCACCGAACGAGCAGCTCTCGCTCGTCAATGATTTCTTAGTTTACGAGGACAGCCACGGGTTGGGTTAAACAACCAAGGGAAGACCTAATCAAACACACGAGACAGTCACGAAGAAGAATAGTTTACTACAGCCCATTCTCCCTCTTCCCCGCTGCACACACATACCATTGTGAGACATCCCCGCCCTTGTGTACGAAGCAAAGAACGCACAATGCCTCGTCCTCTCTACCTTTCCGACAGAAATGACCCTGTGACAATGCCTCGATTCTCTGTCCTCAGATACTAGCAACTCTGTAACTTGTTACCTCAATCACCCCGATGCAATATGTTTGTCTATGTGTAAATGCTATTCAGGTTATTCTTTAAACGAGAACAAGTATGCTATGTCTTCTGTATGATTACATCATGAAATGATTGAATCAAGTCTAAGGGAAACTCCTTCTTTCTGATTGTACTCTTATTGTATAAAAGTGCTGATATGTTTCAAGCAAATTAGACTACTCCTGAACCCGCTTGGTGAAGGAGCTCTCCCTTAACTCGAGTTCTGGAATAAAACCCTTTCAACTCGAAGACCACGGACTCTGCTCCTCATTTTATGCATTACCATTTTCTTGGGTAATTATAGAAATTCTGAAGGGCGTAAATAACTAGTTTTTTATTTACCACATTAATTGGCGCCTGAACAGGGCCGCTCCCTCTTCCCTACGCGCCGGCGATGTAAGTCGGGTCCTTGTCCCTTCCATACTTTCGATGGACTTCAAGTGCACAACAGCGGGGTGTTCCCGCTAACTCCCTCGAGACGAGGAGGAGGCAGACTGCGACTGATCATCCACACGAGGCGGTGAAGAATATAGCGGAGCGTCCCAACCCAGAGCCTGACCAGTGAGAGTGCCGAGTCCGAGGTCTTTGGAGCCCCGAATTCCTGCGCAAGTGTCAAGAGTCCAATGACCAGGTCCTCAAGTTTTGCTTCTTGGTGAGTACCACTGAGATAGTATAAAGACGGGTTCCATTTTTGGAAAACGGTAAAGACGTGTTTCATTCGTGAAACCGGTACGGTTGCACTATATTCTAGTGTATAAAGTGTTCGTTTTGTTTTTGTGTATTCCAAGTCTTTTAAACCATAATTGGTTGAGTTTAAGAATGCCTCTGTTTTCCAAATTACGTACGATCGGCACCAAAAAGAATCTATTAGAGAAACCAGTTAAAGTTCCACCTAGAGATACGCCTGTATATTTCATGTATAACAAACATGGATTGAGTGCCGTATTATTTTTAGACCTTTGGGTAGACTATACCGAGAAATTAGAGATGGCGTATAGGTGGCCTGCTACAGGTACATGGGATATAGAATGCATTATGAGAGTGGAGGAAGAGTTATGGAAAAGAAAGGCGAGGCCCTCACAGACAGAAGCCATCGAGTTATGGCATAAGGAAGCTCATAGGAGGGCCCAGAAAGAACTAGGGAAAGTCGAGAAAAGTAAGAGAATGTCAGAACAGGCTAAAGAAAAGCAATTACAGGAAGAAGGTGAGAAAGTACTAGCTGAACAGGTGGAGAGAGAGAGAAATGCTCTTGTTACTGGTATTTATCCCGTTTTGTCCGAAGAAATTGTAGAAGAACACCCCAAGTCCCCAGTGAAAGTAATTCCCACTGCTCCCGACAATTTCCTCCCTGCCTATCTGTCCGAACTACCCCCGCTTATGTAAACATGCCTAGAACACGCCTGTCTACACGTGCTCCTGAACTAGTAGCCGGCGGTTCTACCTCTGATTTAGGAATGTCCGGGAACGGGGCTGAGGATAAAGATGATGTCCCGCCTCTTGAGTGTCCTTACGACCCCGAACCCGGTAGTGGCCCAATGACCACGATATCAGAGAGATTAAGACTAGCCGTGGGTCGACTCCAAAAGGTCCCTGATATAACGAAGCATTTGGATAGAGTTTACGAATTCATACGGACAGGTGAAGGTCTGGATACTCTGGTCCAGGTCATGAAAAACAGAAAAGTTCCCATCAGAGGACTGCTCCTGCAGTTCATCATAAATTGTCTGATCCGGGAACTAGACCCGGGTAATGGAAGCGTAGACTCTGAGTTAATAGACCTTAGTGACCAGGTGCACAGAGGAGCACACGATCTGGGACATCAGATCGACAAAATAACTAAAAAACTGGTTAAGAAAATTGTCACTATTCACTCTGAGAAAATCACACAAGAGGCCGACTCAGAGGAAGATGAGGGTCCGACACTAGATAGAATGAATTTCCTGGGTGTAGCGTGACATTGTCCTGGCCCCAAGTGGCGAACCCCACGAATGTCGCAGAAAATTAAAAGATTAGATCCTTCTTCGGAAGATCTTTTCCAGTCCACGGAAAGAGCCCTAAATGAATGGATGGACAATGAGCCTCCCCTTACCCAACAAGAAAAAGAATTGGCCCGGTCTGCCACCCATTGGATATCACAGTACCGGGTATACGGCCCAGATATATTAGTGCAAATGTTTTTGGCTCTCCCCCGAGCAGAACAACGACTATCAGGTATTTATATGGTCCAACACCTGGCTACCTTATACAAGAATAACTCCCACCGACCAGATAAGCTATACAAATTGTTACAGGAAATAGTGACAGATAGATGGAGGTCTCGGGGACCGGAATTGATTAACACCATTCTGGACCTGCGCCTCCGTTTCCTGCAACTTACTTTAGCTTCATCAGATCATGAACCTTACAGTATAGGCCAATATCCCTTACGAGAAGTCCACCCCATACCCCAGCCAGATGGTACACTGCAACGAATACATGTGTATACTCCCCTCACCAAACTAGAGATATTGGAAATGAAAAAGATGGTGCCCTCTCACGAAAAGGATCCCGGGGGATTTCATAGAGAGCTGAAAGATATCCTCCAAATGGGTAGTTTTACATATCCAGATATAATAATACTCCTTAAAGTAATTCTACCTACAGGGATATTTGACAAATTGAAGGAAAAGGATTGGGAGGTGGGCGGTAAAAAGATCATGTGGACTGCCCTAGAACAAGAAGAGACAGACAGAAAACCAGGTGAAGGTCTAGGTGAACGCGTAAGAGAACTGCCCAGTCTCCTCATACAGGTCTTGCCTCTGTTATTGACAACGAAAAAGGAAGCTTGGGATGCCATTTCTGCCTGTAAACAAAAGCCAGACGAGGATACGGGTGATTACTACACCAGATTAGAGAAATGTTTCTCTATAAATAGTGGTCTCGCACATAGCAGCGAGGCATATCCTCATCTTTTTGTGTCCAAATCGGTGGACAACGCCTTACCCCCCATCAGAAATAGAGTGTTGAAAATTTAGAGTACCTGGCAAGCAAATAGTCCTTCACAAATGTTACAGATGTTACAGTACCACCACAACAGAATAAGGGAAGAACAGGAACAGGAAAAGAAAAGAGTGAAAGACACAAAAATGAAGGTACTGGTTGCACAGACGGCACCAGTAAATACGGGCCCCAAAGGTAATGTGGGGGCCAATAAAGGTACTTGCAACTACTGCAAGCAGCAGGGCCATTTTGTGAAGGAATGTCGAGTTCTGAAACATAACATAGCGACAGGAAAGACGAAAGAACGCCCTCACACTCCTAGAACAGGTAACACTCAGCAGCCCCAAACCATTACACCGCCACAGGTTCAGACTCCTGTTGCTGCCATGCAGATGTACCAGAGCGTACAGTCACATTACCCCGATTTTGAACCATATGTATGAGACAGCCTTGAGAGAGAAAGTGACTTGCCCCTTATCCCAGTTCCAGTAGATCAGAAAGGTCCATATGTACAAGCTCACTTACTGGGACAAGACAGAAAATTCCTCATCGACACGGGGGCAAGTAGGACTACCATAAGTCACAAGGAAGTCCCAGAGGTTCCTCTCTCTGGCTCACATAATATATCTCTGGGCTTTTCAGGAAAACCGATCATAAACAAAGTATCTGAACAAGTCTCTTTAGGAGTGGGTCCTCTGATACGTACTGCTGATCTAGTCCTTACGGTAACGTGCCCAGAGAATTTACTAGGAATTAAAACACTTAAAGAACTAGGAGCAGTGATATGCTGTTCACCGGAAGGAGTAAAATTGTTCCTACGAGATTTCAAAGGACATTTCACAGTCAAAGAATTCGACCCCAGACTGAAAGACATCCCACAACATTTGTGGGCAAAAAGCTCGACTGATGTCGGATACATGGACATCACCCCACATCAAGTCACGCTCAAGGAGGGTGTAGTCCTACCCCGTATACGACAATATAAGATTCCACCCGAGGCTGAACAAGCCTTACTAAAAATAATCCAAGAACTCATAGAGCATGGTGTGGTGATAGAGACCGATTCAAATGTTTGCAATTCTCCAGTCCTTCCAGTCCTCAAAAGGACTGACCCTCAGGCACCCCGGTCTACCGACTGGTGGTTGATCTCCGAGAACTGAACAAATGTGTAATCCCACAATATCCGGTGGTCCCAGATATTTCTTCCTTATTGACTGCCATAGATCCCGAAGCTGCATTTTTCACAGTCATCGACTTGAAGAATGCGTTTTTTAGCATTCCTATACATCCCGACAGTCAATATCTATTCGGATTCAGTTTAAAAGGACGAAGCTTCAGGTTCACTAGAGCTCCCCAAGGCTATACAGAAAGTCCAAGCATCTACAGCCAAGCACTAAAAAGACAATTTGACAGTATCAATATGCCTGCCAACACAGCATTGATACAGTACGTAGATGACATCCTCGTCACAGCTAGGACAGAACCAGAATGTGAAAAAGCATCTCTCACAGTCCTACATTTCCTGACAGACAAAGGTCACAAGGTGTCTCCCTCAAAATTACAGTTCTGCACACAGCAAGTGGCTTACGTAGGACATTTGCTTTCGAAAGAGGGTAGGCAACTAACACATGAACGAATCCAACTGATTTAGACAATTCCACAGCCAAAGTCACAGAAAGAAGTTCGCACATTCATTGGTCTCCCTTCATATTGCAGACAATGGATCCCTCAGTATGCCCACATAGTCAAGCCACTTATACAGTTAACCACAGTGGAAGCAGCCACTCATACAACTCTCCCTTGGACATCAGAACACTCCCAAGCATTTGAAGCTCTGAAACTAGCTCTGTGTCAAGCACCAGCTCTGGCCACCCCGAACTATAGCAAGGCTTTTACCCTGTTTGTGACAGAACGTGACAGAACAGCACTATCCGTCCTCACACAAGACCAAGCAGGAAGAAACAGACCCTGTGCTTATTTCTCTAGCACATTGGACCCCGTAGCGCAAGCTTTGCCTGCATGTCTGAAATCCGTCGCGGCTACAGCCCTGGCTATGAGACAAAGCGATTCAATAGTGTTAGGACATCCCCTGATAGTACAAGTACCACACTCTGTGGAAGTCCTTCTGAACAGAACACAGACACAACACCTGACTGTAGCAAGACTGACAGGATACGAACTAACGCTCTTTCAGCCACACATAGAGATCAGATGATGCAACGTATTGAATCCTGCTACCCTTTTGCCCTCAAGCTCAGATGACATGACACAACATGACTGTGTAGAGATGATCGACGTAGTGACAAAACCAAGACAAGACCTAACAGATGTTGCACTCCGAGATCCTGATGTAACACTTTATGTGGATGGATCGTGCATGAGGACAAGCGCTGGAGAGTTAGTAGCAGCCTATGCAGTAACAACAGACTGTAAAGTTATAGAGACCCAAAGAATTGACATCCTGTCAGCCCAAGCAGCAGAGCTCATCGCTCTGACACAGGCCTGCATATGGGCAAAACAATTGAAAGTGAACATCTATACCGATTCCCAATATGCATTCGGTGTAGTTCATAATTTTGGAGTGTTATGGCGAGAAAGAGGTTTCCTTACCTCACATGGGGCCAAAATACAACATGGTCCCCTGATTCAAGCCCTACTAGATGCCATACACCTACCTACAGCCATAGCTATTCTGAAATGCAAAGCACATACCAAAGCTACAGACACCATATCTAAAGGAAATGACTTAGCGGACCAGACTGCTAAACAGACAGCCCAGAATCCAGTGAACACATCAGACTCTCAGTTACCCACACAGACTGTCACTATGATAGTGAGGGACCCCTTGAAGGATGTGCTAGACATTCAGACACATGCCACCGCAGAGGAAATAAAGAAATGGACTGAACAAGGAGGGGTCCAGACCGATCAGGGTTGGATGACCAAAGACAGAACAGTGTAGTTTCTCCCTGATTCCATGGTACAAGTCATAATTGACACGGTCCATAGCCCCGCCCACCTTGGCGAGAAAGGTATGCTGGATAGTTTACGGAATATCTGGTTTAACAAACATCTGAGAGCTGCAGCCAAACACAAAGTAAAAACTTGCATGATATGTTGCCAATTCAATCCTGGTAAAGGTGTACCAGTAGAACAAGGTGGATTCCAGCCTCCTGATCACCCTTTCGAAGTCCTCCAAATGGATTATATCCAGATGGACAGATGCAGAGGGTACAAATATGTGCTAGTGGTAGTGTGTACATTGACATGATGGACTGAAGCATACCCCGTCCCAGACTATGGTGCCCAGACAACCGCTAAGCAATTAGTGAGAGAATTCTTCCCCAGGTATGGGTTACCAAGGGTCGTCTACTCAGACAATGGACAGCCTTTCTCCTCCAAATTAATGGAGGCTGTTTCTCTTTTATTGGGATATTCCTGGAGATTCCATTGTGTCCGACACCCTCAAGCAGTTGGCCTGGTAGAAAGGCACAACCAGACCTTGAAAACAAAACTAGCCAAAGTATGTGCAGAAAAAGGGATAGACTGGGTCACTGCCCTCCCGGTCGCTCTCTTTTATATGCGAATGGTGGCACATTCCCGGACGGGACTGTCCCCTTTCGAAATAACATTCGGGAGACCTCCTAACATCTGGGGTGTCCCTTCGCCTAGAAAACTGACTGACATTGATTCTAATATGTTGACAGATTACCTGGCTTCCTTGATGTCTGCACTCCAATCTTGTCGTTCACAGGTTACGGCAGCATTTCCACACCACGCCTGGAGAACACACCATCAGGCCCGGCGACTGGATATTGGTGCGGAATTTCGATTGTACCAGCCCCTTGGAGAAGAGATGGACAGCTCCTAAGCTGGTCCTACTGACCACGAGAACAGCCGTCAAAGTAGAAGGACGCAAAGGATGGCTCCACGCTAGCCACTGTCGGAAATTTTTTGGACCTACACCCACAGACACTGTGCCCTGTTCAACAGCTACAAACGCCCCGGATATAATTTCACCAATTCCAGAACTCACTCCTCAACAGGAATACCGATCGCGGCTGCGATCTCACCAAAAACAGACTAAAGACACTTTACCTGATCATAATGCACCGGTGGCTAATTAAGCCCAGGAACAAGCTCTTGGTGAAGCGGCTGCTGGGAGACGTTTTGATCTCGTGTCCAGAGACATCTTGATATTAAATTCATAGACATTATGAGGAGAAATGACGCAGTGCGCAGTGTAATGTAAAATTACTGCATAGCAGGTTCTCGATCTTTCTATTTACAATGTTGCTTGTTTGCTGTGTAGCAGCCTGTCTATGATGGATCTTATGTACAGTTTTCCCTCCACATCCTTCCACGTTTGTAAAGAATACCACTATGCATTCCCATGTTGATCTTCCCCCACACCTCGAGGACAGAAGAAAGGAATTTATAAATAATACATTCATTTCCACCCTCCATAAACACCAGCTCATAGTCAACAAGACAAACTGTTGGGTTTGTGGCTTGATGCCACATTCCGTACATAAGGGAATGCCCTTTTTCTCCCTCCCGTTTGGCTATTCAGGATCCGCCTATGCCTTATCCATGATATTCTCTGCCTCAGACAGAAACATTCCCCCGACCAAATTGAAAAACGAGAGTAATTGGAACGAAGTAAAGACCAAAATAGTAAAGGCTGCTTCTAAAATGGTGGATCTCACTGTCACCTAGGGGAGGGCCGAAGATCACGAAAATATCAGTTACTCTCAGTTCCATGACATTGCTTCCTTCAGGGAAATGTTTTCCGTCGATCAAAGACGGACAGATCAAGGAGGTTGGGTAGTGCCGCAAAACGGCCGGTTTTGCATAAGGGGGAAAGGAAAAGTGGAAGTCATGGGGAACAGCGAGTGTGACAGGACATACACACTGCCTGCTCCTGATTTTCCAACCATAGTAACTTCCCCAAACACCTATTTCATTTGTGGACCCCATGCACGCACCTGGTTGCCCCAAGGCTGGTCTGGAAAGTGCTACATCGCATTCCTTTTACCACCGACTTACACAGCCCCTGCCAATTATCACCTGATTGACCCTCTGACCCAAGTTAGAAGACAACGAAGGGGGGTCATAGATGCAGAAGATACTACAGGACAAGAAGCTGGAGACTTCTTTAAAGGTTTTCTCCCTTTCTGGGGACCTATGGCAAATAGTCGCCACATCCGGCAACTTACCCGTGTAGTTCAGGCCGCCATAGATGAAACAACTGGCGCCTTAAATAACATTACAGCGGAGGTAGCTGCAGACAGGCTCATGACACTGCAGCACCGTATAGTTTTAGATGTCTTGTTAGCCGACCGTGGTGGTGCGTGTAAGGTAATAGGGTCCAGTTGTTGTGTATTTATTCCAGACAACGCCCCATCAGTTTATTCTGCCATCTCTCGCCTTCATGTTCTATCCGACAAATTGGATATGGACACCGGCACATGGTCCCTGACCTGCTGGTTGTGGGATCTCCTGTCCACCTGGGGGTGGAAGGCACTAACAATCCTAGGCCTCGTTTTCGCCACTATCTTCACCTGTTGCCTCTGTGTCCAGTGTGGCCCCGCCCTTTGTGGACTGTGTGCCACTTCCTGTACTCCTCGTCCACGAAACAGAGGAAAGAAAAATGAAATGATCATGTTACAGGAGCAAGTATACGACCTGATGAATATAGAAATTGATTAAGAATTTCTGTAATAGGGTTTCTATGGGACAAGGAGGGAATGTGGAATTTGACTAAAAAGCTCCCTTTTCCGCCTGGTGTCCCATCATGCACCCTATCCACCCTGACATCGACCAGGCAAGCCGATTCTCCTACTTCAAGCACAAATCCCGGTATACCCCCTCTTGCCTGCTCTCTTTCTCATAGTACTGGCACATGCAAAGAATAATGACCAGCCATCATGTATCTTATGGGTTTCCGTTCCGTTCGATATTTTCCTTTAGACCAGAACAGAGTCAGCCGGATGGTTGACTCGGAAACCCCCCTCCCTAACCCTGTCACCGAACGAGCAGCTCTCGCTCGTCAATGATTTCTTAGATTGCGAGGACAGCCACGGGTTGGGTTAAACAACCAAGGGAAGACCTAATCAAGCACACGAGACAGTCACGAAGAAGAATAGTTTACTACAGCCCATTCTCCCTCTTCCCCGCTGCACACACATACCATTGTGAGATATCCCCGCCCTTGTGTACGAAGCAAAGAACGCACAATGCCTCGTCCTCTCTACCTTTCCGACAGAAGTTACCCTGTGACAATGCCTCGATTCTCTGTCCTCAGATACTAGCAACCCTGTAACTTGTTACCTCAATCACCCCGATGCAATATGTTTGTCTATGTGTAAATGCTATTCAGGTTATTCTTTAAACGAGAACAAGTATGCTATGTCGTCTCTATGATTACATCATGAAATGATTGAATCAAGTCTAAGGGAAACTCCTTCTTTCTGATTGTACTCGTATTGTATAAAAGTGCTGATATGTTTCAAGCAAAGTAGACTACTCCTGAACCCGCTTGGTGAAGGAGCTCTCCCTTAACTCGAGTTCTGGAATAAAACCCTTTCAACTCGAAGACCACGGACTCTGCTCCTCATTTTATGCATTGCCATTTTCTTGGGTAATTATAGAAATTCCAAACGGCGTAAATAACTAGTTTTTTATTTACCACACCCACAGCAATTCGAAAATAAATAAGGTCTGATACTGCCTAACTACTAATGCTAATTTCTGCATGGCAACATATAATAATATTTTACTAGTCAGGAGAATTGCGTGGTTTGGTCCTCTACCCAACCACTCAAGTGTGGACTGTGTGGTAATTAACTGTAGGATTCCTAAATTTGTGGGTGGCTGATCCTGAACTATATCCAACACCCCCTCAGGAACTTTCAGAGCAAACGTATCACCATTCTGTCTTTTGGTTACTTTTACAGCCATTTATCATGTGATCAGATTGCCAAGGCAGCCTTGCCCTATTCTCACCCAGATCCTTTTAGTTACACTATTATCCCTACATTTAATTAATGTACTTCTTTTAATGATCCAGTTGATACTGACTGACGTTCAATAATTGCTGCCCGTCTGTAGAATCCATAAACCAAGCAGAGGACAGTAGAAACTTGGCAGGGGAATGACGCATGGCAATTTGTTTGGAGGACCTGCACCTTAAAGGCTCATGTACTAACCTGACTTGTTGAAATGTAGCTGGCCTCAGTACAAAATGGTTAGATCCAATCTGGACTAGTAATTGCATTTCAGGTCTTGATGTTGTAATGCTACAGGAAAATTGGCACACTAGAGTTAATGCATAGGACGGGTATGAAACCTTTGTGAAGCCTACAATATGTTCCTTGGGGGTACAGCAAAGGGCAGTTTGGTCCCATCGTTCAAATATCTAAGCTGTATAAAGTAATTCCCATCACCCGGGCCCTCAGCTGTCCTGGCTAGTGCTCCCTAACAGGTTTAAGTTTTTTCTCATACATTTCTATAATCTGGTTGTGGATGCAGGTTGTCATATCCAGACTTTATTTCATGCCATGGAAATTTTAAGAAAAAGGGTTGATAGCATTTTGAACGAGGTCCATTTGAATATTGGAGGTGACTTTAATGGCAAGCTGGATTACAATGCAACTTGTAGTGATCCTTTTCTTGTAAGCGGTATTACCTCCATACGCTAGGGGGCAGGCCTGAGCGGTGTGATATTTCACATAATCTATCATCCTTCAACCTTTACAATATGGCTGGAATTGTTTGCGACTCCCAGGGACAACTACCTAACTTTGTTGGTTAGGACCATTAAACCGTTATTGATTACATCTTTGTCTCTAGTAGTTTGTTTAGGTTGTATGTTTTTTCATCGAAAAACTATTTCATGGAATGCTATTGCTGTGAAACCATTTCATCTAAACTGTTTCATGGAGATTTTCAGAATGAATGTCATTTAACTTTCGTAGAAAGCAATTCATAGAAAGTCTATAACTTTGGATGCTTTTAATTCTCAGACCCATCACCACCAGTAATAAACATCCACCGCTGACCCTTCAGAAACCCAAAATACCATCAATCCCTGCCCCCTAAAACACCTCACCACACCTAAACAACACTCATCCCTGAAACGTAAAAGCCTTTCTACTCCAGAAATCCGCCATCCCTGAACCCTAAAATAACTCACTACTCCTAAACCCTAAAATCACCCATACCTGAACTCTAAAAGCCTTTTCTAGGCCTAAACATACCCCTTAAAACAGATTAGTACACCCAAACTTCACCCTTCCTTGGACTCTAAAAAACCCTCACTGCCCTTACACACCAGCCATCCATGACCCATCAATCAATCAATCAATCATAGCATTTGTATAGAGCACTACTCACCCGGAGGGTCTCAAGGTGCTTGGGGGAGGGGGTCTGCTATTGCTCGAACAGCCAGGTCTTGAGTTGTCTCCTGAAGGCGAGATGGACTCATCTCCCATAAGAACTCATCACCCTTAACTACTAATCTCTGAACCCTAAATAACCCTTTCTACATCTAAACTCCACCCAACCCTGAATCCATAAAACCCCTCATCACCATAAACTCCACCCTATCCTGAAGCCTAAAAATTCTTCACCACCCCAGCCATGACCCCTAGTTGAACCTTAAAAACCCTCACCAGCCCTAACCTCAACCCATCCATGAGCCCTAAAACCTCTCAACACCCATACACTCTACCTCTCCCTGGAACCTAAAACACCTCACACACCTAAACACCCCTCATCTGTGAACCCTCAAAAGCCCTCACTACCCCTGCACTCCACCCATCTCTGAACTCTGAATAATTGGCCTCATTGCCAATTAGTCCAGACCTCTAAGAACCCTCTCATCACCCTAAAAATGACCCATCCTTGGCTCATCCTCTGAGTTCACCTACTATCATTAGGTTGATCATGTGTACTTGGTGGGGAGGGGCGTGGAAAGCGGGTTAAGTGACCATAACCCAAATGAATTAATACTTAGCTTACCTGCTGCCACCCCTTCAACCACTTCTAAATGTCAAATGTACTTACCTCTAAGTTTGATGGTCTTAGGTTAGGTGGCAATCGGTAAATTTCACTACCTTATTGATGACCACACTAAAGGGCAATCATCACCTGATTCTTGACGAACTGTTAATAATTGTTCACCTTTCACCCAGTAATATTGAGGTGTATGAAATCTTAAACTCATCTACAAAGATCCTCTAAACTAGCCCGGTCAAAAAATTGCAATTTGTTAAACCTGGTTGGTTTGATAAGGATTGTAGATAATCATTGCCTGCAAACTGCACTTAGTTGTAGGCCTAGAGATAAAGCCAGTATAGCCACAGTGAGACACATATAAAAGCTCTATTAAAAAAGGAAGCAGGTACTGAAAAAGGAAGCACAGTAAAACCTAATTAGAACCTGCAAGAACAACGATTCTAAGGGCTTCTGGGATATTATCATGTAAAACAGCTAATTGGTGTTAACAACAATAGGCTGGGTGAAGATATTAGAGCAGGTGAATCACTCACTTCAAACGTATATACACCTTTGTGGGTATTACGGGTGAAGCCACGGCTTAGGTCTCTCCCTCATTCCCTCTTGATTTTAGTTTTTATCTTGCGGTAATCACAACCATACTCATCATCCCATAAAAAAAAGAACTTGGGCCGATTGGGACCCCTATGGACCTTTTCAAGGAAAATATTGCCTTATGGGCACAGATTATCACCAACATTTTGAATTCTGCGGCTTTATATACAATCTGTGCTTCCTGGCGGACATTCCTTATTGTTTCTATATTCAAGAAAGATAACAGACAGGATCCTTGCTGCTACCGTCCAATGTAATTTTTGGACTCTGCAGTAAAATTGGACGGTGAAATCATTGTAAGAAGGATGGAGGCCTGGGTACAGAAGACTGGCTCTATCAGAAAGGTACCTTAGCTTAGGACATTACCTAATTGATTAGTATATATACAATTGCCAAAAAGGGCTCTCTCTTTCTTGCATTTATAGACCTAAGTAGCGCATTTGATCGCAAAGCTTGGTACATCTTATTGAGATTGGTTTACCTTTGCCCTTGCTTCACTTTTTAAGTGCACGATACTGTGAGGTTTCGGATATTGCCAGGTACGGTATGGAAGGGGACTTTTAGGTTGCCCAGAGGTGTACATCAGGTGCACCAATTTTGTTTCTTTTATATATAAATATCCTGAACTAATTTCTTTAAATAATAGGGAAGGATTTACCTAAGGCAAACTCAATGACAGTTCTAGGTCTGCTCTACGCAGATGCTAAGTTTTTATTAGCCCGCATGCCTAGTGGTTTACAGGGCCTCATTGAGAATAAGGGTGGGCGTAAAATCAGTTTCGCGGACGAATTTGCGGATTTTCCGCGATTTCGCAATCCGCGAATCTTGCGAAATCGCGGTAAAATCCGCGAATCAGCTGGGACGAATTTTCAGCCAAGCAAGGGTTACAGCAGCAGGTGCAAAAATTGAACCTAATTTCTTTGTAACCTTTTACAAAAGGGTTACAAACAAATTAACTTCAACTTGGACACCTGCTGCTAATTGCTTCCTGGCGCCTCGTTGCCTTCTTGCAACTATTCTCTGACCCTGCTCTGACCCTTGAAGCAGGGTCAGAGAATAGTTACAAGTAGGCAACAAGGCACCTGTCCAAGGAATTAAACCTCATCAGGAAGCACTCACAGATATAAAAAACAGGAAGAAGGGAGAGGATGGCAAATACACCCATTTTGAGCTGTCAGGAGGGGTTAAACTAAAAGAGACCTTTACAGCACAATTTTCATATGCATTTTGCTAAAAATAAAAAGCTGTATGTTCTGTAGGGGCAACTCAGGAATCTGGCCCTTCAGAGATCCGGCCTCTCTTTCTTTCTCTCGTTCTCTCTCTCCCTCTCTCTTTCCCTCTCTTTCTCTCTCTTTCTATCTATCTATCTATCTATCTCTCTCTCCCTCTCCCATAAACAACTGCATGGGTAACTTTGCTATGCAAGCGGCTCGCGAAGACGCAAAAAGCCCAGCGAACACGCAAAAAACCCCGCGAACATGCAAAAAAACAAAAATCCGCAAATTCGCATAAATTCGCGAATTTTGCGGATCGCAAATCCGCAAATTCGCGGATCGCGAATTCGCCAAATTCGCCCATGCTTAATTGAGAACTTTCTGCTCTTTAAGGATACGTGCCGGACCTACGCCGGAGTCACGCCTGAGTCCAGCCTGTCTGCGCCTGTCCGCGCCTCGGACGGGCCGTCGGGCTGGACCGCAGCAGGTGAAGACAGGATAGAAAATTATAGCAGAGAGGCACTACTCGCCCTACGGCCAGCTTACAATGATTGTCACAGGTTAGACCCCGCCTCAGGGACTGGCCCAGAGTCCTGCCTATACTGTGGCCATACTTTCCTTTGGTCACAGATTATTCCCAGACCTGCATTAAATGATACTTTTAAAGGAGGTCTTCTTAATGCTAGGTCTCTACCTAGACACGCCCAGCATGTTTTCGATCTATTGGCTGAGGACAACTTGGACTGTTTATTTATTACAGAGACCTGGCTAAATCCGTGCTGTGTCCCAGATATGGTACATTCCTTGCCACCAGGTTTTAGCATGCAAAGGAGAGACAGAGGAGGAGATAAACGAGGAGGAGGAATAGCTATAATTCACAAGGAGGCATATATATGTTCGGTGATTGAACTCCCTGAAATAAAGTGAATTAAAGGAGGCGGATGGGATGGGTTTTTGCATTAAAATCAGCGAGTACCATGCTCTAGTACCAATCATGTTCCCTATTCAGGGCCCTAAGGAATGTAATAATAAGGTTAAGTACGACCAGGCTGACCTACAAGAATGGAGGGCCTTAATGGCAAATCCAAATCTGATTGAGATGGCTAGGGATTGTAAGCCTACCGGGTCAGGCTCAGGGTTCTCAGACCCCAGCACTTTCAGAGAATGGATGGTTGAATTAAAAAATATGACAGGGCGGCCTAACAGGACTCGAAAACAGAATACTAAGAAAAAATCAGCTCCATGGTACAATCAAGAATTAAAAATAGCACAGGGGGAGCTCCGTAGAGCAGAAATCAGATGGAGAAAAAGCTATAGCACGGAAGAGCGGGGTAAATATAAAAGGGCTATAAGCACCTACCATGCGCGAATTAAATCTACAAAAAGGAAATTTTACGAATCTGTCATAGTCGCCGCAAAAAACAAACAAAAATGTATTTTTAACATTGTAAATGATTTTAATAAACCCACATTTTTAACACAGGAAATTCCACCCTCAAAAGACCTCTGCGAAAATATAGCTGATTATTTTGAGGACAAAGTACAGGGTCTAACCAAAGATTTTGAAATTCCCTCTCTGGAACCCAGTAGAGAAGGTGGAAGTGCTGATGAAATTATGAACCAGTTAGCAACCTTCCACCCAATTAGCCTGGAAGAAACAAGGCAGTCAATTTTAACCACAAAATCTGGGTCCCCATTTGACCCCTGTCCCATAAGACTCCTGCATCTCATGGTAGATGAAGTAAACCCTATGATTAACGAAATTGTAAATCATTCACTTTCCACGGCCAATGTGCCACTGGAATGGAAACTTGCGGCAGTGAAACCCTTACAGAAAAAACCCCTTCCTGACCCTGCGACTCTTTCCAATCTGCGACCTATCTCACTTCTCCCAGCACTATGTAAGATCGCTGAATCACTGGTCAACAAACAGCTGACCATGTTCTTAGAAGTCAATGAGATATGGCATCCCAATCAGGCGGGGTTTAGAGCCCAGCATTCAACAGAATCGGCTCTAATGTACACGACAGATACCATTCGTACTGCCCTAGACCAAGGAAAGAAGGCCGTCCTGATTTTATTAGACCTGTCGGCGGCCTTCGACACGGTCTCCCATGCCATCCTATTAGATCGGCTAAAAACATCGGGCGTGAAGGGGACGGTTCTAGAGTGGTTGGAAAACTACCTAAGGGACAGGAGGCAGGTGGTAACCCTGGGGGAATTTACCTCCACGGAAAAACATCAGAAGATGGGAGTACCCCAGGGGTCCAGCCTTAGCCCGACATTATTCAATGTCTATACTGCGCCTCTGATTAAACTAATATCATCCTTTGGCATAGAGGTAGTAGCATATGCCGATGATACGCAGTTAATACTGGTTACGGATAGGGACAACCAGTCATGGGAAGAAACATCCAAGGAATGTTTAACTGCCACCTTCGATTGGATGCGGAAGAATCACCTAAAATGTAATACAGGAAAAACAGAGATCATTCCGCTAGGCCCAAATAATGACTTTATTCCCAGGCAATGGTGGCCAGAAAGGGCAGAAATACCGCCTCATACAACCATAGTTGCTAGGAACCTGGGGGTCACGTTTGATTACAATCTTGCCTTCAAGCAGCAGGCAATAAAAGTGGCAGGAATGTGCTTTGGCTTAATCAAAAGCCTGAGGAAATTCTTTGATATACTCCCTTTGGAGGCGAGGAAAACTGTTGCAGTAGCGTTGGTAACGTCGCGCTTAGATTATTGCAACAGTTTGTATGCTGGCACAAATAAAGAAGTAACTTACAGGCTTCAGCTGGTGCAAAGCGCTGCTGCCAGATTGGTGCTAAAATGGCCAAAAAGATCGTCAGCCTCAGGGGCATTAAAAACTCTTCATTGGCTTCCTATTGTAAAAAGGATCCTGTTCAAGGTTTTGATTATAACATTTCGAGCAATGCACAAAACAGGACCACTATATCTACAGAAAAAATTCAAGAGATACTGCCCAACCAGAAGCCTACGATCATCAAATTCCAATACTCTGGTGGTTCCTAGGTTTCGTTTAAAAACCTGTGGAGGAAAGTCCCTGGCAGTATTGGGTGCAAAGGCTTGGAATACTCTGCCTCCTGCCCTGAGAACTCTAGATAAAGAAACAGAGTTCCGTAAAGAACTACAAACTTGGATATTTAAACTGCAAGATAGCATGGCCAGAACTCTAGTTTGATGCTTGCCTTTGTATTTGGTCCAACTCTGAGTCACTTTGTCATCTGGTAATTTGCCGGAGGTAGCGCCTAGATGCTCCATTGGAGCGATTGCTGCGCGATATAAATAAAATTTTACATTACATTACATTACATTACATAATTTGGACTGCAAAGTTAATATATCTAAAACCCATTACAAGGGTGTGTGGGAGGAAAAAGGCAAAAGTTTGATCCATTTCCATAAAGGGCAAAACATCTCAAGAGTTTCTGAACTTCCTTATCTAGGAGTCACCTTTGATTTGATTATGGGTTTGTAAAGCGCAGCGAATGCCCATGGGCGTCTTGGCGCTAAATAGAATACTAGACCAAACTGCTCAAACCGGAGCACGACTATCCCAAACTGAATAACCATGTTTTTATCTCTTTACGAAAGGAAAGTAGAGAGGGGCAGTTCTTGATTGAAATTGGAAGTTGGTTCCACACCTTCGCTGCATACAGCAGGAATCTTCTCCCTCCCCATCTGAGTTGTTTATATCTGGAGACCTGTATTAGAATGAGGTCACTGGATCTCAAGGACCTGTTCGGCTGGTACCTTACCAAGTGGATTTTTAACGACTGTGGGCCTACCCCATGCAGGGCTTTATATTCCAGACACAAGGATTTACATTTTATTCTGTTTTTCATAGGTAACCAATGCAGAGCTCTCAACCCATGGGCTTTGGACTCATGTTTAGGTATGTTCAGCACCAGTCGTGCTGCAGCATTTTGTAGACGTTGGAGTTTCATGAGGTGTTGAGAGTGCATCCCCGCATAAAGCGCATTGCAGTAGTCTAATCTAGATAATGCCAGCATGGTTACTACTGTTTTGCATGATGTCAGCGGAATGAAAGGTAACAACTTCCTAATCATCTTCAGGATGAACCATATCGATGATGATAGCTTGTTGGTTTGTGCTTCATAGGACAGTTTGTTATCTAGGAGTATGACTAGGTTTTTTTACCTTGGGACATTGCCCTAGATTATCTGGCCACCAGTCCTGGGACCAAGAATGCATGTCTGAGCCTAACAGCATCACTTCACTTTTGTCGCCATTAAGCTTGAGACAATTAGTCTGCATCCAGTAAGTGATCTGTTCCATGCAGTATTTGAACCTGGTCGCTGTCTCTTGTGTGTTGTTAGAGATGGAGACCACTATTTGCGTGTCATCTGCGTATGAAACTGGGAGAAAGCGGCAGTTCCTAATAATAGCCTCCAGGGGCGCCACATAAAGGTTGAAAAGGGTGGGGCTTAGTGACGACCCCTGGGGTACCCCACAAGGAGATGTAAAGGCTTTGGATTTGGCTTCTCCCAGTTCCACCGTAAAGAACCTGTTGGATAAAAAGGATGCTAGCAGGGCCTGAGCTGACCTGTGAAGTCCAGCCTCCTTGAGCCGGTTAATTAGAGTGTTGTGGTTTACCGTGTCAAAGGCCGCCGAGAGATCTAACAAAACCAGGGCAGCCATCCCCCCAGCATCCAGAACACTCCTAAGCTCCTAGATGGCCATCAGCAAAGCGGTCTCAGTTTCGTGCCCTTCACGGAAACCAAATTGCGAGTAATCCAATACATTTGCTTCTGTCAGAAATTGCGACAACTGTCTATTCAGAAGCTTCTCTAATACCTTCGAGGCAAAAGGTATCCTCGCAATAGGTCTGTAATTACGCGGTTCTTGGGGATCTAGATTGGGTTTCTTAAGGAGGGGTAGTACCGAAGCCGCTTTCCAAGGTGCGGGGAACTGATTGGTTTTAATTATATTGGTGAAAAGCAGGTACAATTGCTCGCTCAGAAGCTCGTCGAATAGGTGCATCACCTTCGGCGGGCAGGGATCAGATGTACCACCCGATTTTGTTGACCTGACCACCTGAAGAATCTCTTCATAAGAGGGGGGCTAAAAAAGAAAACTGTGACCAAGTAAATGGCATGAACTCTCTTCTTATATCTGTATTTTAGTCTGCTTGTGCCTATCCACCTCCGATCCTCTAAATGATTCGTAGACTGTAGATACTTTTTCGACAAAGAACTGGCCCAGTGTGTTACAAAAGTCTGAGCTCATTTCAATGGGCATATTGGTGTTTGTCAGTTTCCTAACTGTCGAGAAGAGTTCTTTGTTAGAGTTTTTAGCCTCCTCAATTTTTTGCGTAAAATATTAACTTTTCTCAGCCAGTATTAGTTTTTTATAGATGCCTAGAGAGGCTTTGTATTCCTCTTTTGGTCCTTGTTCCTACGCTGCTCTCCATGTTTTTTCCAGCTTTCTGCAGTTCTGTTTTTGTTTTTTTAGGGCCTGCGAAAACCAAGGTTGGGATGGCGTCTTTCTCCTACTTGTTTTGTTTTTGTGAGGGACTGCTATGTCTGTGGCTAGATGTATCCAGTTAGACAATTGGTGGGTGGCAGTGTTACAATCACTGTCCAGTGTTGGGATAGATTGGTTTAGCAGATTATTCAGCTGTACGACATCGATTTTGGACCAGTCTGGATAAGTGGACTGTTTGTGGCGTACCGCCGGAGCCTCCTCATTTTTTCCTACCTCTAGAGTAAATATTAGTGCCTTGTGATCAGACCACAGGACTGGAAAAATCTCCGGCGTCCGGATATATTTATTTGACGTAAAAATCCCGTCAAGTATGTGACCTGTCTTATGGGTGGTATGCTTCACTAATTGCTCCATATCTAGATTCATAAGTGTCTCTGAAAGCTGTGTAACTCTGGGGTAATCGCCATTTTCTAAATGCAGGTTAAAGTCACCTAGAATTGTGAAGTCAGCATTCCTGACGCTGTTTTCTAGAAACCTCACAGTCGTTTTTTGCCCTGGATTGCCAACCGCTGTCTTCATTTTAATGTCTCTAGGGGCCTTCTTTGATGTGTCTTGAAAAGTCGTTGGCAAACTTTTACTACTCCTTTTAGAAATGTACAAACTAAAATGTTTACCGGTATTGACTAACGAGGCTGGAATATGGGGTTTTCATGCCTGTACCAATCTATCAAAAAATCAAAAAGGATTTGTAAAGCACACGGCTGCTTCGATCGAAGCATCCCGGTACTCAAAGCAAAAAGACTGACACCACACACAGCCTCCTGATGAATTAATCTGATTCAAACAGCCACATTTTCAAGTCTCTTTTTAAAGATGCCATTTTAAAGATGGCAAATGACTGTGACCTATGGGGATTAAGTGGCAGTGCATTCCCTAGGTTGGCCATAAGTATCATAAAAGCGATGCCTCCAAGTCGGGCCTTTGAGAATATAGGGATTTGCGTCAGACTGAAGTTATTGGACCTCAGCACTTTCTGTTGTCTGTAAAGACCCAATCTGTTTCCTAGATAGAGGGTGGCCTTACTTGTGAGTGCTCAAAAAGCCAGCGTGAGGGCTTCAAATTTAATGCACCTCACCACTGGAAGCCAGTGTAGAAGCTTCAGGTGGGGGGAGATGCGCTGTCGGAAAGGGATTCAGTGAATAAGTTTAGCTGCAGCATTCTGAATAATCTGGAGTCTGTGAGTTAGAAAGGTAGGAAGACCCAGGTAAAGGCTATTGGCATAGTTCAAACAAAAGGTTATCATTGTATGGACAACACTTTTTCGGGTCTCTTCTGGGACCAGATTCAGCAGCTTCCTTAAAGCTCTCAGTTTAAGGAAGCAAGCTAAAGAAATCTGTCTGATTTGAGTCAAAAAGGAGAGAGCAGAGTCAAACATAAACCTAAATTATTGACAGAGAGGTAGTAGGAGTCAGGGGAGGGTTTAGTTCTTCAGGCACCCACAAATTTGGCAAGCGGGAGAGCTGGGGCAGGAGAAATGGACTTCGGTTTTATCAAATTTCAACTTTAAAAAGTTTGACTCCCTCCAGACAGCTTTTTCTTTAAGGCACTCATAAGTTGTTGAGTGCCGCCTTCGATTGTTCCTGAAAGGAGAGCAGAATCAGGGTGTTATCCGCATAGGAGGCCACCTTCACACCTCATGCTTCAATCAGGCTAGCTAATGGAGCAAGTTACAAATTACAGGCGGAGAAAAAACACTTTGCAGGCACCTACTGGGATTAGGACCCAGCATCACACTGTATTTTCTACATGAGGATCTTGGCTTGACCTATGTGATAGATCAGGTGGAGCTTGCTCAGTTGCTCCTCTGCATTTCTGAGTGGAGTAATGAGAAAGCAGCTTTTAACCACGAAGTTGTAGACAAGTGTCTTGCTTGCTACTCTGAGCTTCGGATCCAAGGCTAAATAATGTTGAAAAAAAAGCTGAAGCCTTAGGCAGACAAGATATATTTACTTTACCACAGTCCATATGCAGAGGTGATGGTGCTAGAGCGAAGGAGGTTTGCAGCTTCCAATCTAGAAAATATAGGGTGACGGATCCAGTCATTTTTCAGACCAGTATGGTTACGGAACCATACCTAGCAGTGAGGAATGATGTGTGAGAATGGGGTCTTATGACAAAGTTTCACTTCGACACCATCAGAAGTTACCTATGCTTTCCTCTGGACCAATATTCTATTCTGCTCTGCCCATGTGACAAATCCTCCCCAAAACACTGGTAATTTTTTCCTTTTTTTGTACATTTTATCAGACTTTTAGATAGAATTATTTAGTGCCAGCTCTTAAATCTTGTGTTTTTTATCAATACAAGCCAACATTTAATATTATTGTATGTTATCCAACGCATTTGCATGCTACTGTGTGGGGATGTTCTGAAAAATGCTGTTTGTTGGCGAAAGTCTATTGACTTTTCGTTTTTATCCATGTGTGCATTTATTTACAATCGGTGCCACTGTATACCGCAGGGATGATACTTTTCGTTATGTGTTTTTTTACTCATCCCCATGGCAATTTATGTATTATCATGTATTGTAGTGTAAAAACTGGTCAAATCAAAACAAATCTTTATTAATAGATGAGACTTTGAACATAAACTTCATGCTTTTATGATACTATTTTTTTATAGTTGTCTGTTTTTATGATTATATGTGTATAACGAATACAAATTTAGACCTGATTTGATACTGAAACAACTATTAGCAAAGAAATAATTCTAGTCTAACTTTCTGAATTGGGATCACATTTATGTCACATTATTTCTGAGTTGAAAACCCTAACAGACTCGAGAGTATAATTGACTGCTTGATCACAGCTAGGACTGGAGTGTCAAGGGAACTAGCAGAGCCTTGGATTGCCTTTTCAACCAACGATATCCATCTCAATGGGTTAGTGAGCGGAAATGTCAGGGCTAGATACAGGCACTGCCCAGGACTCCTCACCAGAAGAAAGAGAGCAGCAGTGTACCTTCTGTGTTGGGGTCCATTCTGAATTTAATTTCACCTTGCCTGTTTGAATTTGAATTTGAATTTAAAAACATTTATTAAGCGTGCATATACCTGGCGGTTTCTAGGGCCTGGGTGAAGGCTGGGGGAAAACTTTAAACTGAGAAGGCTTGCAGAAAAAGATGGGTTTTTAGGGCCTTACGAAAGTCAGGGTAGGACAGAATGGATCTGAGGGTAAGGGGGAGAGAATTCCAAAGAATAGGACAGAGGACAGCAAATTTCCCCCCCGCCCCCCATCCTCTTCTTTCTAAAACGAAGGGACTGAGAGGAGGGACTGAGTGGATGAACGGAGCTCTCTTACCGGAATGTAGCTTGAGATTGCCGAATTTATAAACGCTGGAGCAGTTCCAGCTCGGGCCTGAAACGCGGTACAGCCAAGTTTAAAGAGGGCCCGCTCCCTAATGGGCAACCAGTGTAAGTTCTTCAATACAGGGGTGGCGTGATGCAATTTAGGGAGACCATAAATAAGGCAGGCCTCTTGGTTCTGAACCAGCTGTAGGCGTCGAAGTTCATAAGCCGGGGCGTCATTATACAGGATATTACCATAGTCCAGCCGTGATAATACCATTGCCATCATGATGAGTTTGAGAGCAGAGGGAGAAAAGAATCTGGAAATTTTCCGGATAGTGCGGAGAGTGAAAAAGCAAGAGGATACCACCATACCACCATTTAAAAAGATAAATGACTGTAACAGGTAGTTGGTGGAAAGGTGGGTTGTGTGTGATTGGTACCATGTCGGGATCAACTTTCATACCAGTATGAGAGATCCTTCTTAAGCGCCCTTCCATTGTCACTTTCTTGATTTCCCTGCAAAGCTTGAAAGGGACCAGTGGGACATCACCTCTCTGCACACTGTGCAGTGTGGGTCTAGGGAGCTAGGCCCACAGAAAAGTACATGCTCTTGCTCAAGACATAACTTCAAAGTGTTGGGATGTATAGGGTTGTGCACAGCTGAAATGTATTTTCCTCATGAACCCCGAGTATTTTTTCACACATTGCAAAAATTAAGTGAAGTCCAATAATTGGGAACTTTGCAAGACAACACTTGCACAATAAAGCAATTACACACCACATGTAGAAGCAGGGTGTTGGCTGGGTTGATGAGATTACCTACTTCTGCACTGAATCATGGAATACATTATTAATTATGTAGAATGGGTTATTTTCAGACAAGTCATGAATTACACTATCCAACAGAGGTGTTTACATCATTGCCACATACATAAGAAGTTGTCTCTCAGAAGGACAGATCGATTATTTAACAACCAAATGATGTACCAGCATATGGTGGTGCATACTCTCAAAGGACACGAAAATATGGACACTGTGTGACAAACTTAATAAGTTTACAACACCTTATTGATCCAGAGATTGGTGTTGCAGTCTGCATTATCATGTCAGTTTCGAAGATGCATGTTCTCTCTCTCGAGTTAACAATTAAATGTTATCTTTGGACATCTGCTTACTCGTGTTCAGCTCTCCGACACCCCAGATACCTGGTTTGCTCTATATCAAATCACATAAATACATTCATGAATAAATAAATCTCGTCTTGAGCAGAGTGCGAAAATCTGAGGCGTAGATCGAGTAGAAAGTTGGTTGATGGCAGGAGAAGTTGACTTTCTCAGATGCTTCCCAAGACTGCTGTTGTTGGTCTGGGCGTGGTGCATTAGAGGGACATCAGGAACACCAGGAACTTCCTTCCAAATTCAAAGTAAACCCGGGTCACCACCAGAGCGGCGTGGAAGAAATGAGCAGTGAGAGTGAACGGTAGCTGTGGATCTAAATCCTGTCAGCACAGCTTTGTCATGGTCTACTAGGAGAGACTCATACGTGGGCAAACCGATAACACTGAGTATCACTTCTTCCTCGAAGCACTGATACTGTTTTCCTTTTACAGAAGAACAGATCCTATCTTCATGCATAATTTTACCCTTTCAAAAAAACATTCTGTGTCCCCTTTGGTAAAAATCATAATAGGGTCTAATCAGGTCAAAGATCACCAGTGGCTTTTTTCTAGGTCTATAGCTGTTCAGCGAAGTGGGTCAAATTGGAAGCTCACAGATGAGAGAGATTGTCTTTTTGAGTTTTTATCATTTCATGGATATCAAGGTGGGTGAGCTGTACATTCAGAGATTTATTCCCTTCTTCTATCTCCAACCTCAGTCAAAAGAGAAAGTTATTTGCGGGATAACTTTAGAAATTTGACTTTGTGGGTTTGTTTCATCGTCTGATTGGTTTGCAACCTCTAAGATTTCGTGTTAGTCATTTAGTAAACTTATCTAATGTTACATGTTAAAATGTATTTAATTTAGTTTGATTTGTTGTGTGTAAAGGAGCCAACATTATTTAACAGTCAACATTTGGCATATATCTGATTCTGTTGAACTTGTATTGTTCTATGCTGTCCTGTCCTTCATTACCTGCTTCCAAATATGTGTTTCTCACAAGTAGAGAAATGTGTTACCAAGTCACAGATCATAAATAAAACACAACAGAACTCAACTATTATAAGTTATTACAGTCAAGTCAAGGTGAAAGGCAGGTGAGGTCACGAAGCATAATAGTAGCAGCCTTTTAAAGTTACAAATGGAACAGAACCTAGCTTTTCTTTCTTCTGCTGTATTTTAATAGCTTACAGTGACAAGCAGTGAGAATATGTTTATTTTTTGCACTTCTTAAATAGAGTAAAGCTAGAATCTTTCTGCATGTTTCTACAAATTCCGAGCTACAGCAGCTTTTTTTTATTTTCTTCAAACTGACATATTGAACGGTTTTGAATATCTGTTTTGCAAAGGTTTTTTATGTGTTTAATTTTTCACTGGAGGTTTTATTTTTATTCTTCATGTTTCCAAACATGCTTGGTCTTTCAAATGGAAGAGCTACACACCAAGGTTATAAGTGGTTTGTCAGAAAGGTGATGGTGTGACCGTTTAATATATGGGATAAAGTACCTCCTGGCTTTCATGATAAAAATATTGCAAGTCACCTCGGAACTCTATATGGTTATAAAACTTCTTAGTGACAGGCAATATCCTTATAATGTACGGCAGGGGGTACTTTAACCCTACTATAATGGACGGTGATAACAGGACTTCACACTCAATGTCTATCTTTAAGGTACATAGAGGTACAGTTTTTTTTTTTATTCAATTTATTTATACATTTTTATATAGACAACCAGTACATTACAAACAGTGAACCATCAACGAATTCGAATATTTAAGCCATCATCTCATATGTGTCACAATAAATAAATAGCAAATAATTGCATCCCTCTCCACAGTTGCCCTCAGAGGTTAATCCTCTGACTCCCATCCGTCTTCTGCAGAACCCGCCTCAAGCAGGTACATAGATCTGGGGTTAAGAATAGTAAGTTGATACCTCCCTCTGTGCACTTTTCATTTCAAAATATTGTCCCTCAATATTGTGACCTGTCAATATTTAGGCATTAAATTTTAACTACCACAATTGCTCTGGGTAGGAATGGGAATTGAAGATATGGCGAGTGCCTCCAGAGGAGTTTGTACCAGATTCGCCTAGTGACTATAGCAGTAGACAATCGTTTTTTTCCCAATCACGGCAGTAGATATAACTGACCTAGAAGTTCATGTGCCCTGTCTGGAGCGTACCAAATATGGAAATTATGCCATTTCTCTAGTAGTTCACAGTGTCTTGTTTTGATTTGACTTGCACTCGGGAGCTGCCCGTGCAGATAAGAGTGGTGGGGCAGGGTTTGAGGGGTCCAACAGACGACCATAAGGGGAAATGAAATACATAATTAATGTTCCCTCTTCTTCATCTGTCAAAATCATTCCCCACCCTGCCTCACCACTCTTACCTGTACGGGCCGCGACTGCCTGCACTGATTTTCGACCAGCTTTCAGTTCTCCTCTATGTGTCTCCTTGGCTCCCTCAAAATTTTTATGTTTATGGAGTAATGTACCTCACCTCTGGGCCCAAGACTGGAATAATGTGATAGTCTCTGAATGGTTTGCAACTAGATGCAGGTCGGAATGCACAGCAGTCCATGCTTAGAGGAGCTTTTGCTGGGCTTCAAGCTTTGCAACTGAGGGTGGGCATTCACAGCCCTCCTACCTTAATTCCTGGCTGTGCCAAGACACTCTTCATGCTTCTGCATGGGGGCATGGGGGCATGTGGTACCACTTGCGGCCTGCAGAGGAGCTTGTGGTGTCAGGCGGCTACACTGCATCAGATCAAGACATCAGATGTGGGATACCTGAGCAGGTACTCATCGCTTTCCACGGAGAGTTGATCTCTTAATTAAGGAAATGCTTCACCGACAAAGGTCAAAGATGAAGAGGTCCACTGGGCTCTAATCACGTCTGATATTACCAGGTGACATATCTAGGCAATGGTGGTGCATGCATCTCGTTTACCTGTTGGCTCTGTCTGTGACCTGCAGATTCTGCCTAATCTCGGTGGTTGACCTGATCACCCTGAAAAGAAATCCGACCAGTGTGAACCGCACACAGGAAGAGAACGATGGCCTCTCCCTGGCAGTTAATAATACATTTTGTGGAAGGACGGCAGCGGGGCTAGGGTGGTGCAGAGGATGCTGGTGAGCGGGGGCGGTCTCCATCAGAATAGGTCTTAATGAGGTCCTGGACAGTAGGGGCGAAGTGGTTGGTGAGCAGCAACGGATCGATTTTGTGAAAGAGGCTTAATCTGAGCGCCCAGACCCTTCCACCTGTGCCAGTGCCTCTTCCTTGTTAGAGGAAAGTTACAGAAAGATATGTTCACCTCTGTACAAAAAGTCAACTCTCACTTAATTAGAACTCTTCCTCCAAGCTTTTAGTTCTTCTTTTCTTTGAGTTAAGAAGTGGCACATTGTCATGATCTATCTTTCTCCACGTTTGCTCATATACTCCTAGACAGTGCCCTACGAAGGACAAGAGAGAGCATCATGCTGAAGCATCTAGGCACATACTTATTTAGACTAGTGCCGTATTTTACGTCTATTTAATTTAAATATTTCTGCATCTTGATGGCAAGGTACATGGGTAAACTAGTGAAACAAGCTCCCCAAAATGAGGTGCCAGCTCAGTGGGCTAACCACCTTTCCAATGCCATCAGCGGCACAAGAATAACTCCCAATACGGCTCACTCAGACCTTCATCATACATAGGTCGTGCAAATAAGTAATTCAATTTTTGGAGAGTGCCCTTTAGAAAGGCTCACATTGTTATCAATGGCACAACGTGGTGATGTTCAATGTTAAGGCCAATCAGTGAATACAGTTATGTGTCATGTTTACATGGCAAAAGGATATTTGTGAATGCTTTGAAAACCCAAAAAAATGAAATAAAAATTAATTTAATGCGGTGCATTCAGCTGTTGCTTTGCAACTTTTTAATGGTCCAAATTACAGATGATAATAGAAACTGAACGGCTCCTAATGGGTTAAGGCTGAGGTGGCCCTACTGGGATTTAAGGCTAGCATAGGCCTTCGCAGCAGGATACACTGAGCATGAGATCTAGGCCTGGTGACCTCACACCAGCACCTGACTGTTGAGAAATTTTGCTGAAGCCGTATTGGTTCCACCACCTCAGTGCTGTTCCAGGGTTATCCCTTTCTTTAATTTATGGGGTTGACTCAGAAAATCTAAAGGTTTGAGTAAATGTATGACTACTTGTGTCTTCTAGTCTGGGTTTAAATGACAGATGCTGCTAACAGAGTGGCAACACTCTTCCTGTATCCAACCGGGGGACTCCTCTTTCTTTCAGGATAAGAAAATGGCTGCCCACCTCCATCTTGAGATCACGCACTGCCTCTGACAGCTCTGGATTCAACTGATGGTTGGCAGGTGGGCGGCATGCAATAAATTGTTTTAATGAGATTAGTCTTGAGCTGAGATGATTGATGGTCAGTTCAATGCTAGTCCCTATTGAACCACTGAATTTTTCTTAACATATGACTCAGGCATTGGGCAGTGGGGACCACTTAAGATTTTCTTCCCAATGCTGGCACACCTAATTGTTAATGTTGAGTTAATAAGTTGTATTATTTTTGGGGGGAAGCGGACAATCGGCGAGTCCCATTTTTACTGAATTAGAGCATCATCACACATGTAAAAAGAAAAGATGGTGCATGTTTGCTTCATAGCCTAAATCACCTACAGCTTCATTAGGTGGTATTTTATTGATAAATCTAGCAAATAAATGATTGTGTTTGCCTTCTTAATTTAGCATTGTGTTGCATTCTTTAGATTAATATTGACATATTTTCAGTATGTCTATGCATTGTTATTCTTAGTTTTTATTAATATTTTAATCATTTTACCAAGAGATCTACATCATTCTGTTGCGATATGTTACTGATGTTGCACTCCGTTTGTTTGACACTTAAATGAAGGTCAACACGATGGTTTCAGCTACGCTGTCGGTCAGTGATGTGATGTGTTACCAATCCATCGGTCATGAAATATCTCCAAATCCCCCTTTCAGAGGAGGGGCCATACATTCTTCAGTCAGAAACAGTCTCACAGTAAGTCAGTTCAGGACCCACTGAAAAAAAGTTTCAGCTTGGGCAAAGCTATCAAAAGCGCATCAGGGGCCGTATTATGGAAAGTTTCCCTGTGGCGCAACGGGCTTGTGCACCCACTTTGTGTACCCCAAGGGGCACTTTGGTATTACAGAAGGACCACAGACACTTGCGTGGCCCTTTCTGTAATACATAGCGCTGAAGCACATAAAGCGCAAGCGCTATCACCAGAGGGTGGTCCCTCATTTGCATGGGGACGTGGGCCCATGCAAATGAGGGAACCCTTTGTCTTTGTTCCTGTGCCATATTATAGACGCGGGCGCAGAGGCGAAGAAGCTGTCATGAGGCACACTGACAGTGTACCATCTAAAAGGTAGTGCACTGTCAATCCGCCCCCTAATGGCAGCCCTCTGGAGGAGGGAAAGAGGGTCCTATGGATCCCCCAGTCATCCACTTGCAGGCAGGTGCAGTCACTCCCTGCACCTGCCTGCAAGGGAATCTCTCTTCCCTTTAAAAGTGCAGGTGGGTGTAATAGGGCGGGAAACATCCTTTACGATGAAACTTTTACCACGCAGTACCTTTACAACGCAGGTTTTTCAACGCAAGTCATTACAACGACTTGCGCTGGGGGGCGCGCTAGGATAGGTAATAGTTTAATTTACTATCCAGCACCTTCCCTACTATCCACGGGGACTGGAGTTGGAATAGTAAATTAAACTATTCACTATCCAGCACCCCCAACGCAAGTCGTTGTAACGACTTGCGTTGAAAAACCTGCGTTGTAAAGGCATGCGTGGTAAAAGCATGCGTTGTAACAACGTACATCCAATAGGGCCCACTCTCCCTGTTTGCGCCTGTTGTACTTGTTGTAAGGTTCACCGTGATGCATACAGCAAAAGTGCCCCCTATGTGTAATAAGGCCCCTGGTGGTTACGTTGGAATGAAGGGCCTTTTATACCCAAATTGGGGCTGTCTTTTCCTACCCAAATAAGGGACAAAGGGGGGCATTTTCCTTGCTTGCTTTAGGGTCCGCTACACCATTGCCACACCTTTGAGTTATTCATCAATGCTAAAAGTGCTAGGCCTAGTGTGCACCGGCAGCTACACTTCTTACGAGATGGTATGACAGCTACTTGACTATTGAGTTCTTTCATCCAAAGTGCCCTGTCCTCCGCGGTGTATCCACATGGGAAGGTGTCTGCATAGGCCCTGGAAGCAGTGGTGTGGAAGGGGTTCAGGAGCGCCAACAAAAAAGACTATGCTTGAGTGCCTGAAGGCGAGCGAGCAATAAAGATTGCTATAAATGTAAATACCTTTCAATGAACGGTACAAATAAGTAAAAATAAAGAAACAGGAAAGCACAAAGGAAGCACTTTTTCTAATTGTGGAGTGTGACGGTAAGACAGACTTTAATAGGATCAGAAAAACCACGACACTTTTCTTGGTGATGCACACATGCAAATCCCCACACAACATCTTTTGTGAAGTGTGTAGTATTGTATGTCTGTGCACATGTCATTTTCATTGGAATCTGTAAGTGACAGTGCGCTACCACGCGATGCTTTAGTAATATATTTGTGACAGTGTGCTCCTAAATGCGACACCAGTTATTTACTACACCCTTACCACTCTGCTGCTGAATGGACGTGGCTCATTTGTGACCCCTCTTCTTTCTGTGATACTTGGGTTTTTCAGAATCCCCAAGAGTTCAATGATCTAACATTGATGTCTGCACCACCAGTCTGAAAGTCTGAACATTGTTCCAGGACCAGTAATGCCATATATTTACCTTCTCTTGTTCACGTCCCCTTCTCTGGCACGAGAATTTGCTGCCACCCTTTTTTTTCCTCTGCTCTTCCCTACACATTACCAGTCAGGAAGAAGGGCAGGAGAACTGCATGATGTCTTTTGTCTGTGACTCTTTACTTGCAGTCTGTCTGGTCTCACCACCAGCATTGGTAAGTTATGACATTTGTTATCAATTCTATACAGTGACTTTGCCCCCTCAGATCCCACGTGATGAAATGAACATTATCAGGCTTATTACAAGTCTGGCGATCCACGGACTACCAGGCTTGCGGGGGCGCGGCGGTGGCGGTCTTCTGACCATCCTATTATGACCAGGGCAGTCGGTCCTCCCTGGGACCACTGCTAGGGCTCACAGATCCCTGGTGGTGGCATGGCGGTTTTGAGGCCACACTATGCTTAGCGGAGCTTCTGCGACCCCACCAAGCATATTATGTGTTTCCTCACAAGCACACTTTTCATGGCGGTGCATCTGCCACGAAAAGGGTGGCAGTGAGGAAACAACGGGCGCCCTACAGGGCCCCCGGGTGCCTCTGCGCCCTGTGGATGCACACAGGGGGGCACAGCATGTGCTCTTTCTGTGTGCATGCACCCCAGTACCTGCACGACATGAACTGCAGCACTCCATGCACTGCAGGTACAGATTTTGATATTTCTATTGCGGTACCTATTTAACAGGCACCGCCGTGGGAACGCCAAAGAACCGGCAGCTAGGCAGGAGTAAGCTAGAAATCTGGCGAGCAGTTCAAACATGGGCTGGCGGTGCAGAGGTGGGGCGGTCCCACTCCCACACAGAAAAACTCATAATAAGGCACTCTACTCTGTCAGTACTGCATTTGCAAGCAACAGTATTAAGTATGCTGAGAATTGTAGCTTCTCTTTCTTCAAATCGAAGCATGCTTAGTGCTGGTGACTGAAGTTCTAAGGTGCCTCAAGGCAAACCCGTGGATATGGGTCCAGTTTGGATGTATGCAGCCTATTAGTATCATGAGGTTCAAGATCTCTGGTCCAGGGGGGAGCTCCTTTGCCGGGGAACTGGTTTACTTTCATCTTTCCAATAGTGTACAAAGTCTCTGAACCCAGACTATCCATCATGTGTCACTCATTCAGTGTGCTTCTTCCACCGCAGACATTTTGGAGGCTACATCCGCTCTTTTGCACCCTCCTCTCGTTTGTTTTACCCCAGGGGTAGAAAGATAATGGTAAACCCATCAATCGCACACCTGTCACCCCTCCAACCATTACCGCCATAGCCAATTATTTCTTCTTACCTCAAGGGCTTCCTGTTGATGAGGCCATCAGTTCGCGCTTCCTTCACGCCCCTGCTCATCACCTGAACAGCTGGCCTAGCTCAGGGGCTTCACTGAGGCATCCATCCTTCTTCCAGCCTGTCTCTTCCAGCTATCACCACCCCCACATCCAAGAGTCCATCATCCACCCCTTCATGTCACCATAGCAGGGCGGCGGATGAGGGGTCCCTGAAGAAACTTCACAGCCCGTTTGCACTAGGTATCCCGCAGTATGTTTATTTTGGGACATGCCACGAGAGCAGTGGTGGATGGGGGCTGTTGGGGATGTGTTTATCTGATTATCTTGAGGATTGCATCCTGAGGTTGGAATGTAAATCAATCGCTTATTATTGTTACATCTTGTATTCTATGAAACCTCAATAAAGATCTCATAAAAAACTAAATCCAGCCCTTCATCGTCACATTATGTCCCGCCCCAGCCCCAAACCCAGGATGACATCATCCTGGCTGACGGGAAGATGAAGAAATGTATGAGAACCCATACATTTTAGCCGTATAATTTTGTCTGGATAAGATTACGGGAACTCTTTAAGCTTGAGTCTCCCCAATATCTGCTGCATGGCCTTCAGGTGGTACTGAAGGCTGCAACTCGCTTTTTGCTGCAGTCAGCAAAAAGCCATCCCACCTCTCATCACCTGAAGATGCTGCACTGGTCCTCTATCAGGGTAGAGGATTAAGGGGCATATTACCAACAAGTAGCGATATTTATCGCTAAATAGGCTTAGCGACTTTTTTTTTCACTGCCTATCGCTGCATATGTTAGCAGAGAAAACATGCTATTAGCAACGTTTTTCTCCATTGTGCTAAAATATCCTGCGATAGCGGCGAAATGCGTGAATATCGCTGAGAATACAGCGATATTCACGCATTAGCGACGAAATGCTCTTAGCCATGTTATCCACCTCCCATTGGATAACATGGCTAAGAACTGGTCTGGGCAGGCGTTAGTATTTGGAGATATTCGCGCCTAGCGCGAATATTTCCAACGCTACTCCTGCCACGCTAATCGGCGATAGCGATGTTAGAGACTGCTTTTAGTCGCTAACTGGTTGGGTACGCCCACTCTGCATGCCATTAGCGATAAACATCACTGACATACAAAGCGGGCCCCAAACCGCTCGCTATCGCCTAAAAGCTGTCGCTAACATCAGTTAGCGACAGCTTGCTAATAGGGTGATAGAATTATCGTCGCTTAGCGGCTGAAAACGCCCGCTAAATCGGTGATAATTGCCTATCGCCCCCCTTGGTAATATGCCCCTAAGTTTGGACCAACAATCTATGACCAGAAGGGCCCAACTAAACTCAATCCTAATTGGCTGGCTACAAATACCCTTGCCTCTCAGGTCAGACAGGCTTAGACTGCTTGAAGTTGCTGAAAGAAATAAGGAACCCTTTCCGGTAAGAGAGCAAATCTCTTTTTCATGCCAAACATCTGTAATACTTTCTGTGGAAAGTTCAAAGCTATTGCACAACATCTGCATTTAGGGAAAGAGTTCAAACTTGGCTTTTAAGTGTTGTCGTCTAGTCTGGGCGGCTTCTTCCCTTTCCTCTTTTGCTTCGGCGCGGTCATGCTTGGAACCCTCCATGTAGGTAGCAGTGGGCTTTTAAAAAAAATGTCATTTCATTTCAAGGGAGAATGAAGAGGTCGTGGCACAGGGCTTTGAGGAGGAAGGCCCCGGCACTGCACAAACAAGACAACATACAGCTGGAAACTAAGTAGAGGGCATGGTGAGATAGTATGAAGGCAAGCAGACCAGCTCTGGGGGCTCAGTGGTAGTCTGTGTGTGTCATCGAAATCCTTTGTACCACCCTGTCTGCTAGAAGAGTGACAGTTCCCTTGATGCCCTGGCTCTGTCTCTTCTAGGAGAGGGGCCAATAACCCGCCTTTTGATCATCCCTCCAATACGCTGGTATTTTGGTGTTTGATTTGGAGGTGACACCGGTGGCCTCTCTGGCTCTCCCTGAAGGCAGTGGGTGCCGCTTCATCTCATCCTCCTCTCTAGATTTCACCAAGTGCCTTGAACAAGTGGAGCAGCAATCGGGGAAGGTGCCAGTTTTTACCCAGATGTGTGTGCAGGGCAGTAGGAAAGGCAGAGAGGAGCTAATAGTATCGCCTGGATACACATCGCAAGAGGCTCCCGAAGAAGCAGAACCCTGAGGAGTATGCGTGAGGACCTGGTGGCGGAGATAAGCCGGACTTTGAGGAGCAGGTCTAGGAAATGATACATGTTGGTCTGTTATGTAAAACTATGACCTGGTTTTGCCTGCCTGGTAACCAGAACCCTGAGCTGAAGAGCCAGGGGTATGTGATGAGGTGTGATAGAGATTATTTTCCAGTTCATCAATGTGATTGGCTTAGATGATATAGCATCATTCTTCCCAGCAGAGACCTCATCCCGCCTTCCCCTTGCACAGTTCTCCTGCACCAGCTATGTATGTGCTATATAAATACCCACATGCACAGGCACAACCAGTTGGTTGATTCATTTTCTTCGAGATTCGCATGAACAGTCAAACCTGAGTGCAGTCAGTGGCCTAGCACAAAATGGTTCCAGCCATGACCAATGGAGCAACATTTCACCCTACAATGAGCTGATACCGTTGGACTTTGAAACCAACAGGCTCCATTTAGTTTCGAGCAGCACGGCCTGATCCACAGCCCTCTGCAGCAGGGGGCAGGCACTGTGCCGCGTCGACAGCATCATATTCCTTGTACAGACAGACCCCGCGCTGTTAAGCGTTCAAACGCCTTTCATTTCCTTAGTCTTTCATCGCTGTTAATGGAATTTCCCGGAACACTAAAGAAAATCACTGCGTGAAGGCCGGCACTCTGGTTATGGGAAAAAAATATAGGATTGAAAGCAGGGCTTTCTAACTGTTGTCTCCACTGTCCTTTTCATTTACCTGCAGCAGTAATGTGTACTTTCGAAATTAAACTACCTTTGATTCCCACTTAATGCGGTGTGTTTGAGGTTCACGCTCTCATCTGTTAATTACACAAAACAAGCGCTGCCTTGGAATGTAGCCTGCGGAAAGATGTACCAGTGGGCACTGCTATCAACATGGCCTCTCCTTTTTGTTGTCTGGAGTGGTACGTAACACCAGACAAGGAGTGCACATCAACTTGGGGACCAATGAAGGGCTCGGATTGTGCCAATTCACAGAACTGGCAGAACAAGGGGGCCCTGGGAAGCAGCAGACAATGGTATGAAGGTCTGGAACCAGAAAAGGCCCTCTTACCAGAGCATCTATCTTCCATCATCCTGTGCTTTCTTCCATACCTTAACCACTAGGTAATAAGGGCCACCTCCTAAGGCTGCCACCAGGAGCTACGCAGCTTTCTAAAATGGCGCCCACCCCAAACCTTCTTGTGCCTTTCTTGGTAAGAGTAGCTTACCTTAGGAGTTAGGACGATTGCAGATCCCCCGTTGATGCCGATGATAGGCATGGAGGTCTGGGCCGAGATGAAGTCCAGTATCTGGGCGACGGACTCCGTGCGAGTGTCATCCTCGAAGACCACGCCATGGATGCGCAGACTGGAGAGCACATCACAGATCTGCAAGATGAGGCTTCGGGGGTTGGTATCATTGAGGATGACGGATACGGGGTTCACCTCCATGGAAAAGTTGTTGAAATCTGAGGAGGAAAAGCGGGCACTCTGTGGCGCGTAGGAGGTGCCGCTGAAGATGATAGCCACATTGAGGGACCGAGGGCTGTTCTCACGAAGGTCCATGAAGGGGCTGGCACAGGCTAGTGCCAGCATGAACAGCATCCTAGTAACTTGCAGAGGGGCAGCAATCTTCATACCATGGGGAAAGCTCATCTCGGATGGCACTGGCACACTCCCTGCAATGAAAGAGACAGAGTGTGAGAAGCCAATCAAGCAACATGCCAAGAAATAATAATTTGTCTGAAAATATGGGAGCAATAGGATTTTTTTTTTTTTTTTTTTGTTGCTTTATTTCACAGTAACTTTGTTGAAAATGTGAACGGCACCTAGATGAACTCAAGGCACATTTCAGCAAATCAGAAACGCGAAAAGACAAATAAAAATACAGTTTAATAAAAATCAATATTACAATAAATCCATGAAAAAGTCAGACTTTGGTGGTCGCCTGAAGACCATTCAGAGCCAAAGTAGAGTCTAGGGAGACAGCCGTGGTTTTTAAGGGCGGTGGGGCGACCTGTGCCTCCTTAGATGCTTAGCTCCTCAACCAGATGGATGTGCAGGCTACACATACACATGGTGAGGAAGGAAATATTGAACTATAATTTGTCCTGAAGCCTGTGCTTTCACAGGACACTGCGGAAAGAACGTTACTATAGTCACACTTCCTAGCATTGGACATAACATGCCATGCGTTGAAGAGACGCTTGAGTCATACACATATTACACTAGTACAAAGCTTCACGTTCCTTTTGTCTGAGAAGTAAAAGACCAATGCAGCAGTGCAAGGATTCACATTCCAGTCTGAAAGGTACTAGGCCCATCTACTGTTTTCAAGATTCACACTCCATGTCTCTAAGAACAACCAAAACCACACAACAGAGTCTTACCTAAAGGGGTGGAGAGATACCGTACGTGACCTGTAGTGTACATCAAAGGTGCTCGTTCATTTCAAGCATCCTATAGATACACAACCCATGCAATTCTATCAAGAGTCATGCAGACAGTCTCAGACAGATAAGATCCTTACACGAACGAAGCAGGTGGTAGCCATAGCCCACCTGATTGTGCCGTTGTTGCCTGGTTTGGCCCCTTTTAGTGCTCTTCTCACTGTGCCTCTGCCTGCTGTGTCCTCCTGCGGTCTATTTCCTGCACTCTCCACTCGCTTCCCTCCTCCCCGGTACTTACCTGTTCCTCGTGACTCCCACTCCTTCCTGTTCATCCACCTCCCACGATCCTCCGAGCACCACCCAATGCCCCCTGTGATCCTCCTCCATCCCAGGACCTACCTATTGGTGGCCACAGAAAGAATATGTGCAGCGGCGCACCGCTGACATGCCAAAGGCAAGCGCGTCTCCAGCCTCCCATGCCTGGACCATGGACAGCACCAGGAACCCCACTGCTCGCCTCTGCTCTATTGACCCCAGCCTTCGCTCGCCACACTGCTGCTGCACCACTCAAAACAGAAGGAACCTTCACCAGCATCTTCTTCTGCTTCTCCTACACCACCACATTTTACCAAAATGCCAACATGATCAACACTCCCACACTCACCACCTGGACCATCATCAGCTTCACGTTTAACAGCCGCCACAACAGAAGAACCATTACAACAGGCCCAGCCCGCCAAACCTGGAACAACATAAAAACCAAAACAAACCAGTGTGCACAGTACACCTATCCATGATATCAACAACTTTAGGGAATGGGATCACAACCAGAGCTGGTATCCTGGCTCCTTAGAAAGGAAGCCAACCAGCAAGAAAGCAAATGTAGGTATGCTGGTACACAGAAGAACCAAAAGGCACTGCAAGTGACTAGAATGGAGGTGGACAGCAAGCCAGGAAGAAGCGGATAAAACACATTCAAATCCTCCCAGAGATGCTGCCACCAGCAAATCCAAGAAACTAGGAGGAAGGCCCTACCCGAACTTATCAATAACAGCTTTAACAGCCCCATAGAAATGTTTGCAATCATCAAGGATTTCACCACACCAGCAACAACTACCAGCAACATCACCCCAACCCAAGAACTGTGCAACAACCTCTCAGTTTCTTTCTGCAAATTAATCTCGGCCATATACAGAAATTTTGACCCACAACCAGACCCCAGCATCGTTTTAGCTAGTGTCCTGATATTGAACAAATGCAGCACCATGACCACCTGAACACCATAGAGGAAATCACAGCAATCATGAAGACCATCCACTCTGGGGCCCTGTCAGAATGTTGGCCCACCGCACCTTCAACTAAGGTTTAACGCTCATCAGCAAAGCCCTCACTCCCATCCTCAAAAACTCCATCAACACAGACAGCTTCCTGGACCTTTGGCACTATGCAGCCAACAACACCCTCCTGAAAAGATCCTCAGCAGACCCATCATAGCTCGCACACTACTGACTGATCTTCCTCCAACCATACTCAGCAAAGGTTCCTAGAAAAAGCCTTCAACAGATCGCTTGCCAACCACTTCACCTACCACCAGCTCCTCAACAACATGCCGTCAGGATTCTGACCAAACCACAGCATAGAAAATGGCCTAATCAAAGCAACAGACAATATTTGAATGATGCTCGACAGAGGAGAAACCACAGCTTTCGTCCTACTCGACCTCTGCAGCCTTAGACAGTCTCACACCCCATCTTGACCAGATGATTGCATGAGGCTGGCATCCCAGCACCCATCCTTCAATGGATCTGCCCAGCCTATTTAAGTAGCCATGTGTAGTCTCACCAGCTTTCGAGACCACATGTGCACAAAAACAAATGAGGTCATGCCTTTTCATGCATTGCTATCAAAGTATGCAACAACCCCTCACACCACATCAGAGCATTATCATCTCCTCAATTCCACAAAAAGCTGAAGGTTTGACTCTTTAAGTAAGTCCCCTTAGAAGCTAGCCTCACTCACCTGCAAGTGCCAGGATACACTTACGGGCAATAGGGTACTATAAAAATACACATAGCATAGCACAGCATCTCATAACATCACATGTACCATACCAAAACATAACATGCATGCACCCTCGCAAGTCTTTGAGGGATGGACCTTTCGTGCAACAGTGCAAGGGGTTATACTCCAAATCTCAGAGGTTGACAATGCCTAGTCGAGAGCAAACATCCACATGCAAGCCTCCTGGGAGAAACACGACCCATGCTCTGCAGCAAAGGCTCAGACAGCCACATCTCAGAAATACAAGACACCAAGACAAATACCCTAGGATTTATTTTCCAAGTGTCAGATGTACGAAGCCATTTTGTGATTACAAACCCAGTGATTAGCAAAATCACATTGTTTGGGACAGCAAAATGGCATAGTGTGGAGAAAAGTGAACCATGTATGCTTTTAATAATTCTTCATCAAGTTCATCCAGAATATTTCGATGTTGATTTTTTATCAAGTTTGTACTGAATATGTCGATGCTGTTTTTTAAAAGCTTTGTTTAATGTATCCTCACAAACATTGAGACATGGGCAAACGCCACGGCTCTCAAAATATTATTAATATTGACCTTCTGAGGTGCAAAGCCACACCTGGGGCCTTATTTATGAAGGCCTTGCGCCGCCGATGCGCCACTTTTAACATGGGAAAAAGTGACGCACCGGTGGCGCAAGGCCTTCATAAATAAGGCCCCTGGTACTTTCTATCACATTTATGGGAGTGTGCTGCTGCTAGTAGATCCTGGCTTACTATAAATAGAGCACTGGGATATGTAGGTAGAACCTTGGAGCTGGATCTTAAAGTTGTCCTCCTTTGGATTATGGGTAATCTGGGTGGTCCTTGCAGTGTCCGCACCCTGGTTGCCCTGGATTCTTGGTCGTGAAAAGAGATACAGTGCACCGTTGTCAGGACATATAAGCTCCTTCAATTGCAGAATGACCACAGACATGCATCATTGGGCCAAGCTTAAGGAATTGCTATATAAGGCCCGTAGGGTGCATACAAAACATGGAGTCCTCGGCTAAGTGCCAGGGCAGTTCTGTGATGACTTCACTGAATATGTAATGTGTCTGTCAACTTGAGATTCGTCGTTGAGCCGTAATGCTGTGCGATTTGTACTGTGGACACATGTTGTGTGTCGAGCCTGATGCCCATCTGCATATGAAGGTACATGGGGGTTTGATTAATAATACAAAATCTGTAAAAAAAAAATGTTAAGAGTCATAAAAAAAACATGAGTGGAAAAGCATGTGCGGACCCGGTTTTACCGAGCAGCATTCCGCATGGTGTCCCTGTTTCTGGGAGATTAACGCTCACAATTACCCCCTGAACTGAGCAGTTGACACATGTGGGTGGGAGCAAGTGGTGAACGGTAAGTGCACTTGGCTGGTCCCATTCCCTGTAGAAGGAGCTACTACAACACTGAGACGCCAGATCAGTAAAACAAGTGTATTAAACCCTTCCAGTTTGACCATTATGCATCAACACTGATGATTGAATCACTCACGATTAGGCACTTAAATCCTTACCCAAAAAAACACCAACTTGTCATTTTCCACAAATGACCACTAGCAAATTTGAAAATGTTACCTCTGAAAAATGAGAAAGCACACATCAGATAAAACATTGGGGCATATTAGAAAGGGCACTATCGCCGCTTTAGCGGGACTTTTACCTGCTAAAGCGGCGACAATTTTATCGCCCTAATAGCAAGCTGTCGCTAACGGCAGTTAGCGACAGCTTTTAGGCAATAGCAACCGGTTTGGGGCCCACTTTGCATGTCACCGGTATTTATCGCCAATGACATGCAAAGTGGGCGTACACAACCTGTTAGCGACTGAAAGCAGTCACTAACACAGCAATCGCCTTTTAGGAAGGCAGGATGTGCAATTACAAAAGTCGCACTAAGCGCGATTATCGCCAGAACCTAAAGCCTGCTCAGACCATGACTTAACCTGTATATAGAACGGGAGGTGGATATTCAGGTTAAGTCCCCATTAGCTTTAATGCATGAATATCGCTGGATTTCCAGCGATATTCATGCATTGTGCCGCTATCTCCGGATATTTTATCGCATTAGAGATAAACGTTGCTAAAACCATGTTATCTCTGCGATAATATCCCGCGATGGACAGTAATAAAAAAAAATGTGCCATGCGCATTTAGCGATATATATCCTATTTTTTGCTAATATGCCCCTCTGTTTCTCAGTGGTTAAATAATAGGTCATAATATAACCAATTTTATGTGTACTTATTTCTACCATTTTGGTACGAATTTAGGGGCATTTTATTGAGAATTGCAATATAATTATTGCTGCTTTAGCGGCAGGAAACGGCCACTAAAACGGCAATAATGGGCTTGATAATATGCCCTTGTGAATTCTCATAGCAGCCCAGGTTAACACCAGAACCTGGGCTGCTATGGGAATTCACATGGACATATTATCAAGCCCATTATCTCCGCTTTAGCCGCAGTTTCCTGCCGCTAAAGCGGCGATGATTTTATCGCCGTTCTTGATAATATGCCCCCTGATTAATCCCTCCATGGGACTCGAATAAGTCACATGTGCAGCAGGCGCTCAACCCACTCTGCTTTCGACCTGTACCAGCAGTTGATACTGGTCGTACTAAAGTCCTCCTTCACTGGTTCAAGCTCGTCCTCCTCACCCCATTCCATGAAGGAGAGTGGAGCTGCCCGCCCCGCCCCCGCCCCACTTCCTTGTGAGTGTATTGTAGAAAGAGAGATATTCGCGTCAAGAAAGGAAGGGTAGGGAACAGAAGACAGAGCGGCCTCCCCTGACGGGGCATCTGTCATATTTTGTAACCTTTCGGCGCGTGGTTATTACTTTTTCTGGGCCTCTTCGTGCCTATGTTGCTCCCAGGCTCTGATGTAACAGGCCTGTGAAGAATGGCGCTGCTCAGGGCCCATCCTTCATCCGCCATCAAGCGAGGGGATGCGCAGCAAGCAATTGCTTTTCTCCATCTCTCTCGTCCTCCCAGTGCGCGCATTGAGACATTCGCCAAGCCTTATCGGCCCAGTTTAAAGATATGCGCCGACACTCCGCGGCACTCGTTTCCCGGGGCAAGGCAGGAGCGCTCACCACACGAGGGCTTCTCTTCATTAACCGCACTAAGGGGCTTAGGTACAAGCCCCTTGTGCCCCTTGTATGTCACTTTAGTTTTAATATGGGAAAAAGTGCCTTACCGGCAGTGGAAGGGGCTTGTAAATAGGCCCGTAAGAGCCTCGTTTATTCCACTCATTTTTGGGCCCTAATCGCAGGCGACCAATGCAAAGGCCACGTTACAGGGAACACCTAATGGTTTCTGGGAGTTGCAGTCTTCATTTGCTACTGCTTTTCCTTGTAGATTAGGGTACCACATTTTAATAGGTGGTCGATTACATCATTTTAAAGTATTTCTTCCCCCATTCCCATCCGTGAGCTGGGGGGGGGGGGAGAGGAGGGAAGGGGGTACTGGGTCACCCCTTGTTATTTTGTTATGGATTTTGCAAAACTGTATTTTTGGGAAAGGTGTTGGCACATGCCAATATATAAAAAAAAGTCTACCTTTTTTGCTTTCAAAATCACAGATTGTTATGGTAGTCCCAGGCACTAAAGGGATTACTTTATGTATAGATGTCTTTGTGAAACAGCAGAATACAGTCCCTCACAGTAAAGTTAGCCAATGTTTGAAGTGGTGTGCCCCATGTTGTATGTTGTGTCGGGCAGAAGAAAAAAAAATGTGAAATACACAAATGACCAAAGATTGAATAGAGCTTGCTTAATGTCTTTCAGTAAATGTATGTATGTTTTACTAAAATCAAAACCTCTCGACTAACTTCAGATCTAAAAATTGTAAACATAATCAATAAAGGTTCTTGTCTTTTCAGAAGTTCTGCTTTTTTTTAATAGAAAGTTGGGGCAGATTTACAAGCCCCTCGCAACACTTTTTGCTGTAGTTGCGTCACTTTTGTGATGCAGCAGCGACGTAAAAAATGCAGGCAATTTACAACGTGACACATCTAGGGATAGATTCAGAAAAGGGGGTGGTGATGAACAGAGTGTCACAATCAAGCAGACCACTCTTACCCAGTCCAAAGATCAGGGCTTGATCCATCAACGTTATTTATCTCACTGCACCATCCCAGTTCGGAACCTGGCTATATGCAAATCAGTCTGTCCCTGGCCCAGTGCATCATGGGAACAGGGCAGACTAAACTACCAAGCCAATTCTTCACCAGAAAGGAGATAAGCTACCGGGGACCGGTTTCTGGCATTTCAGCCGTCTTCGGCCCGGCTTGCTTGAATCCTGATGGTGCAGTGAGAAAGGGACTCATGTCTGAGTATACCCTGCCACACTTATAGTGGCCAAAAACGATTCAGAAAAGGGGGTGGTGATGAACAGAGTGTCCGAATCAAGCAGACCACTCTTACCCAGTCCAAAGATCAGGGCTTGATCCATCAATGTTATTTATCTCACTGCACCATCCCAGTTCAGAACCTGGCTATCTGCAAATCAGTCTGTCCCTGGCCCAGTGCATCATGGGAACAGGGCAGACTAAACTACCAAGCCAATTCTTCACCAGAAAGGAGACAAGCTACCGGGGACCGGTTTCTGGCATTTCAGCCGTCTTCGGCCCGGCTTGCTTGAATCCTGATGGTGCAGTGAGAAAGGGACTCATGTCTGAGTATACCCTGCCACACTTATAGTGGCCAAAAACGATTCAGAAAAGGGGGTGGTGATGAACAGAGTGTCCGAATCAAGCAGACCACTCTTACCCAGTCCAAAGATCAGGGCTTGATCCATCAACGTTATTTATCTCACTGCACCATCCCAGTTCAGAACCTGGCTATATGCAAATCAGTCTGTCCCTGGCCCAGTGCATCATGGGAACAGGGCAGCATAAACTACCAAGCCAATTCTTCACCAGAAAGGAGACAAGCTTCTGGGCCAGGGTCAGACTAATTTGCATATAGCCAAGTTCTGAGCTGGGATGGTGCAGTGAGCTAAAAAAAACGGTGATGGATAAAGCCCTGATCTTTGGACTGGGTAAGAGTGGTCTGCTTAATTCAGACACTCTGTTCATTACCACCCCCTTTTCTGAATCATTTTTGTCCACCATAAGCGTGGAAGGGTATACTCAGATGTGAGTCCCTAGCTCATTGCACCATCAGGATTCAAGCAAGCCGGGCCGAAGACGGCTGAAATGCCAGAAACCGATCCCCGGTAGCTTGTTTCCTTCCCAGTATAAGAATTGGCTTGGTAGTTTGGTCTGCCCTGTTCCCATGATGCACTGGGCCAGGGTCAGACTAATTTGCATATAGCCAAGTTCTGAGCTGGGATGGTGCAGTGAGCTAAAAAACGGTGATGGATAAAGCCCTGATCTTTGGACTGGGTAAGAGTGGTCTGCTTAATTCAGACACTCTGTTCATCACCACCCCCTTTTCCTGATCATTTTTGTCCACCATAAGCGTGGAAGGGTATACTCAGATGTGAGTCCCTAGCTCATTGCACCATCAGGATTCAAGCAAGCCGGGCCGAAGACGGCTGAAATGCCAGAAACCAGTCCCCGGTAGCTTGTTTCCTTCCCAGTATAAGAATTGGCTTGGTAGTTTGGTCTGCCCTGTTCCCATGATGCACTGGGCCAGGGTCAGACTAATTTGCATATAGCCAAGTTCTGAGCTGGGATGGTGCAGTGAGCTAAAAAACGGTGATGGATAAAGCCCTGATCTTTGGACTGGGTAAGAGTGGTCTGCTTAATTCAGACACTCTGTTCATCACCACCCCCTTTTCTGAATCATTTTTGTCCACCATAAGCGTGGAAGGGTATACTCAGATGTGAGTCCCTAGCTCATTGCACCATCAGGATTCAAGCAAGCCGGGCCGAAGACGGCTGAAATGCCAGAAACCCGTCCCCGGTAGCTTGTTTCCTTCCCAGTATAAGAATTGGCTTGGTAGTTTGGTCTGCCCTGTTCCCATGATGCACTGGGCCAGGGTCAGACTAATTTGCATATAGCCAAGTTCTGAGCTGGGATGGTGCAGTGAGCTAAAAAACGGTGATGGATAAAGCCCTGATCTTTGGACTGGGTAAGAGTGGTCTGCTTAATTCAGACACTCTGTTCATCACCACCCCCTTTTCTGAAACATCTAGGGATAGGCATCATGTCGTAAAGCCCTGCGTCATAATATACCTGCGTCAGGTATAATGTATGCAGGGTGGGCGTTCCCATGCAGGAAAGGTACGTAACTAATGCCGGGAAATCTACTAGATACCGCTGCGTCACTTCTAGAATGCCACTTCGTCAAAACTTTACATCTGCTTGAAGCAGGGGTAAGGAGTGACGCAGTGTAGTGGGAATAGGCCTCAAATGCATGCTGGAGTTGCGTTGTGCTTGCGACACGACTCCAGCAATGGGTGATTTTTGCCCCAACAGATGCGTCAGAATTTCTGACGCATCTATCAACCCTTGCACCTTGGTGCGCCGTATTTTAAATACGATACACCCATGGTAGTTCAAGGGTTTCTCAGGTTGGCGGATGGAAAGTGACTCATCTCCACAGATGCGTCACTTTCTTGTTTTTCACTCCCTATGTGTGCATGAATGTTTGGTTGGTCGTCTCGGGCATTACAACCTGGTTGGAGAACATGCCCAGGCCCCCATTCCCCATCTGAGTGCTGAACCACGGTGCTCAGGCCAATCACAACGCTGCCTTGCAGTGTTGAGATTGACTCTGGGGAGCCTGGGTGTTTCCGGTGTCCTTCCTGATCCGGCTGGAGGGAGGAGTGGAGAGTCGTGGCGAGGACTAAGCGGGACGTGGCGAGGAGGTGTGTTAAAAAATGTATTTACCCCTTCTCACCCCCCACACCCTCCTCCTCGACCTGCCACCCCCGATCAGTGCCAGCCACCACTGGTATTGACACATTCTGTAATGTAAACCTGGGAATGCGTCAAAATTGTCCGCGTTCCCCGGGGAGGTGTAACAAGGAGAAACAAAGTTATTTCTCCTCGTTTTTCCCTCTTTCATAGAAAGAGTAACACCCCTCCATTGATTGCTTTTGTACAGGAAGGTGTCCCTTCCTGCATAAAAACAATTGTGCAAACTATGCAGACACCCTTGCAACCCCTGCCTGCATTGGCGCTAGGCACCAATTTGAGCACCGACCCAGGCAGAAAAGACAGAAATGCGCCGTATTTCATTAATACGGTGCATTCCTGCCTTTTCCTTTAGACACATGGCAGCACAGCAAAGGGATGTGCGGCGTTGCTCTGCATCAAAAACTCGTAAATGAGGCCCAAAGTTTCAGGAACACTCAACTTTCTGCCTTTAGACTGTGCCAGTTTTGGTTCTAATAACACATGTCTCCCGGAAAGAGCAGTAGCAGACATGCTATGCAATGGTTGCTCCGGCTGATAAATATAACACATACGGCCACATGCATCAATGTTCCTGTTTGCAAACTCTTAATTGCGAAAATTAAGGAATCGCAATTAAGAATTCGCAAACGGCTATGCATTAAGAAATCGCAATTTTTTTGCGATTTCTTAATTTTCCTTAATTGCGCTTCACAATTTGCGAATCGCAATTAAGGAATCCCTTTCCATTGATTCCTATGGGCCTAGAGGCCCATAGGAATGAATGTGAAGGCATTCTCATTTTACGATTCGCAATTAAGGAATCGCAAAATGAGAATGCAATTTCAAGGTTGCGGGAGGGGGTCCAAAGGACCCCCCCTGCACCCCTGAAATGTACCTTTAAGTACTTGGGCATGTGTGTGTAAAATGAAACTTTAAAAAATGCACTTTTGTGCATTTTTGAAAGTTTTTGAATATTACCATGAAGGTTAACTTCATGGTAATTTACCACTTCCTATTTGCGATTTCGCAATTTAAAAAAAATCATGCATTGCATTTAAAAAAATTGCAGAATTGCGATTTCTTAAATGCAATCGCAATTTAAGAAATCGCAAATAAATTGCGATTTCTTAAATTGCGAAAAAAGCAAAAACCTTAATGCATCACAAAAAAGGGATTTGCATTCGCAAACGGCCGAATTTTGCGATTCGCACCGTTTACGAATGCAAAAACCCTTGATGCATGTGCCCATGAATGCATTCCCCAAATACCCTGCCACCCAGTCCATAGCTTCAGCTCCTGCCAGATGGACACTTGAGCCGGTACTCCTCAGAGCAAGGCCAGTAAGGACACACAGAAGTCACTTTCACAGTGGGGGTGTTCCAAGGGGCCCTGAGCTCACACCACTTGGGAGTATTCTGCATTCAGGAGGTCGAACGAAGCCCCTGAGACACTCACCTCTTCTCAGATGATCAACACAGTACCCACTCTCCCAAAGCATCCTTGGAAGCACCTGATCACACACTTGTGACCCTCTCAGTACGGTAAAGGCATCAGAGGAACACTCACTTTGGGTTTAGGCCTGGTGTCCAGCCATGACCAGCAGGCCTTAATGTGATTTCTGAAGCCTCCCCTTATTTTGGGGTAAAGTCTGGATTAGGAGTGAATATGTTCCTCGAATGATGCTCAGCCACATGCCTTCTTTTGGTGGGAGGGGGGCTGCATGTACTTTGCAGGGGGCACCCTCAAGTTTCGTTACACCACTGGACCTGCATGTTTAACAGGAGGGGTGGAGCTGGGTGTTCCCTGTTAGGACAATGGCATTGTGGCACAATATTACAGGGATGTTCCCTACCTTTCTACGCAAATCTTCCTGCAGCACAACCCTAGGGAAGAATTAAAAGTAACTGGGCAAGGGATGTTCAAAAGAGGTGTCTGTTTGAGCACCCATTATTCATGGGGGCTGGCTCACTTCAAGTCTAACAACGTTCCCTGGTTTTTTACTGAGTGGCACCCACGTCTGACAGGCTGATGCCTGGCATCCATCTTGTTAGTCATCCAAACACAGTCGTTACAAATGGATACCTGTCTTTGTGCTGAAAAAGACAACCACCACCCCCTCCTTTACTCGGCCTCATACATGCATGTCCATGTCCCAAGTGAACTGAGTGAAGAACCCACGTGAAAACCACTGGTAGATACTTATACAAAATTAAAGTCTGTGTTCCCACCCCAGGTAACAGACAAAAATGCTTGTTTGTTGATGCAACTTCCATATCTCCTCCTCCACGTGACTTGATATTAGTCATTCTCGGAAAAGAAGGGGTAAACTCGGCGTGTTCCTTCAGACCATGGAGACCCTCTCCAGGTTTCACACCATTTTGCAAAATGTCCTCAGCTACCATAAATGATGGTTGTGCAGGATGAGGTGAAAAATCAAACAACCTAGAGATGCATGCTCCATGGAGGACTCAGAATGGGGTTCCCCCCCCCCCCTTCCACCCCACCCCCTCCCCAGAGCCTGGCAGGGGACATTTCTTGTCCAACCACCCTGAATATATCCCAATGTAACACCATTGAGTAATGTGAACTTCCAGAGGATCTTTTATCTAGTTTTCAAATTCAAACATTTAAGGTATCAGTTGAGACAAAAAGAATGAAAGCCATTTCTATTCAGGCAACGGATGAAGGTAGGAAATTAGGTTGCAGGATTTTTGTTATTAAATTCATGATCATCGGCATCTAGGTCGGTAGACAGTAGCCAACAAAACTAACCCTGATTTATTATTTCCTTTTCTCCCGTAGCTCTTCAGAAGTTATTTCAGCCCACTGCTTCAGTTATTCCACGTTTAATCTAAATGCATTTCCTTTTTATTTATCTCTTTCCAATGGTTTAATTTATGTATGATTTTTCACTTTCTTGCCTGAAAGTAACCTAGACTTATTTTCTAAATATTTTCTGTGAGCTTGAGAATAATGCAGTTACTGTGACTTACAGGCAGTGCTTAATTTGAGTTCCGTAGCTCAGCACCGGCACTTAATTGTCAACACCAACACTTATGATAGTCTGCCACATGGTGGTGCTGTTAAATTCAGAGATGCGTATAACAAGAGTTGTTTATTAATTCAATATTCATTAAAAATGACTAATACCTGCTGCCCAAGCCATTCTTATACTTTGGGGGCCAGGAATAATCTGAAATGTCATGCTTGTAGGCAGGTGATGGTTAGTAGTTGTGTCGCTACTGTCATTGGCAGCGCTGGCAGGGGCAATGGGTGCTGTAAACTGCAGTGGCTTCCTGACGAGGGGCCTGGCATGTATTTTGTCACAAATTAAGCACTGTTTACAGTGCTGTAGCTTCAGGGGGTTGTTTGGAGTGTGACACCCCCCAAATAAATACATTTTGGCTTTGTAGTTGGATGTGGGGGCCCTGAGTTGGTTCTGCTATGTCTGTGTCGGTGTTTCTTGTCATCCTGATTTCACTGTGAGGTTTTAACTTGTTAATTTTTTGTATCAGGAACTTAAATATATTTAGGTTCAGATTTACAAACATTTTGTGTCGGAGTTGCGTCATTTTTTTGACACAGCTGACGCATAATTGTTTTTGGTATTTGCAAAGCCACAGAAATGTTGATTGGCATGGCTTTGTAAGAAAAAATAACGCAGTGCATTGTGCTGCCTTGGATTACTTTGCTACAAGTAAGTGTTCCATAGGTGGTGCATGGGCGATCCCATGCATCAACCCTTTGATTTTGACACAATACCATATTTACATAAGCACAGATTTACAAAGATGTTGCTTCTGGGTTGTGTCGCTTTTTTGACACAGCCTCATCACGAAATCCTTTTTGGTATTTACAGAGCCATGCATATGTGTATTTGCACAGCTTCGAAAGAAAACCAAACGCAATACAGAGCATTGCACTGCCCTTCGTTACTTTGCTTAAGGTATGGTTTCCATGGGTGGTGTACCATCTGTCCGGATGATGGTGGTGGTGTACCATCTGTCTGGATGATCTCTACTATGCATCCACCCATGGATTTTGATGCAAACCCATATTTACAAAGAGATGTGGACATGGATTTGTGCCAAAATAGTGTGCCTGCCTGAGGCAGGTGTAACAAGGAGAATTATCTATATTTCTCCTTGTTATTTCCTCTTTGCATGAGTGCAGCATTTTGCAGGACACATAAAAAGAGGAAAACTGCCCCCTAGGATATATTTTTTAGTCCAGGAAGATACCCCTTCCCAAAGCCAACTATCCTGACCATAAAGTAGACACACGAGGGTCCCTGCATTGGTGTTAGGCAGCAACAAGCAAGTGCAGCAGTGCATGAGGAGAGCAGAACTGGGCCATTTCATTATAAATACAGCACTGTTCTGCTCTCTCCAGGTGACATTTCTTTATCAATGTGACTGTTTTATCAAAAAAGTGAAAAATCTGTACCAATAGAAGTCCCCCTTGAATAGATGCAAATATACTACTTTTTGAACTACACAAACATTAGCAGTAGTAGGCTTGGAAAGCTTTGCCAGTCTCAGGTTTCGAGACATGCTAATGGCAGTCAAACCCCCCAAACAGTAATGGGACGAATGCTTGCATATAGCTGAACCAACTGCAGACGCTTGGTTGGTATTCTAAACCAATGTTTTTCACCCAGCCTGCCAATCCAAACAGAGGGCATGATTTAGGATTTAGCAGGTGACGTAAAGGCAGACAGGGTGGTGAAGGGCTTCACTGCATTTACTCTGTTTGTCAAATTTAGAGATATCCGCCAGCCTGCAGACATCTCTATACACTGGTAGGAACTGCTGTCATAGCGGTTCCTGTCAATGTAGAAAAAATTTACCGGATGGCTCATTCAAACATAATGGCTGGTCATCAAACTTTTCCAAACTTTTTTTTCAATAACAAATCCCCAAAGCAGGAGTTTGTTTTTGCAAAATAAAACAAATTAAAAAAAATAATAACCCTCCACACCAGTTTTCTCACATAATGTGAAGGTAATTTTCTTTTTTTTACTGTTCCTTACTGCCGGACTGTACAAATAAAGAAAACAAATCTGACCGTCCACTCTAATAAGGGCAGATAATTGAATGGCTTACTTCATCCGTCAGGCTGTTTCACACTGACAGAATAAATTTGACTCTGTGGTGTAAAACTTGTAATTTACCTGACTCAAAATAGGGCAGGTGGGCATTGATAAACCCCTTTGTGATTTAGCCCTGAGATCTTTAGGTTAACACCAAACTCTTGTTTTGGTTTCGGTGGCTGCCTTTTATCGCACTCGTGTCATACATAAAAAATATTTTTTATACTTCTCTATATTTTCAAACTATGGAGCAGTGCTTAATTTGTAAAATATAAAGTGCCAGGGCTCTGACCAGGAGGCCACTGCAGCTTTCACCACCCATTGCTCTGTCATCTCTGCCAAAACAAGTACTAACCATCTCTCTTGCATGTAAATGCGACAGTAAAGATTATTCCAGGTCCCAAAGCTAAAGGAATGGCTGGGGAGGCAGGTATTAGACATTTTTAATGTATATTGTTTCCCTAAACAGCTGTTATACTGCTCCTCTCTAAATTACATGAGCAGCGCCACCTTGTGCTAGACTGCCTTGAGTATAGTGTTGACAATTAGGTGCCGGTGCCGAGCACCGGAAACCAATTAAGTGCCGGTGCTCAGCACCGGAAAGCTCAGGCTCAAATTAAGCACTGCTATGGAGGCAATTCAGAGACTCGTAAAGCCTTAGCGCTTATGTTCGGATGTGCAATAGTGTATAACACAAGAAACACAGGGGGTCTACCAGCTTAATACTAGAGCTGTACTGTCAAACAGAGTCCACAAGATCTCAGAGTGTGTTTATCACAAAGACAGTGTGTTTGAGAGAAAAAGAGAGAAAAATAGGTGAACTGTACATGCATAGAAGGGACCGTTACATCATAGGGTATTGATAAATGGCTAACCAGTCCAAAACAATTCAGATCGGGTTTCCATCAAACAGACTTAATGATCAGTCATATCATTTGGCCAAACCCTTGTGCATAAAGGTTGATCCCTTGATCATAGGCACAGTACCCGCACCAGTCTCATAGCCACAATAAATGTAATGCAAAATGGTCACTATCTTGTTGCTGATGCCTAAATGCTTGCATTTGGCAAACACATACATGTCTGATTATGGGTTGGTCATTGTAAAACACTTACAATGAACTGTGTTGATTTTACTAGGCCACTACAGCCAAAGGGTGACATTTTCAGGTGCTCAACAAAGAAGAATTCAAAGTGCCTTTGTGGTTCACTCCTGAATGGAAACAGACTATACTGCCAACCTTTATGAAAAGTACAATCAACTGGTGCAGTGATCCACAGAACCATTCACAGGTGTTACAAATGGCAGGGTTGCAGGCATGGGTACCCTTCATTGGGTACCAAAAAAGTAGAAATACAATCTTACTCCTCACAAATCTGGACAGAATTTGACAGAAATGGAACAGCAACAACTTTACATTGGAAGGAACAGGCTCTGCGTGATTTTATAAGTTTTAGGGAACAGCAAGTAATTGGCAAATGCAGATTGAAGTGTCCTTGTGAGTTGGTACAAGATGCACATTTTACAGATAAATGAAGGACTCTTGTCAAATGTGATTTGATGCAGATCACAGGCTGGAAATCAAGTGCGATCAAAACCTCTGGAGCAAAGCTCTGGGGTCTCGACAGTTGCTTTGGTCAAGAAGCCATAGCACAAAAGTACTTTAGGAAAAAAACAGTGCTTCCTAGTTCCATTCCATCAGGTCCTGTGGAGGCAAATGTGGTTATGAGGCACTATCACTAAGACATAGAAAGATGGCCATAAGCTACACCCTAAAGAGATGCACAGACCAAGGCAACACCTTAATCGTCAGATAGTAGTCAGCAGTGTTAACTTCTGATCTGATCCACCCTCGTTAAAAAAAAATCAGTAAACTTGAAGACAGACTCCATGAACTGGGTACCCTTCCCTTCTGATGCCCTAGGTCATGGTTAAAAGAGGTACTGGATACAGTCTATATGCATTATGGAACTGAAGAGAAGAAAAGAAAGGGAAAATTGTCACCAAAAATGTTTCCCTAGATCGAAGTATCAGAAGATTGACCCACACGGGTGAACTATTGTACCCTGCTATAGAACAGATAGGAAAGAAGATAGGGGGTCATTAGGATGGTGGAAGAACCGCCACCACTGGGCCAGCGGTGGAGGTCCTTCCGCCATCACTAAGAGTTACCCACTGCCCAATTAGGATGGCGGTGGGTACTGCGGCGGACGCAAAGTCCGTCTGCCGCTTCCCCATCAAAGGCAATCTTACCCATTGCCTGGCGGACGGTGCAGTGCTCTTAAAATGGGGGCAGTGCTTAGCAGGCACTGTCCACCAAATTAGGATGTGGGTTGGAAAAGGCCTTTCCATGGCGGCGATGCTGCCATGGATAGGCTGGCGAGGATTGGGTTTGGGGGCCTGTTGCGGGCCCCCCTTGTTTGGGGGGGTGTTGCTGCACAGGGGGTATCCATGGTACCCCCCTGCATTTCCCTGCACTGCGTGGCAGGCACCGGATGGTGCCTGCCACGAAGTTGGGTGAAATGCAGTGCATGCCAGTTTGACTTTGCGAACGGTGCTGCATCCAGCAGCACCTTCCGCAAAGTTAAGGGCCCGGGATGCGCCCGCCATACTGGTGAGACCAGTGTAATGTGTGTGGTGGTGATATATATTCATGTCTGCCCACCATCGTAATGAGCCCCATAGTTCTGGAGTTGAATTGAATATCATATTGGTAGAGCACGACTTTTAATCTCTTAGGAGCACCTTGGTGCTGTACGGGTAAGAGTAAGCTTTCGAGTCAAGGGGAATGAAGGGATGCTATCTTATCAAATAAATGCCTGACATATTCAGTCCGTGGATGAAAATATACAAGTTTTGATATTTTTCTTAAACAGGAGTTCATAGTCAATACATCTCATCTGTTTAGGGAGTTGATTCCAAGATACATCTTGCATCACAAAAATGAGATCAGAGCAAGAAGAAATTAGATCCTATCCAACATCTGTTGGTTTGACAACAAACAGGTTGAATCCATGACACATCTGTTCTTGCTCTGTCCAAAATGGAAGTGCGTAAGGGCAAGGCATCTGGAAAGATTCTAACAGGTGGCATTAAAAGAAAAGATTGAACATCTTTTCAACCATCAGATCAGCGTAAGGAGGATCAAAAACAATGGCCATAGCAAGGAAGGAGCGTCGTATTCGTGAAAAAGTCTTGGGTACAAGTATTGTATTCCAAAGTTTTATTGTTGCACAGTTTATCCAAAAATCAGCCACAGAAGTTTCGTTTTCCAATTGTGTAAACAGAGCCTAATTCAATCCAAATTAAATACAGTGTAGAAAATAAATTCATGACAGCTAACACGTTTCGCCCGGAATGGGCATCATCAGGGCTCAGAACAACTGTATTCAATCGTGAAATGGAGGCTCCCACTCAATTTTAAGACCCCATGAATGAATTCCTGCCTGCTCTGGTGTTGTGTCTCAAAGTATCTGCTTCAAAGTCCGCCTCATCCTAATGAGCCCCTAAGTATGGGTCCGGCATCCATGTCAAACTCAAGACAGCAGCTGTCACCGACAAGGCACCAGAACCAGCAAAGTTATTATGGGGGAATTACAGCATTTAAGCACCAAACTTAGTAATGACTCAAGTGCACACATATGCAAGAGAAATAGAACCACAATACCCAGGTATGGTTTCCACTGTGTGCGCATCGTGTCTATGCTTGCTGTATTTTAGCTTAACCCCTCTGTCCCTCATAACCAGGCTATGCAAAAAGGGGGTTTGCTCACGTTTAGCACGCACTTTCCAGTTCTGCTTCATGCCTTTACTTCCCAACTTTGCAATATTAACTTCCGCTGAGAGTGTAGACAACAATGAAACAGCAAGCCTATATAGCAACCGCATCTCCCACTCTGTTACCCCAATTCAGTCCAAAGTCCGAAAATGTGAAAATACTTGGTGTGCACATCCACTACTCCGCCTGTTTTGAGTGATCCCAAGGACCAAAATTATTTCAACCACGACTGTGGAGTGCACCGCAGTGAAAGGTTTCCACCGTGACTTAGTCCATCCAGTCAATATGTGTCCAAAATATTCTTTAATCTTGATATGAACATCATAAAAACAGGCAGCGCATTTCGTTCACCACCTGTGGACTTCATCAGGGTGTAATGAATTGTCGTATTCTCCACTGTAACTAGAATCATCAACGCCAACCCTGTGGTATTCTGGTCGGTAGTGCCTCCTTATATATTCCTAGTCCCTCATAATTCCAGGGCCGGGTAGAATTCCTTATACATTTATTTGAGTCAACACAGCGAAGATGCCTGCAGAATATCACATGGTGTGCTGAGTTCACACAGCTCTTAAGGATGACATTAATTCGCCTTATATCGTGCTATATCCACTCCTCTCTGGCTGGCTGATCTTTTTCTCAACACCAGCTGCACATTCCAACCAGTGCCAGGCCCGTGGTTGGTCTTTTCACCTCTCTGATCTAGGATTTCCTGACACTATTTAACTTTTTATTTGGGCCCATTGTCTGTTTTCGAATTCTCATTGACTGTACATTGCTGCTGGATTCAACCCATGGCTAGTCCATAAATTAAACGTTCGACTTATTGTTAGGACTCAACTCATGTTTCAATTGCCAGTGGATCCAATCCTCCTCTCGCTGAGCATTCATACACATGCCCCAGGCTTGGTAAACTTCTCAGCAATTCCATTGGACGTATGTAGCTTAGTGACTGGATACCAATCATGGCTTCCCACAGGTTGTGAGATCCTGTGGGCTATAGTTTTGTTGCACCTGCATCACTTCTGCAAAATAGTATGAATCTTTAGTAACTAGCATATCTTCATTTTAAACATATTTTCATAACAATATTAACATGCAGTTTTTGTTGTCAATTGCTTATTTATAACATTTATTTTTTGGTGGATCCTTTTGAGTTCTTTCATGTAGTCAATTCTGCTGGAGGTGTGGTCGGGCTATTTTAGCATTTGCCCGTTTGCACTGAAACTTGGGTATTTGCCTCTAAAAGTTTGAAAAATCTGAATCATGTGAAGTAATGAAACATGTCAATCTAGTAACCGTATTGCTTCATTGAAATCAACAAAAATAAATGATGGTTCACTGCAAAAAGTCACCAGTTACTCAGGCTGTGTTGGAGTTTTAATTTAACAGACATTTCTAAGGGTTGAAATTGCTGGATAGCCAGCCAGGGTCACAGGAGTGAATTTTTTAGTGCACTGTTATGGAATCTGGCTGACAGCGTGTAAGATCCACCTTCAGTGCTGTGTCATGGGTAGACAGAACATCTGAAAGTTTAATTGTTCCATGTTCATCCAAACATGCCAGTTCTGGGTGAGCGGCGGGAACCCACCCAATCAAGTATATATCACCGATAACGGGGATTTAGGATCCCCAAAAATTCAACTTTAAGAAGAAATCTATCTCTAAGTTCATACAATGTGATTAATAAAAAGATCCTCAAATATAGGATATTGTTGTCATTTTTTTAGTGGCTGTTCAACATATTTTTTTTTTCAGGACTATCAGACGGTCAAGTGGACAAAGAGGCAATGCATGTTCAGATAATCCAGGTGGAAATTTAAAGGTTTCTTCGTTCAGATTTAATCATCCTAAATTCTTACTGCCCAGTTCTGCAAAGAATGGTTTAAGCTTCTGTCCTTGGAGTAAAAATTACTAGCAGCCACAAACGGCAATGAAAACTGATGTTGGGTTCTCTTTCCTGGTTTCAACATTTGATCACATTTAACAAAGGGATACCTTAAAACCATCAGCTGGCGGTCATGTTTGATCATTTTGATACCCCAGATTTTTGTGACATTCCTACTTGTTTTAGTTATGTAAACCTAACTCTTACATTGAAGGACAGTGAGAGTGAGAGTGTGTCTAAGGATTTAGGACCAGGGTAGGTCCAGAGGACCAAGGACTCCCGTAGAGTCGCAGCCACTCACTGCCCTGAGCGTAAGCTGGAACTGGCCCCCGCTGCAGCCAAGGCCTGCAGCAGAAAGAGTTGCACTTTGTAAGTTTGAAAAATAGTTTGTGGACTTCAAAATGTAAGTTACAATAAAGTAAGTATCAAAGAGATGATGTAATTCGAAAGACTCCTATGTGAAATCAAACTTAAGGTCAATAAACGTCTCATATCTAAATGTATTTATTTTATACACAATGAAAAAGGCACCACACCGGTGTGATAGCACGCCGACCAGTGATCAAAAAGGGAAGCAAGAGAAAAAGATCAAGGTAAACCATAAACTGATACTTTGACCACATAGAGGGGCCAATTCACAATGAGTTTGCCATGAGTATTATGGCTTACACGTCCATGACAAACACAAGAAGAGATCACACAAAAATATTTGCAAACAGTCACGAATGTTAATACATTTCAAAAACGTACACAGACATGTAGAAACAATAGTATTGAGCTTTTTAAACAAAAATCAGGGTGCAGTGCTTTGCTGTCGCCACAGTATATTGAGAATCTAACCAAATATGGCTGCAATATTTCCTTCTATTTCAAAAGTCTATACACCTTTTGTAGATATTTGATTGCCAAGGAAGGCAATCAGCTTCCTCCTCAGAGTCCTAGTGATTAGGTACATGGAGCACAAATTCCACATGGAAGCATATAATTAATGAAGTAGGAGGCAGACTCTTGAAAGAAACATTGATGATATGTGGAACTAATGATTTATTCAACATTTGATGCTCCCGGAAAAAACACTGCTGTCTTTGTGCCTAAGAAGGAAGGGGTCCTTGAAGCTGTGCCTGATTATGAAGGTTGTAATTATGCATCCAATCAAGGCCACTGTCAGTTTCTTCTGATAATTGGCTTGATGAGTTACATTAAGTCATTAAGAACTCCATGCTGCATTTGCAGAGCTTTTCCTATAGTAGACATACATTAGGAAGCAATCATTCAACTCATTATGCAGTTATTATGGGTATGGGTATGTACTTGTTGGGCACTGGAATGCTTCAAAGATGTCACAGATTTCTGACGAGTGAGCTACATTATTATTAGACCTCTGTCATTGAAATCGAGCTTACAGCTGACATGAACGCTAAAATCTTTGGTAGAGATTTACGAGTGCGTGTTGTAGAATGTTAATATTATCTTCAAACCAGTGGACATGAGGAAATAAACTATGCTTTCTCGCAATGTGATGTTATCCTCAGCATTCTGATTACAACCACTACCCTGGGATGCCTCATCTTCTCCATTCCTGGCTTCCTGCTGCCTGGTTAAATCTGATTCTAATGCTTTTTAATCCATCGCTGACAATGACTTTGGGTCGGTTCATTGTTTAGAATTATCTCGCTTTCTTGTCAATCTGATTTGTTTGCTTCTTATCCAATGGCTTTACTTCCTCTTCTTGTGTTTTCCTTCCTTCCTGTGGAGAATAACTTCTTCACTGTCCTTTTGATTGGATGTCTCGAATCCTTCCACTGCTTGCAAACAAGGAACTACTTTTTTCTTTTGCTCCATGGGACTGCATGTGCTATTTTGGTGTTGTTCCCTCTCCCTGTATGCTGCTTCTGCCTCACACACCCGCCCCTCTACGTTCTTTGTGATGCTTTCCCAACCCCTAACTCGCCTGTTTCTTTCCCTGCCCATCAACGTGCTGCTCAGGTTCTTTTTAATGTGCATCTCTCTCCCTGTTGCTCTCATTGCCCTCCCTACTTACCGCTGACGTGTTTTCTTAATCCCCCATACCACCATTCCTCCATTGCTCCCCTGACTCTGTCCTGTTTTATTTTAAATTATTTTTATTTTACCTTTTTAGTATAGCCCAGCAGCTGTAATTCGTTACCGGGCCTCCCCAGTCTCAAAATGTCCCTTTGTTTGCATTTTATTCTCATTTCTTTTTATTTACCACTCCATGATTGGCATCAACCATTTTGGAATGTATGGCTGCATCATGACATTTGGGAGCGCATTCTAGGCAAACAACACATACGTATGTCATTTCGCTGGGGATGCATTAGCATAATAAGGCATATGGGCTGACGCATGCATGCATATATCATCACACTTTTTAACTTTAGCTCTACATATTTTTTCTTTGTTATGATGCTGATAGCATCAGCAAAAAGCATTGTGAAAGCCAATAGATCTGCATCGGAGAAGTCAAAAGGCGAGGGTTATTTGCATTAGCAATGCTTACTTGCTACAATATCCACTGTTTTCTCTGCCTTCTCATTCTCTACAGGCGTCATCTCTAGTTTATCTTACTCCACTATAAACAAGGGCATTGTATACTTTCTGTCCTGCACACCAAACACAACGAAGTTGTCAACCACTTTGATGACAAAAGTACTGGAAAACATTAATTAACTTTTAAAACAATAATCAGCAGCTACCAATTTCCAATAGCAATGTAAGCTTCCAAATATGACCTTCACTATCCCAGTCGACCCTCTACTGCCCTTACAGACTTCCCTTCAGTTTCACTAAAAACGTAGATGAGGAGGAATGAAGACAGCATGAAGATAGGCAGGAATATAGCTTCCACTTGGAAAGGTATGTGATATAGGTTAGAGGGTGGGGGTTTGCTTTAAAAAAAGCCAAACTTGAATAAAAACATGGAGGGGGCTTTTTCCCTCAAAATTGTATCTCATGCAGCCTCTAAGTACTGTAACCATTTTTGAGCATTCTCAAGTATCACTCCTTACCTTTCACTTGTCACCCCTAATTTACCATCTTTCTTCCATCATTCCTCATCCATCATTTCTCATCCTGATCCACACTGCATCACCCCTCCCTCTTCACCTATCATACCCCATACAGCCTTATTCATCCATCATTCCTCATCCACCATTTCTCATTCCTCATTCATGATTTATCATCCCTCATCACTCAAACCTCACTCCTTATCCTTCACTTTTCATCCCCCACAGATCAGCACTTTGTTCTCAATTAAAGAGTAATTATTAAAATAGGCAATGGTGATGAAGAAAGATGACAGTGGGATGAGAAGTCCTAAAATTGATAGAGGTGTGTTAATTTCTAGGTCTCGCCTAGGCAGCGCACATGCGCTGCTCTAGGAGATGACCTTTAGAAATTGGTCAGCTCTTTTCAAGCACTCATGCTTGTGCTGGCATCCACATTGCGGGAGCGAGCAGCGACGCTCGCCCTAATTGAAAACAGTTGGCTCTTGCGCCACCTTTGCTTGTTCCCGCATGATGGATGCCAGCACAAGCACAAGGGCTTCTGTTTATAATTAGGGACATGCTCGCTCTTGTTTACATTTGTTCACGGTCGCCGTGCCTGCTCGACATCCTGGCACTTTCACTTTCGTCCGCGCTGCGCTTGTTCCCACAAGTTCCCCACTCTTATCCACTGAGGTCTCATGATGTTAGAATCTCGCCTCCACTTCAGCCACGCTCCCTCCTCCTGTCATTATCATGCTTTCTCCATCTCTGTCCTCTCCTCGCCTTCAGAGCTCTTTCTGAAGCGCTCCTTACTCCGAGGTTGCATTTTTCTGGTGCTGCCTTGTTTGATATTGTGCTTGTCTTTCACTCGCTTTCCCTTTTCAAACAGGGTCTGCCTCCGCCCTCTCACCACCAGTGTGTCTGCTTCCCCACCACCTGTGAGTCTTCTTTCCCCCTACCACCCGTGAGTCTGCTCCCCCTACCACCCGTGAGTCTGCCTTCCCCCGTGAGGCTGCCTCACCACCTTTCCTCCCTTACCGCCTGTGAGTCTGCCTCGACTCGACCCTGTGAATCTGCCCCTGCGAATCCGCTCCCCCATATCACCCGTGAGCCTGCCTTTCCTTCCATTAACGTCTCAGTGAGTTTGCTTTTACTCCGAACCCCCCGTTAGTCAGATTGCCCCACCTACGGGCCACTACCCATCAAGACTGCCAACTTCTTTCCATCACGACCGCCCTCTCCAGCAACTAACCATCCCAGGGGCTGACAAAATGCCACCCCTTAGACTGCTTTCTGACTAAGGAACTCATCCTTCATCCCAAATCCCTTCCCCACTGCCGTTCCCAGAGACTGCATCTTAATTGAAGCATACAATGCCATTTTTTCATTGCAGTCTCTCGTAATTTAGAGCTGATTAGGTAACTATTTTGGCAAACCCAGTTTCAACCCGGGTGTACGGACAAAAGCAATTTGCATACATAAATTCTTAATGCCTGTTTTCATATTGTGCTTGTCTTGCGCTTGCTTACCCTTTTCAAACAGGGCCTCCCACTCCCCCTCTCACCACCTGTGAGTCTACTTCCCCCCTACCACCCGTGGGTCTGCTTCCACCCACGACCCATGAGGCTTCCTTCCCCCCCCGTGAGGCTGCCTCACCACCTTGCCCCCCTTACAGTCGGCGAGTTTGCCTCGACTCGACCCCATCAATCTGCCTTTGTGAATCCACTCCCCCCCTTATACCACCCGTGAGCCTGCGGTTCCTTCCATTAACGCCTGTGTAAGTTTGCTTTTTCTCCAAACCTCCCGTTAGTCAGATCGCCCCAACCAAGGGCCACAACCCCTCAAGACTGCCATCTTCCTTCCATCGCGACCGCCCTCTCCACCGGCTAACCATCCCAGGGGATGACGAAATGCCATCCCCTAGACTGCTTTCTGCCTAAGGAACTCATCCCTCATCCCAAATCCATTCCCCACAGCCATTCCCCAAGACTGCATCCATGTTAAATTCAAGGCTCATGTTTTCATGGTGTTTAACTTCATCCTGATGTTAATTGAAGCATACAATGCCTTTTTTTATTGCGGTCTCTCGTAATTTGGAGCCGATTAGGTAACTATTTTGGCAAACCCAGTTTCAACCCGGGTGTGCGGCCAAAAGCAATTTGCATATGTAAATTCTCAATTCCCGTTTAACTAAGTAACTAACTCTCTCACACAATCACTAACTAACTCTCTCACTCTCAATCTAAATAACTAACTCTCTCACTCTCACTAACTAACTCACTCACTCTCACTAACTAACTCTCACTCCAACTAAGTAAATAACTATCGGACTCTCGCAAACTAAAAAACTAACAAACTCTCTCACTCACAATAACTAACTATCTCTCTCACTAACTAACTCATCCTCTCACTCTCACCGACTGACTTTCTCACTAACTAACTAACTCAGCCGCTAACTGACTAACTCTCTCACTAACTAACTAACTCTCTCACTCTCTATCACTAACTAACTTTCGCACTCACTAACTGACTAACTCAGTTGCTGACTAATTAACTCCTTCACTAACTAACAAACTAACTAACTATTCACTCTCTCTCACTAACTAACTTACTCTCATTCTCTCTCAATAACTAACTCTCTCACTATCACTAACTAACTAACTAATCTTCACCCTCCTATTATTTATCCACCCTCATAACAAAAAACAACCATAACAAGCAAACATTCACACAGATACATATAACTTCTCAGCATTTAAACAGCTTAAGCACTTACGCAAACACAAAATATATAGCTAAACACTTATAAGATCCCAAAGGCGAGACCAATTGGCTATGCCAATGATTGTTTTGACATCTCACCCCTCAGTCATCATCACTTTTTCCTCTTTCCTCACACTTCCTCCTTATTCCTCACTGAACTAGTGATGAATGAAAGTGCTGATATTGTTAGTTGTGACTATCATTGATTAGCATTCCATTCCAAACAAGAATTCAACTAATTAGTTTAAAAAAATATACACAGCTTTCAGTTATTGCTGTATGTGCATGTTTTAGCTCAGGTTTAACAGACAACACAGCTGTCTGGTTGCAAAATACATACTGTGGGCTTATCAAGAACTTAGAGGGGCGTATAGCCCACCCATTGCTTTCCATTGGTTGGCTTTAATGTCACTCTCATTTGCTTGATTCTTATTTGATGGCTTTCCTTGACCCAGTTTATCCATCTTTTGTTTGTCTCTCTCCCCGTAGCATAGCCTTTTTACCATTTCTCTGACTGCCTTCTTTCTATCTTTCCACTGTTCACTTTTATGGAACTGCTTTTTAGGTCTCGCCTACGCAACGCGCATGCGTTACATAGGAGAGACCTGTAGCCATCGCCACAGCTTTGGGGGCAAAAACGTGCACGTGTTGCATTGCAAGCAATGCAACAAGTGCACTTCTTGCGATTTCTTTTCGGGAGCGCGCAGCACCATATGGTGGTGCCATATGGTCATGCTCCAGATAGGAAATCGCGAAGGTCCCCTCCCGCCATGCGAGGCGTGCGCTTTTTTAATTGCAGATCTCGCTTTCACGGCTGCGCAGCTTTACTGCCGCGCGGGCAATGCTTGTTGTTTTTTAGCTGTCGCTCGTCCTCATCATGCCCCGTGCGGATAAGCCATCGTCGTTCGTTGGCGGAGGTCAGTGGTGTCGAGAGAGGGGCAGGCAGCTGGAGCAGCGGGGGAGCTCTGCGTCAAGGATTGGCTGAACCTGATCGGCAGACAGCGGAGGTCTGTGACGGCTTGCGATGAGGAGCATGGCGCGATCGACTGGCCATCCCGCATGTCGGAGTGTACACACTGAGGTGTAGTGTGCTGACACCTTGGGGGGGGTGATCAGCTGTTTTGTACGATCAGCACACAGATCAGATGTGTGCACTGCAGCGAAGGGGTGTCCCTTTCTACTCGTCCTTACTTAGAATCCCCTGGAGCCTGCACGACGTTTACATCGCATGGGAACAGTTTTACTCTGCAGCAGAAGTTTTTGCCGTTTCTTGTCCCTCATCGTGAGTGACTCTTGATGAAGCTACCTGAAAAATATGGGAGGGCACAAAGGTCTATAGGAGGCCTCTGGCTGAGTGGAAGATTGGGAGGGAGGAACTTTTAAATAGGGATCCGTTTACTTACTACACCGTTTGCATGTCTTCATGGAGTGCTTCAGCCACGATGAGTCGCGCGGATGCCTATCTTCTAATACTTATGTGAGTTTGATTGTAGAACTATTTGCAGGTGATATTTTGGTTTTGAGCCTTTTTATGGAGCTGCGCGTGTTCCTTGATTGGTTTCTTCGGAGAGTCACTGTTAAATCGGCGTAGAGAGCCTGCAAAGGTGCGATTCTGCATGGGCAGTGCACATCTAGAAGGGAGGCTCATTTGATTCACACCAGGCCGGTTCTCTCCTCTGCCACTTCCCCTGACTCTTTTACCAGTTTTGATTCCATAATCTGTGGTGGTGATGTTTTTTCAGAGTGTTTCCTATGGTGGGACAGCTGACTGTGCCCAGTTTCACTAGAGGCGGTCCTCTTCTCTGCCACTTCCCCTGACTCTTTTTTCAGTTTTTTTCCATAATCTGTAATGGTGAAGTGTTTCAGAATGTTTCCTCTAGTGGGACAGCTGACCTTGCCTGGAGCACCGCCGGTTTGTATAGGCACTGCTCGTTGGTACCAGGTGTATAGGGCAGAGACACAGAGGGAACCTTGGCACAGACAGTTGGGAATACGCTAAGCTCTGCCCCCCTTCTATCACTCATCGATTAAAGGTATGCACACAAAACAACCGTAATTTAACAATAATTCCTATTTGTAGAGCACAGACATAGCATCTCTTAGTGTTTCAAGGTACCAGGGCCAGCAAGGAGATTGGGTGGGTTGATGTCTGGATCCACATGGTGCTGGGGAGCTAACTTAACGCCCCCCTTATCTGCCGCTGGAAATATAGATGAGGATGGTTGCCGGTTGAGAATCCGGCTTGCATGCCTAGCCGCCCCATCAATATAAGTAGCTCCAAGTACTTTGTGAAGAACCAGAAGCAATATACACCAACCGACGAGACAGCTCCCAAGGACATTCAATATATATTGTTTGTATAAGCCGCTCTCCCTCATCTGCACCCCGGTGACCTCCTTGACCTGTTTTGGAAGTTGCGCGTTAAGGGGCCAACCGGGGGGGGTTAGCAAGTGGGGTAGTCATTCTGTGTCACCGTTTGGGTGAACTCGAGCTGCCTAGGAGTGCAGTGAAAAAGCACTTTGCTTGCTGGCCTGGGTGTTTTTTTATCGGGCACCATTAAACATGTTGCTCCACCAGCCATTGCAATTCCAAGCAACCATAGTCTCTCACAGCGATTATGCGCTGTGTTGTACCTTGTGACGGACAACTACCCTCCCCTCACTGACCGGTAATGCGAGGAGTGCATCAATTATCTTGTTTAAAAAATAGTGATACTCACTGGCACCCATTGTGATCACAAATGTAACGGGCTTGTGTAACAGTAGAATTCATCGCCTTGGTACAGCAGAGGCATCCTGCAGCCTCACACGGAGGCAAGATAGCAGCGGGAGCAGAGACAGGTGGAAAGCAAAGGAGCTGCACATGAAACCATTACCTGAGTCCGCAAACGCTTCTAATGAATTGGAGAAAAGCATTGTTTTGTCTCTGAGAGGCAGACATGTGCTCTTTCACTTCCTAGGTCAGGGGCGGTATCTTGCTGAGCACAGCCTCTGGCTTCGGAAATAGTATTTAAAATAAAACAAGGGGTTGTGGCATGCCACTTTACCAGGAACTGCAAACGTTTCTAATGAATTTGAGAAAAGCATTGACTTGTCTATGAGAAGTCGATGTGTACTCTTCCACTTCCGTGGTTGGGAGCGGTCTCTTGTTTGGATAATAGACATGGGTTGGCATGATTAAATGTTTCTTATCAGAAGGGGTGGCTCGCTAGCATTAGCATTGGGGCCACACATCTCGATAGAGTGTTCCCCTAACGTTAGTGGCAGCCTTGTCGCCTCTTGCCCCAGGCAGTCAGGCACTTTTCTCAGGCTCATAGCTACTGCGCATGTGCCTGCTGTCACAGTTTTTACTGGGCTTCCCTTTTATCAGCTCTGGCCCTAAGAGGCCTTCCAAGCTGTAGGGCCACACTCCCTGTGATGCGATGCAAGCTCACTAACTGAGCAGAGACCGGGCCTATTAAGCTTCAGCTCTCTGCTTCACCAGGCACTTGTCAATCAGTGGGTTTCATACCTCCCTTTCCACACCTCGTCACAGGTTGAGAATAGCAAGTCTCATTGATCCCACCATCCCCAGCCACAAGATGGTAAAGGGGTGGGGTCCACAATAGGCTGCCTCGTCACATGTATGACTAGATTCGGCAGCGCACTGGTTCAAATCATCGGCCCCCTGACCCCAAGACGGCTTCGACTGCGAGCCCCTGTGAGGCATTGCCGGCCTTGCCACTCACTCCTCCTCAAAGTGCTGCAGCAATCAACAGTATTAAAAAAGGAAAAGAAGTGCAGCTAGTATCATAACACGCATGTACCGCTTGACAAAAAGTCATCAAGGTGAGAGTATTGGAACCAAGTCCAGGTTACCCTCTATTAGGTTGGCATTGGAGAATAAATATTAACCCCAGATGTTTAAAGGTATGAAATTGACACACAAGCCTGGTGGCCTTCACAGACTCCCTCTGAAGATCCACTACCCACTGGAGTGGCAACAGCAGGACTTGGCCCAATTATGGTTGAGGCCCGACATCTTCACAAACTTGTTGAGCATCTCCATCAGTAGGCGGAGGGATGTCAGGGCATCACATAAATAAACCAGATCATCATCTGCATGGAGAGATACTATATGCCCTTCATTCAATGCCTGCACACTCTACATCTGGGCTTTGGTGCACAACCAGCTTGCCAGGGGCTCCATCACTAACACAAAAAGCATTGGCATAGCCAGTAGGTCCCTCCCCAAGCATGCTACCAACATATGGGATAACTGATAAAAAGCCAGATATTGGGTTCCTAACAGAGACTTGGATTAAACCCTCCGCTATCCTGGACATTGCTTTGGCTCTACCGCCCGGATTCCGCATCCAAAGACTTGATAGGATTGAACGCGCTGGTGGTGGAGTAGTCTTAATTCATAAGGACTCTATATCTGTCACCATTCTTGACCAGCTATGCACTGGCCTATTCGAATGTCTCATCTTTAGGCCTGATCTCCATCCCCAATGTAGCTGGAAAAGGGCTCTTGTGTACAGATCCCCGGGCCCGCTACAAGATTTTAGTAGCCGTTTGCTAGAATTTATCTCTCCTCATGTAATTGCCACCCGCAATTTCCTACTCAAAGGGGATTTTAACATTCATAGGGAGGATGCCTGCAACCATGACGCTGCAGTATGCCTAAAAGACCTGGCCTCTTCGGGTCTTTTAAAAATTAATAATGAACCCACGCATATAGCTGGCCACACCTTGGATCTCATCCTATCTGACCCCCAGAATATCCTATGTGGGGAAACACACCCTCTGATCTAGTCTGACCACTCCCTGGTAAACTTTCGACTGATGAGTCCCTATACACCCCCGACTCCCACACCCCACATGAACAGATGGTATAGACCCTGGCATAAAATTAGGCCTGACCACTTTCTGTCCCCTTTTCTGTCCTGAGACAATGACAATCTTAATTATGGTGTAGAACAGCAATTATCTCATTTCAACGTCATCATTTTAAACATTCTTGACGAGGCAGCCCCCTTGAAGCCACTAACCGACTCCCCGAAACTCGCTCCCTCCGATTGGTATTCCCCTGCCTTACGTACCGAAAAGAGTCAGTGTAAAAAATTAGAGCGGATATGGCGACTCTCCCACAGGGAACATGATAAAGATTGTTACAAAACCGCCTTAACTTCTTACCACAAGAATATTAAAAACACACGCAAACTTCATATTTCACATCAATTGAAGCAAGCTGGGACCAATTCTAGGATCCTCTTTCAAATCGTTAAATCCTACACCAACCCCAGAGCCTGTGATACTGCGGAATCTCCATCACAGTCTCTGTGCAATAATGTTGCCTCTTACCTTACTCAAAAAATGTAAAACATATTCCAGAATATAATTTCTGCTAATGCTGTTTCTGCCCTTCCCACAATAGGTCACACCGGCCACCACAACACCTCCTCACAATTACATTGCTTCCCTCCTCTTAGTCCAGCAGAAGTCATATCCCTTCTTGCCATAACTAAATCCGGCTCTCCCCTGGACATCATCCCTGCTAAAATTTCTTCCTGGTTTGCTGACCAGCTCGCCATTCCCATCTGCTCCATCTTCAATAGCTCTCTGAGCTCAGGTAGACTCCCTCCTGAATGGAAAAACACACAAGTAGTACCCATACTTAAAAACCTCAAGATTCCGACTGCCGAACTGACTAACTACCGGCCTATATCCTTACTCCCTCTGCAGACCAAGCTCATTGAAAAACATACTAACAAACACTTGTCTGAGATCATTGAAGCCTCTCACCCCCTAGACATCTCACAGTCAGGTTTTAGGGCCAAACACAGTGCCGAATCATCTCTTATCGAGGTAACTGATAACATCAGAATGGCACTAGACAAGGGTCAGGCAGCACTCTTGGTGCTGCTTCACCTGTCAGCAGCATTCGATACCATCTCACACCCGATCCTACTGGAGAGACTTCGAGACATAGGTGCTCAGGGGCTGGCCCTGAAATGGGTGGATGACTTCCTAACTGACAGAACACAGACTTTTACACTAGGAACCTATAAATCTACACCTACCAAAGTGACCAAGGCTGCACTATCTTCAAAGCCCTTAATGGTCAAGGCCCTTCCTATCTTTCTAACAAACTAGCAATGTACACTCCTGCACGTGTGCTTAGATCAGGCTCTGAACTTTTGTTATGCACCCCTAGAATTAAAAAAGCGCGCAGCTGAGGCAAAACATTCTCTTACCTTGCCCCAGTCTTTTGGAATAAGCTACCTTTCCATCTCCGCAACTGTCAGAATCTTCCCCAGTTCAGAAAGCTCCTGAAAACTCACCTTTTCTAGTTCCTTGCCTTGGCTGATTTTTCCCGTCCTAAGCACAGAGATACCCTTTTGGGTGATTCAGCGCTATACAAACCAATAAACTTCAAACTTCAAACTTGGGACCTTATAAGTGTTTAGTTATCCAGCACAATATCCTTGGTGCAACATCAACAGTTGCATGGCTGAACACATAAGGTCCCAAAGGTGAGACCTAGTAGCTATGCCAATGCTTGTTTTATTTTGTCTTAGCCCTGCAGAGAGAGCATGTGCCTTCCAGCTCTCTTCCTCTTATGTCCACTCAAATACCCTCCTCCTGCACTGTCTCTCGTGTGCTACAAGCTTCGCCTTTTTCGCTCGTCTATCTCTCCCATGCTCTTTTGCCCATGTTGCTTCTCCCTCCTGTGCTGCTTTTCTCCTCCTCACCCACTCCCTATTGTTTCTCACTCATGCCTGCTCCCTATTGGCCACCTCCTACCTGCTCTGGTCATTTTTAATACTTTTCTTTGAAGGGCCAGGCAGCAAATTGTAATCAGCCACTCAACCTTAAAAAAAACACATGTTCCAAGTTCATATTTTTATTTACCAATCCATCTTGGCTCCATGAATGAAAAAAATGCTATCTCTGTAATTACTTAGGAGCCCATGCAGTCTCCTACAAATTTACGTGGCAGGCCGTCAGCGTGCTTTTATTTATTACATTTTAAACTTTTGGACGCGCTGCACAACATCACCAAAAGGAATTGACCTGTTAGTGTTGCCAATGCTTGTTTATTTGGGTCTGTGGTGCATCTACAGTTAGTAAAGACTGTGAAAAAGAAGAGAATGGGATAGAGTTCTTTCAAAAGCCCTTGATTGTTATGGGTAGCCTCCATTACTCTGTATTTCCCTTCCCGGTGCAGTACTTGTGCACTGCCTTTCTACCGTAGCCACCATCTTTGTTTCGGCCTTTGGTAGTTACAAGGTGGCATTAATGGGTTTAGTGTCCCTTTAAGGCTGCTGCCAGGGGCAATGCCAGGGCTATTCATTAGTTTAAGTACAAGCAGGGCTGTGCCTTTCATTAATAACAAGATCATCACACATAGCCGACCAGAGAATTGAAACAATGAGGATTACTGGTATCCAAACAATGCTATCTATTCATTTCATGGTCACTGCAATGGATGGAAGTGCCTTGTCACTTGCACTTGTGCCTGTTAAAAACAAAGGTACAGGAGAAGTGAGGCTCTCAGGAGGTGGAGCGTGGACCACCTCAGACGTTGTGCACAGTGCACGCCTCAAAGATGGAGGGAGCAGGATGTTCAAGAGGCTTCTGAAGCACCTTTCAGATAGTATTTAATTTGTAAAAGATTAAGTGTCAGGCCCTCATCAGAAGACCACTGCAGCTTGCACCACCCATTACTACTGCCAGGACTGCCAATGACCGTACCAACACAACTACTAACCATCCCACTCCTATGAGTGTGACAATTCACACTATTCCAGGCCCCCAACACTAGAAGGATGGCTTGGGCAGCTTTTATTAATCCTTTTTATTGTATATTGAATTAATAAACAGCTGTTGTATTGTTATTTTCCAAATTAGGCACACAGTGCCACCATGTGGCAGACTGTCCTAGGTTCCCGTGTTGACAATAAAGTGGCGGTGTTGAGCACCGGAAACCACCCTCTCAAATTAACCACTGCCTTTCGCATGGAATGGTGCAGTTGCACATGACTGCATCTGTCTCATAGACATCCCTGCCCACTCCTCTTTCCAAATGCAGGCCAGCATGCCTGCTGTGAGAGATGGCGCAGCCCTTTGAAAAGCTACCACGTCTTTCCCTACTGCTGCACACCACACACAAGCAATGTAGCTGCACACCAGTGCGCACGGGGACCGTGCACCTGTTCATTTCACACAGCACCTGGTGCTCTCCTTGGAGTGCAGAACACATTTCAAGCTTGCTTTATTCAACTCATGGCAAGCATGCAAAAAATGCCCATCCTGGGGCCACAAATCAGGCGTGAACGATTACAGTGCACTCTGGGAGTTAACAACTAAATACAGCTCAGTGATCAAATTCATACCAGGAAAAGGATGAAAACCACAGAATTCGCTTCTGCAGGGATCTTTCATGCCAATGCTCTTTACCATAAATGCGCCTAAGGACTTGAGCATACTACCATAACAGTGAACTGAGTAACTTCCTACACTGGACAATACAAGAGGGCTAAGATTCAGGACTCCTTATAAGGGAAAGGAAGTAGATTTACAAGGAAACCGAATGCAGTAAGCAGCATTCCTATTTGCCATTTCAGGGACACATATTTGCAACATATTGCTCATGTATAGTGCATACTGTGAAATGAGTCGCCTCTAAATGTTTATGTGAGTTCTGATTGTGGTGGGTGTTTATAATGGACCACGATTTGGAGCTATGTAGTTCAGGTTGAAGGTAGTGCGATTTTCTTGACCATCAGTGTGTGATCGAGCGGCTCAGAAAAAATGCCCTTCCAATCCATGGTTTATCTGCTTGCTCAGACGTGGGTCCCATGGTCTCCACACCACTGGATTCAAGCAAGCCGGGCTGAAGACGGCTGGAATGCCAGAAACCAGTCCTCGGAAGCTTGTTTCCGGTCCAGGGAAGGCATGATTGGCAGTTCGGGCTGAACTGTTCCCATGAGGCACAGGGTCAAGGCTGATTTGCATATGGCCATGTCTGAACTGGGATGGTGTGGAGTGCAAAAAAACGATGGATTTAGGCCCAGATCTCTGTACTGGAGAAGTGTGGCTCACTGGTTAGAGGCGTCAGACCCGTAAGCAGAGGACGGCCTGGGACCAGGGTTCGATTCCCGACGCGGCAGGGTCGTGGACCAGGGTCAGCGGACTCGATAATTCTCGCCTCGGTGCCTACACTAGTCGGAGACCACACTCGGCAACTCTGAGCATTAGCTTGCCTCATCTTCACAACGGCCCCCCCAGACTGCCGGGGATGCTTGGTCGCACCTTAGAGATACCCATCAGGGACCATCTCTCAGGGTGAGCCAGGATGGGTTCCCCAACGGTCGAAGCGTGGAGATACTCCTCCGGGAGTCGATTCCTAGCGCTAAATAAACCCGCAATTAAATTAAATTAAATGTATGACATTGTTCTGCATTCTGTCCATCAACTGTGGTCTTTGCATTTATCTGCTGAGCGCAAACAGCAATGGTCAAGAGTGCCACATGTAATTGTGATTCTATGCTAAAGTGTGTGATGAAAGTATGCAGCTGTTAAAATATTCAGGGGTCAAAAGTTGAGGAAAAGAAAGTGCTTACAGGTGAGTGGCTACATTATGTGTCGGAAGGCGAGGAGAAGGGGTGCAAGGAATTATGAGCAGGAGTGAGTGAAAAGAGGAAAGAGATGAGCTGTGAGATATGCAGATTGGAGGTTTTAGAAAGATATCAGGAGAAAAAGGCTGGAAGTGTCTAACTGGGAGACTGTAGAAGAAAGTGGTGTGAAGAGGAGAACTGAGGTGAATGAGACAATTTGAAGACCACTACCCCCTTTAATGACCTTAGTAATGTTTTATTCATAGTCAGCTTCAACTGTTTGTCACTTCACTAGTAAATATTTCTATGTATCTATCTATATATGTCTAAATATATATTTATAGGCATATATATGCACACACACACATATATATGTATATATGTAGGTAAACTACCTTGAGGCGACCGCCAGAAGTTAATATATATATTTTGATTTGATTTGTGCATTTATAAAATGCACAGTTACCCCGGCAGGAGCAAAATGGCGCTACGTGGAAGTAAAAAAGAAGATTCAGACTATTATGGATTACACCAAAGAATGACAGAGGAAGTCTGGAGCTGTAAAGATCCAGGTCTTAAGTGCTTTCCTGGTGAGCTTTTCCGATTCCAAGAATCTTAGTTATGTATGCAAGGTGTTCCATGCTCTTGTACCTAGGCTTGCCACAAACTTGAGACCTCTAGATTTTAGTTAGTTTATATTGGGGGGGGGTAAACAAATTAGCTGAGGAGGATCTGAGTGTTCTAGCAGTGACATATGGTGTGAATCTAGTGGTCAGGTATGAGGATTATGTTTTCCTAAATGCCCTAAAAGTAATTAATAGGAGCTTGTGGATTGTCAAACAGTGTAGGCTTTTCAGGGCTTTTCCAGCTGACGAGCGTGCGGATGGGTTCAAGACCAATCAAGAAGCTGCATTTTGAACCATCTGCAACTTATTTAAGACTTACACTGGCCACAGACTAGCCACCTCTAGATTTGAATTAAAACGGGGTGGGGGTTAAACAAATTAGCTGACGAGGATCTGAGTTTTAGCAGTGACATATGGTGTGAATCTAGGAGTCAGGTATGAGGATGCTGTTTTACTAAACGCTCTAAAAGTAATTAATAGGAGCTTGAATAAGATTCTCTTGTGGATCAGCAACCAGTGCAGGGTTTTCAGGGCTTTTCTAGCCAATGAGCGTGCTGGCAGTTTCAAGACCAGTCGCGCAGCTGCATTTTGAACCATCTGCAACTTATTTAAGACCTGCTTGTTTGCGCCAGCATATAGGCTGTTGCAATAATCCAGTCAAGATGAGATGTATTACTGCCACATATATTTATATATATATTACCTACTGGTGGTTGCTGCAAGGTAGTTATAGTTAGGACCTAGTTTCCATAGGAAAAGCATTTTTTGTTTTGCTAATAACTTTGGTGCCGTTTGACGATTCTTCATGAAATTTTCAAAATTAGTTTGTCAGTCACTACAGCTGCTGTCTTAAAAAGTTTCAGGGTGATCCCTTAAGTGGGGGACGATAAAATGGGGGTCCCAAAATACATTTTCCCAATGGAATTTCCCATAGGGTTTCTGGACTTTACTTATATCTAGATAAGCAGATCCACGCTCCAACAGCAATGCAGGGATTGGCTGGCCGCAAACTGCATCGGGACACGGTTTTCAGGGGGGGGAATAAAATGTAAATGGGATAGAAGGGGTCAGGATAGAGGTAACCCGACCCCATGGGACTGATGGAGGGGTCTGTGAGGGACCCCTCGTGGCAAGAAATTGTCTAAAGGTGTTTTTTTAGCACACAAAGATCCACTGATTTGGCTGGATTAGGGTGGGCCCATGGATCCAGACCCCAATTAAAAAAACATATACACCTACTCACAGATCCATGCACCTACTCACAAACTCACATACTCACACACCTATGTATACACCGACACAACCACTCACACACTCACTCACACACTCAGTCATGCACCCATACAGCCACCCACACACCCACTCACAGATCAATTCATGAACACACACACACTCACCCACACAACCACTCACACACTCACTCACACACCCACGAAGCCAGTCAAATACCCGCAAAACTACTCACACGCCCAGTCATGCACCCATACAGCCACCCACACACCCACTCACAGATCAATTCATGTACCCACTCTCAGACCCACACAGCCACTCAAACACCCACTCACACACCCATATAGCCACTCACACAGTTACTTACACCGCCACTTACAGTGATAAACTTATGGAAATTGCAATAGAATATGTCTGTATTAAATGTGTTGTTATGATAGTATTGAATGTGTGCAATATAATTGGAAGGCCTCTTATTTGTCCGAGGATTCGTGACAGATCACAGATCCATAAAATACATTTAAAAAAAAAAGACTTGGCGCATTGTAATTATAAAAAGGCTACATAAGTTACCTTTCCTTCATTTTTACATTTAAATTTTTTAAATATACAATAGGAATGAATATGTGTATAAAATATATTTATAGGCGTCAGTGATAGTTACTTTAGGCAGCCGCGGCAGCTGTAGGTAGGAGCGTGGGGCGGTGGGGCTTGCTGGGGGGGATTTAGAGGGATGACCACAAGGGAAAATTTTCTCTTGTGGTCGTCTCTCGAAATCCCCCCCGGCCGCACCACCCCACTGCTCTTACATGCAGCGGCCGCAGCTGACTTTAGGGCACAAGTTATAGTTACTTGAGATACCTATAACTATAACTGCTGAATTTCTATGGTTTTGTGTATGTAAAATCTGAACCCAACTATAACGACCCTGTTACTTTTGGTTTTTCAGTGAATTTCTTATTTTTTTTTTATCTCTAGTTCCTAACTCTAATGCATCATGACTATCCGTTGTAGGTGACCACACCACTTTTTTTCAAAGTGACAGGGTTCGTACTTCTCAACATGACTTTTGAAGGGGCACGAAGCACCTCCCAGGAAGACTTGTCGATGATTTCAGTCCCTACTGCCATGCTAGACATTTAATAGAGTTTGCAAGCGTCTCTAATCTGAGCATGCACAGAAGCAAAGGGGATTCATTACGAAAATGAATGCTCCCATTTGTCCAAGGGCCAGGGCTGTGAGTGCCATTCATTTATTACTACAAAGGGCATGCAACATTTACTGTAAGATGTGGCAAATGGCGTGCCAATAGAAGTATCAACCTTTGTATGCCTTCATTTTGGTGGGCTTTCCCTTCGCAAAGCATTCTGGCAATACATGGTCTTAGCCTGACACAAATCAAGCAGCGCGCGGTCCTCATACTATAAAGCAAGCAGTCTGCATAACTTTATTAAAAGTACAAAATCACGTTTTTTGTTCCTCTGCAAATCCACCATTATCTCCTATCGCAATTCATAAATATGTATTCAGCAGTGCCACAGAGCTCCTCCTGTCAGTGAATCAGTTCAATGTGTAGCTAGTCCCATCAGCCTTTTTCTTTGCAGCATCCATGTAGGGCTTCTATTTAGAGACCACCACCTCCCAGATCCTCCTCCAGAACAGGCAGAGATCTGGGAACAAATAGCATAACAGCAACTGCTTGTCTCGTAAATTAACATATGCAATATAACACGATTTGCCTCAATGCCTCCAAAACGGAGAACTTTGGGGCATATTACCAACAAGTAGCGATATTTATCGCTAAATAGGCTTAGCGACAATTTTTTTTATCGCTGCCTATCGCTGGATATGTTAGCGGAGAAAACATGCTATTAGCAATGTTTTTCTCCATTGTGCTAAAATATCCAGCGATAGCAGCGAAATGCGTGAATATCGCTGAGAATACAGCGATATTCACGCATTAGCGATGAAATGCTCTTAGTCATGTTATCCACATCCCATTGGATAACATGGCTAAGAACTGGTCTGGGCAGGCGTTAGTTTTTGGCGATAGAGAGAATATTTCCATCGTTAAGCCTGCCTTGCTAATAGGCGATAGTGACGTTAGCGACTGCTTTCAGTCGCTAACAGGTTGGGTACGCCCACTTTGCATGTCATTAGCGATAAATATCGATGCCATGCAAAGCTATCGCCGAAAAGCGGCCACTAAATCGGTGATAATTGCCCATCGCCCCCCTTGGTAATATGCCCCTTTATATTTTGCCAGGTAAGCGCTGCATCAACATTGTTCAAATGGATGGCCACACTGGGCTACAATTTACTTCCAGTCAACACAGGGAAAACATTTTTTTCAATTAATCTTCCACACCAACATGACACACACAAGGAGTTATTTACAAAACCTGAGACTTTTAAGGTCATGAAGGTCCTTCCCTTACTCTCCACACCATACAAAAAACTTTAGGTTCTCATTTTGGTAATGTTGTGCCACGGCTATTACCACATGATCTTCACATTTTTGTGATTCTCTATTTATGCCAGGGTAACTGTTCCTTTTTTCAAAAATCCAAACTGGGAGGAAAGGCTTTCTCAGGGCAATCCCTAAAGACAGAGAACCAACTACCAAATGCCCTCTGAATAATTGTGAGTCACGGAATCTTTCTCAAGAAATTAATAAAAAACATACTTTTCTCTAAATATAAAGACAATTGTAACCTACTTGTTAAAATCAGTTCTGAATAATCTGTAAGACACTGCCATTATTTAATTTCTTCTCTTTTCTCGTACTCTCCTTGCGCCAAGATGCCTCCATTAAGTATGTTTACGCTCAATAAATAATGTATTCAACCCTTTTTTTGTGTAGCTTTAATAACACCTCACTTAAAATAAATAAATAACTACATTGACTATACAAATTTTTGATGGCCAAGTATCTGAGCAATGCAAGGCTTACACACCATATCTTGATTTATTTCTGAGAGCTCCCTGATATCCGTGATGCTTAGGTACCCAAGATATTTTCTTTCTCTGATCTTCTGAGTTTCTCTGTTGAAGATGTGTCCTCTATCTTTTGAAACCAAGGAGATTAGGACAGGTAAATATAGTGCTCTGTCGTCAGAGGGATGATATCATGTACCGTCGGTCAATCAGCTCAGCAGACCCTCATTCCTGGATATGATATTTTCTATTATTACTCCCGACCCATCTCTTTGTTCCCTTCTAATGGGAGCTGTGAGTGGAGCTGCATGCTGGAGGCTTATGAGTCATTCTGGACCCCCCTCCCCCCTCCCTGCTCCGCAGGACTGCAAATGGGCGCAATGGCTACATTAAAAGGCAGAAAAATCTGAATTAACTGAAAGAGGTGAAACTGTGGCATTGCCCTTTTACAAGAAACACACTTATCTTTTAAAGGTCCGCAGGGATTTACCGCGGGTGAGGGAGTAGCAGTGATTTTCTGCTCTAGCACAAGAAGAAACCAGTGGTTGCTCTGCAGAATATTCATTAGTAAACCCCATCTGAGCTCCAGAATAGATTGCAGGAGAAACATTTCACTGTGACCAGTAAGTTCAACATTTGCATTCACTGCCTATGCCTCTTTAACGTTTAAAAATATTCTATAGATTGGGTTATTTCATGTATACCATTATTGTGGTATGTTATTTGAATTTGGATTTTACACACTGTTGCGTGATAATCTTATGGCTATGGATGTGGAACATTATAATATAGCATTCGACATGTGAAGGCAATTCTCTCCTTCTGAACAACTACATTTCTTCTGCTTTTTAATTTGTATTGATTCATTGCATTACAGTAAGAGAAACTTGTGCATTGAATCTCAATTTCTCTCTTTCAATTTCACACTAGGGGTCTGATACACAAAAAACGACGAGGGCATACCACACAAGGCTAGCACATTCCCTTATTCATTACAGCAAATAAAATATAGTGCAATTCACAAACTGGCATTTCCATTTTGCGAACCTTCCTAGATGTTTTACTACTTTTAAAAACAAGCATGATTGTTTCTATCATTTTAAATTAGGGCGACAGAAATTTGTAAATTCTCATAAGTTGGGTTCACTGGCCAATGAGTGAAATAAAAAAAAACAGAGTCCAGCAGAGTTTAAAAAGAAAGGGTCCTTTCTATAGTCAAGCAGCCAAGGATCGAGACACCCCTTATGGTCCATTCGCTTCATTCCAGACCCCTTTCTGTCACTAAATGGTTATATGGTACAATTCTAATGTTTAAAACGTTGTGCCACTACGAACCCTGCCCTGTTAAAGATTAAGAGATGGAAAGATAATACCCTGCTGGACACAGGAACAAGAAGACTGACGTTTTGACTGACGTTCTGACTCCATCGCCGGATTGGGAACATATACCGGGCCTGGCAAATAGCTCGGCCAGCCCCCGGGGACACGGGGACGAGGGGTGCTAGTTGAAAGCACCACTATGCTGCAAAACCAGCTGCCACCCTGGCGGCCCACTGGGGAAATGCCCAGTGCCCGCTACTGCTAGTCCAACCCTTTGCAACTCCTCTATCGCAATGTCACCTTTGTAGCCTTGCCCGAGGACCTAGCAGTGGGAAAACATACTGATCTTGGATGCTCCTGGCCTTACCCATGGGCTGGGGAACAAAATGCGAGTGCTTCCACTTAACCTCTATTCCATCCCCTCCCCACTCTTTTGAAGAACTGTGAGGGTTCAGCTGTCTAATCAACTTGCCCTGTGTGTCAGTGGTCAGTGGTGTGAACAGGGTCTCTGAGAGATTTCCCATGGTTATCATGCATTCTAGTGACAAAATTGCGTCATTGATAATGTCCCTGGTGGTGAGTTTTGATTCCATAACTCACCACAACTGGAAACATGCTGCCAGAATTTTGGGTATGGAAACAATTTTTGGTGGTTTATTGATATATATAAAAACTAGCAGCCCATCTCGATGTTGTCCGGGTATGAATTGCTGCTGGCCAGTAGTATATTGTTTTGTAGGATTTCGTTTTGATAGCATTTCTTATCTGTGACAGGCCTGTGAAACGCTCCGATTCACAGTGCACTGCTGATGCACTTAAGAGTGCGTATTCAGTAGTGTGTGAACTCGAGTTTCCCTACTTTATTTTTCCTTGCAATATTATACAGCGCGAACTCGACAACATGGCATGAGCACAATTTACATTACAAAAGAACACATTCATTTGTGGTAGGCACGGGGAGACAAAGTGATTTGCCTGGAATCACAGGATGTTGAGCTGATGCCGAGATTCGAACGTAGCTCCCCAGCTCTAAAGTTCGCAATTCTAGAACTTGTGTCTAAAAGTGTATTTCGGTGCTGGCCATCAATGAGAGAGACCTGTGCATTTTTCAAATCGGTGGTGAAAAAATATGACTATGTTGCTGGAGATGTGGGCTGCCTTGCCACCAATGTACTTACCGGGGGAGGGTAAACATCCATTATTCCGCAACTTTCTTTCCGCATACCATCACTCCGCATACTTTCATTACGAAAGTACCATGACTCTGCAATGCCATTATAACGCATGGCATTACATTTTATATGATTTTACCATGCATACATTTACAACGAAATTCGTTGTGAATGCATGAATGGTAAAAGCATGTTTTTTTTATTTAATGTTTGGATAAGGTAAGTATGGGTATAGGGGTATATGTTTTGGGGTACTGAGGTATATGTTTTGGGGTGTTTGGGTATTTTAAGGGTTCAGATATAGTTTTGGGTTATGTGGTACAGGAGTAGTTTTAGGGTTTAGGGATAGGTATGGGTTTTGGGGTACAGGGGTATATTTAGGGTTCAGGGCTAGGTTTGGGTTTTGGGGTATAGGGGTATTTTTAGGGTTCGGGGGTAGGTTTGGGTTTTGGGGTACAGGGGTATTTTACGGGTTCAGGGCTAGGTTTGGGTTTTGGGGTACAGGAGTATTTTAGGGTTCAGTGCTAGGTTTGGGTTTTGGGGTACAGGGGTATTTTAGGGTTCAGGGCTTGGTTTGGGTTTTGGGGGACAGGGGTATTTATAGGGTTTATGGCTAGGTTTGGGTTTTGGGGTACAGGGGTATTTTAGGTTTCAGGGGTAGGTTTGGGTTTTGGGGTACAGGGGTATTTTAAGGGTTCAGGGCTAGGTTTGGGTTTTGGGGTACAGGAGTATTTTAGGGTTCAGGGCTAGGTTTGGGTTTTGGGATGCAGGGGTATTTTTAGGGTTCAGGGCTAGGTTTGGGTTTTGAGGACAGGGGTATTTATAGGGTTCAGGGCTAGGCTTGGGTTTTCGGGTACAGGGGTATTTTTAGGGTTTAGGGAGAGGTTTGGGTTTTGGGGTACAGGGTATATTTATAGGGTTAAGATGGGTTAGTGTTTAAGGATGTTGGGGTATTTTAAGGAGTAAGGGTGGAATATGATTATGGGGTGCAGGGGTATTTAAAGGGAGCAGGTTGGACACTTGGAGCTGGAATGTACAGAACCTGGGAAGAAAAAACAATGAAATATTAGGCACAACGCTTGCTTTGTTTTCAGTAATCCAGCGCCCCACACACGCCCACGCCTCCAGCACACGCCCACAGCACACGATATGAGACATGGCATGAAGGGCGGAACGTACCACACGCCCCCAGCGTTTGTCATGCCCCCAGCACAACGCAGACACGCCCACAAGGGACTACTTTGCTGGCAGGGTTCTTTTACCTTTTAAATGTATATGGTGGGCGTCTGCATAGCCTATGTCCTTCTGCTGCAACTGCCCTTTCCGACGCTGTATTGGGTGTTGTGATTGGTGCTGTGGCTTCTGAGATTACCCGCCTCAAAGGTTTGGGCTCTCTTTTTATTATATTAGTATGGATGGGGCATCACACCGGCTGTTAAAATACCAACAGGGTTTGGGCCATGGCCAGGCAAGACGGTGCTTTAGCACTTTAAGGGTAAGGGGATGTCCTATCCCACTCCCCGAGTCCTTGTGAGTCCCTGGGAACCCCATCCCAACACACTGTAAATAGTAAAATGCCTCACCATGCCTCTTAGAGGCCCAAGGGACCCCAAACCCCTAGGGGTTAAGACATTATAAATAACAAGAGGAGGGCATTCAGCCACCCCCCTCCCTGAGGACTCTATCCCCAGGGACGATAAATTATATTTACGGGGAGGGGGGTGCTCCCCAAACATTGAACAGGCCCCTGCAGCCAAAAAATTAAGAAGGGGAGAGGTCATGTGAGGGCCCTCCTCCCCAAGCCGATGACCCCATGCCCCAGGACCAGGGCCGGACTGGTAACCAAAACCGGCCCCGGCAAAGTGCTCGGCGGGCCCCCGCGGGGGAGGTTGGGGCTGCGACCGAGCTCTTTGCCGGGCCGGTTTTCGGCCGATTTTGTTACAGGGCCGATTTTGCAGCTATGCTGCATAAACAGCCCTGTAACAAAAACGGCCCCCAGTCCGGCCCTTCCCAGGACACTGCTGTTTTCAGCCCAGGAGAGTGCAGACATACCCTGCTCGTACTGTCTGAAAACAAAATGTTTCTCCCGCTTGCCGGGGCAGTAGAAAATGCTGCTTCCACTTGGGCAGTAACTAAGGAATGGTTCAGGAACCTGCCAGCAGCAATTATCATGCTGGCTGGGAAACCAGCTGGTGCTACGGGGTCCTTGGAGATCCAACTGTGGCCCACAACGAGTCAGGGACCGTGGGTACGCCGAGCACCGGGGCACCCATCATAAATTGAAGCAGCCAGCTCCCGCAAGGGGAGACAGCAGAGGCCTAGTAGGCCCTGGGCTCCCCTGCAGCTCCAAAGCAAAAATTGAGCCGTGGGTGCCCCAGGTGGGCACCAGGGCACCTATTATCTCAGACCAGGGAATGGGACACTACTCTGTGCCTACAATAGACTTGTAGAGAAATGGTGGACAAGCAAGAACTCAGGTGTTCTTCCCTCTGTTATACCCTTATAGGACATAGAAGATAGATTGAGCAAATCTGTTGTTGCAGGTGGCTCCAAGAATGACTTACATAATGAAGGGTTGTATGATGGCATTGTGTAGGCAGTGGGAACTTGCACAGAGCCTTTCCATGGTCACATGGGTCGCTGAGAGTCAGAATGAGGCTATACAGCACTTCAAGAGAAGAAATAACTGCTACCCTGAGTAGTTTATGCAGATACGTGATCAAATCTTGTTCTATTCGGTCAATGTCAAAAAGAGACTTCCAGCCAACCCCAGAGTCCCTGATTGAGATTGAGCAGATCACCACATTTTTATTTTCTTGATATAATTTTACGTATTATGGAGACATGTCATGGAGAAACATGCGTCTGCTAAAGTGGTGGATTGGTACTCTACTGCGTTCCATTTATGCTGTGGATATGGCACATTGTGGTGCAGACCATGCACAATATAGTGCACTATTTTAGTGCGGGAGCTTTGGGTCTGAAGCACTAGAGGACTATACTCACACGGCAACGCTATGGGTAGGCCCAGCATCGCACAGTGCTGAGGGTTTTACACCCTATGGAGCTGTATTCCGTCAGTAATAATCGTTTGCAGACTGTGCCATCCTGGCAAAATACATTGTACACAACAGTATTCCAGCGTATTTCACATGCATATAACAGATCATATTCCTGTTACTATACTTTTCCAAATGGAATGCCATGGACCTGGATCATTTACAGCCTGGTAGGCCAGCTCCCAACCACTTGGGGACTGAGGGGGGAGGAGGGGGGGCCTATGCTGGTCCAGCAGGTGGGTCCGCAAATTTTTTCCCCCAAAGATCCTTCATCGATTGTGATGGCGTACCGGGCGCCATGTGTTTTTTCCCCCAAGCACAAACTCTCAAAGAAGGAAAAAAGCTAGCTTCAATGGTTTCAGAAAGCCAGTCACTGATAAGGTGGGCCATCTGATGCCATATATATTGGTGGTTGAGCGGTGGTGTTGGTTTCTGGACCGCAGTGTTGATGGCGGGTGCTGCACTGGGAATTCCTCGTTCATCTAAAGAAAGTGGGAAAAGTTAGAGACTGGCAGACCGGATAGCCTTCATTTTTTGCAACTGTCCCTTTACCGCCAAAAATCCCCTAATCAATATTCACTGAGGAATACTGTGGATTATTTTCGATATGGTGTGGCAGTCCTATGGGATTGTGATACTTTTTTTCTGTATACATTTAGGAATCCTATGAATCTGCCCGATACTATGTCTCTGGCTTACGATGGAGTATCCTATGGGAATGGAGTGCGTTAGATCCTCTCTCATGCGCAGGTCCAGTGCATAAGGCAATGCAATAAATCTGACACAGCATAGGGCAGTGTTTGGGTGGCAATGACCTCACCTGGCTCTAACACACACCGAAACAGTATTTGTATGACACTATTTTATATCTTGTGTATCACAGATCAGTATTCATATGGACATGTTTTGTATCTTGCATATACTGTTTTCTCTCTCAAACACTATAAAGCTGGATTCCTGCAGCAATATTTTCTGTCTGGCAAATCGTGGAGCCTTCTTCCTATAAGAATGGTTTCTCTATGACACACTCAAGGCCATATTATGATAGGTGTAATATCATCTTGCACACAACAGGGAAATGTTACTTATTTTATTGAAATATGTTTTAACTGACCCACCATAGAGCCCATCCCTAATCTTATGGAACTGTTTTAGATCAGGTAAACCACAGAGCATCATTCCTAATGTTTTCACACTGCAGAGCTGTATTCATATAGGAATGTTTTCCCTCATGTACACCTCACAGTTGTATTCGATCTGGTACCCTGTAGAGCTGTATGCCTATAGAAACGTCTTCTATCATGTACACCAAAGAGCCATCTTACTGTATGAACATGGTCGGACTGGAACAGAAAAAAAGGCCCAGGCACACAATTAAAGTGACCCCTGTTAGGGAACCAGATATATTTTTTTTAAAGTGGCTCACAATTGCAAATCAGGGTACTTTTGAATGTGTAAAGTCACGCTCTGTATGTGTTTTACAAGGCAGGGGTGGATGTGTGCTTGATGCGGGCAACATGTATGGTAATGTCAGGAAAATCAACAGTGAACCAGCCCACCAGACCATAGATTAGGCCCACAAACAGTCTCAAAAACAGGCCAGTGCGGCCAGCCTGTCAGGCACTGCCGGATTGCTCTATAGCAGGGCTTAATTTGATCCAGTGATTTCCGGTGCACAGCACCAGCACTTAATTGTCAACACAGACGCTTTTGACAGTCTGCCACAAGGTGGCACTGTCTGGCTCATTTAGAGATGACCAAACCAACAGTTAATTTTTATTTCAATATACATTAAAAATTATTTTTAACCTTCTCACAAGCTATTTTTACAGCTTTGGGGGCCTGGAATAGTCGGTCAGAATTGTCACATTTGTAAGAGTCTGATGGTTAGTAGTTGTGTTGTTTTGATCATTGGCAGCAAGGCTGGTGCAACGTGTTGTGCAAGCTGAAGTTGTCTTCTGACAAGAGCCCTTGCACCTATTGTTTTAAGCAAACACAAGGAGATGATGGACGGAGCGCTGCAACTTTTGAGACTCACCCCCACAGATCCAGGTTGAATCCATCATCGTTCTTTAGATCTCTTCGCACCCTAGTTCAGACCCAGATATTGTTTTACAAATTAAGCACTGCCCTATAGGCCAGCCCGATATTGTATATGAATGTTCTCTTGCTCACTTTGCCACTGGATTCAAGCTAGCCTGGCTGATGACGGCTGATTAGCCAGAAACCCAGGATGCTTGCTTCCGGTCCAGGGAAGACATGGCTTGGCAATTCGGGCTGGACTGTTCCCATGAGGCACAGGGTCAGACTGATTTGCATATGGCCATGTCTGAACTGGAGTGGCGGAGTGAGCTTAAGAATGATGATGGATTAAACCCATATCAGTTGACGGGGGTGAGTGCTTGCAATGCTCAACACTCCGTCCATCATCCCCTTTGGTTTTGCTATGAATGTTCACTATCCAGTGCTCAACAGAGTTTTATTCCGAATCGTTTAGGAATTGTTTCGCTCTGGCTTACTAGAATGCTTTATTCCTACTCTAATATGATTTTTTTCTATTCAGAAAACCGCATAGCCATTCATTTACGGGGGGGGGGATGCTTTTTACCCCACACACCAGAAAGCAGAACCCCGTAGTAGATTTCGATGAATGAAGTTCCCAATGGTTCAGTGTTCCGGTAAGAGTGCTATGTTCTCAGCACTGTAAGGTATTATTTTGGAGGACCATATTATGCAGCATTACTGTTCCACCTGTTAGTGCTCACATAGTCTGGCAGGATGAGCTTTCTTAGCTTGATGCAACGACCTTCCGGCAGCGGATCCAGGGGGAAAACAAATTAACAGCCATCAATTCCTCCGAGCCATGCGCGTGGCATCAGGGCTGCACCAGGCTGCGAGCGCGCGCGCACGCGGCCCGCGAGGAGCGCAGCCGGCCCTCGCGACTCTCCAGACCTGCTTAGTATTTTCTCCGCGCGCTGCCTCAGAGGAAGAACACGCTGTGCTTTCTGAGTCCACTCCAGACACCTGCAGCCAGTCCTCTCCCATCCGTGGGTCATCATCGTTCAAGCCTCCGCATCCTCAATAGTATTTCCAATTCCCACAATGCGTGCCCCGCCGTGCACCCCACTCTGTGTGAATATCTCTGGCGGCATGTTTTTAATACCCCTTGTCTTCCACCGCTTGCCATCCTCGGCTGGGGAGGATGAAAACGGAAAAGATGTTTTTTTGCGAAGTGCGATGACATTTTAGGAAAATAATGAAAAACGGCAAGAAAATTACTTGCCGATATTTCAAGTGAAAATTACGTTCAAACCTAATTTGAGATACTGAGAGGGTGAGTTGTTTGAGGAAAAATTAATCTCGTGGAGTGCTAAATTCAGGAATGTATGCATTATATCTACATAAATAAACGTTCACTAAAGTCTAATGCTCCCCACCAGGCTAGATACAGGTCTATGCAACACTGTTCTTGTTCACATATTTCTACAAAAAAAATACACATTGAAGACAGGTTTTATGATTTCAAGTGAAAAGAAGTACTTTCGCTATGCTTTACACGTGGCATACTTTTCATTTTTACCAAAATAGTACAGCTGATGAATTTCACGAGTACCGGTCATCAACGCAGTCAGGTGGAAAACACAGCAAGTGCAACGAAACTCCCTCCTGTTCCAACGCAACACTAAGAATGACGTTAAAAGGTTATGCCACAAATACACAAGCAGGGCTGAAGTCAAAGAGAAAGCAGGATTCCGCACAATGCCCACAAAGCTCACTATTTGTGAATTTTGTGAAGCTTTGCTTGCATGGTGACATCTTTGCACGGTGTAGAAGACCTTGTGTGAAGAACTGATTTGTGGTTTGCTAAACCTTTTCCCTTCTGTCCGCCACAGGGTATCTGGGCTTACAAAGGCGCACATTATGGTGCATTTTCCAGCCAAAGCATCACTGGAACTTCTTATTCCCTCTTCCCAATCCAAAAAACATTGCATTGTTTCCTCGAGGTCCAAGGCCTACTGCCCTCCCCCTTCCTCCGCGCCTCCCCACAGCTCCTCTGCTTTTCTGCCTCCATGTCAAGCTCTTCATCTCTTTCCTTTTAACCGGGAGACAGAACTGTTAGCCTTCTCCCTCTGTGTAATTAGGTGGAAATAGCCAATTAAACCATTAAGGAAATGACACCTGTGGGGAATAAAGTTCCACGCATGCACAATTAATTTCTGCAGCTTGGGCTTCTTTGCTTGCACCAGCCTAGCGCTGGGCTGGCCAGCACGAGTCTGGGAAATAAGAGAGCACCTGTGGTACCCATGGCCATCTGTACCATCTTCACCGTTCCACAGTGCGGGCCAGATAACTTCACACTCCACCCCGTTGCCATTCCTCCGAGCCCGTGTGGCCTGATCCCCCCCTTACCATTCTGTCCTCCAGAACAACCACCATCTCCTTTAGTGTTCTGCAGTCGAGAAATGGTAGCAGTTCCACCTACCCTTGGTAAGAGTCACCAGTACCCCTTAGGATTACTAGTTCTCATGGATAATATCCCCCTTACCGTTCCATCGTCCAGCCCAACCAGCATCCCCCTCACTCTGCTGCAATTCATGAACAATATCAGCTCCATCTACCCATCCCGAAAGACAAGCCAACCGGTACTCGAAACATAACTAGTTTGGGCGGATAATATCCTCCTTACCATTCCATCGTCTAGCACAACCATCATCTCCCTTACTGTTCTGCAGCCAGGAACCATAGCAGCTCCACCTACTCTTGAAGAGTCACCAGTACCCGCTTAACACCACTAGTCCATGCCAGATAATATCCCTCTTAGCATTCCATCGTCTGGCCCAACCACCATCTCCCCTACTCTTCTGCAGTCCAGGAACAATAACAGCTCCACCTATCCTTCCAGAGAGACAAGCCAACCAGTACTCTCTTAACAATACTAGATTGGGTTGGATAATATCCCCCTTAACATTCCATCGTCTAGCACAACCATCATCTCCCTTGCTGTTCTACAGCCAGGACCCATAGCAGCTCCACGTACCCTTGGTAGGGGTCACCAGTACCCCCTTAACACTACCAGTCCCGGTGGGACCATTCCTCACAGTTAGCGTGGCCAGAACCCCCCTCATCAATCTGCCGCCTTGAGTTGAAAGCATCCCTTTACTGCCTCCTCCTGGTGAGTGTAAGTAGCACCTTCTTCCCCATTCCCCAGTCCCTTCCATGGCACGAGGCCTCCATCCTGCAGCCTCTGTCAGCCTCCAGTTCTCCATCGGTGCCTTCACACTAGTCCTTGGGGTCCTAAGGGAGGAGAAGCGGCCTGGTGTTCATAACGTTCAATCAATGGACCCCTTGTCAAGGATGCCACTCTGGGTGACACAATAGAGCGGATTCAGTCACAATAAACATAAGAAACATTAACCCATCACTGCTTGAGATATTCCCCTCCTGTGCTGAGTGTCAATGATAATGAGTGTGGTCATGACGGAACCATTCCGTCATGAGCATCGAAGGGGTTAAAGGAAATATGGTGCAGCAGTGTCTATTGCCAAGGTACAAATGTGTCGGAAGCAGCACGACATAGGGCTCTTGGGAGGCACCTGGAAGCAAGCCTGGCTGAAACCTAGGGACCCGGGGCCCTAGGCTCCATAGAGACCATGGCTTCCACTATCTCTATAGGCCAGAACACTGCTGACGACCTGCTGCAAAGACTTAATAGAACATTGAAAGCAGCTATCTCAACGCCTGGACATCCCCAGGGTGATACGCGTGCAATACAAATACTGATTGGTTGATATCTCTGTGCACAGAGAAAGAATAAGGTAAGATAAACAAGCAAACACATGGAAGTAAGAAGTAGCGGCGCATGATCTGTCTCGAGCAGTCCTGGCCCCCCTCCCGTGCTAGATACTGCTTCTTGGTCCTTCCTTCCCACTCAACCATCTTATATCAGTGAAAATTGAACAGAGGATCCAGCGTGCTGCGACAGGAGTGAGGCGCTAATGGCAGCCAGGCCTCCACTTGCCTGACGGTTGCATTCATCTGTTTGGAGATGAGGCTGAAAAACAAAGGTGCATCATGTTATGAGATCACCAGTGTTTGAAGACGCATCCGGGTCTGCCTGGGCCAGCCGTCCCCTGATGGTCTAGAACTGAATGCTTCTCAATGCCGGAGTCAAACTCATTACGCTTCCGTTTTCAATCTCACCTTATTCTCTCCCCCTAAATATTCTCACATGGGTCTCCCCTCAGTTTGCCTAAATGTATCTGTCCCTCCTCTTCTTTTTGACCTGTCTCTTACCTTATTTTCTCCCACTAAATATTCTCGCTAAAATTTCCCCCTCAATTTGCATGGATACTCTGGTGCAGATTTAAAAGCCCCCTGCGCCACCAGTACATCACTTTTTGTGACGTACTGGTGGCGCAGGGGGCTCCTCCATATTTACAAGGAGAGGAAAAGCCACCGTGCGTGACTTTTCCTCTCCTTGTAAATACGGCCCTTTCACACAAATCGCATTGCATTGAAGGGGCGTTCCATGGGTGTTGCGGTGGGTGTTCCCACCGCAACACCCATGGAACAAGACACATCTCCAGATTTGCGAGAAATCGTAAATCTGGAGATGCGTCTGAATGCTATGCCACCCTAGAGGTGCCATAGCGAGGCGCAACAAGAAGAAATGTTTTCATTTCTCCTCGTTTTTTCCACTTTCAATGCCTGCTGCATTCTACAGCCCGCATTGAAAGGGTAAAATGTCTGTAGTGATTGTTTTTGTGCAGGAAGGAGCCCCTTCCTGCACAAAAACAATCTCTACACGACGCAGGCATCATTGCCCCATGGTGCAAGGGTGCCTGCGCCAGCGCATGGCTGCAGTTTATGCGCCAGCGTAGGGGGAAGCACAGAGATGCTACATATTCTTGTAAATATGTCGCATGATCGCATCCCTGTGCTTCAGAAGTGCTGCAGCGTGGCGCAGCCAAAGGGCTTGCAGTGCCACGCTGCGGCACTTCCTTGTAGATCTGCCCCTCTGTCTCTCCGCATCCTGTCCTGTCCCCATCCGCCTTTTGACGTCTCTCTCCTCTCGCTGGCATTTACTCCTTCACGATCCCCATTTTGCCCTATCGGTCTGGACTATTGTGGGTATTTCTCAACGTCGTGCCTGTCCCTGTGACTCATACGAGCATCTCTCAGACCTGACTCACTGTTCCGCCCGCGCGCGGTTTCCCAGGGAGGTGTCCTACAAACAGGATATGTTGTGTCGCTGAAGGCCACCTAAAGGCTCCAGCAGTGGGTCCAGGTTCTACAGCAGCGGGGGTCCCTCGACGACCCCCGTTGTGACAAGAGGCATCATTCCATTTCCCGCCCTCACGTGCCCGTCTGCTGCTGTTCATGCTCAGTGCACGCTTCCTCGGTGCCCGGCGTCTGCCCCACTTACTCCCGCGCTCCTTGACGGGGTTTTATTCGTGGTCCGAGCAGTGAGCGATCACTCCTACCCGTCTCGCCGCCACATATTCTAATTCATTTGATTTATTATGAGGAATCGCCGCAGGTTAGAATGGCAGAGATGGCTCGAAATGTCACACGTACCAAGGAGCCGCAGGGCAAGGCTGCGATTGTGGCAGGTGCTAACTTAATTTGTGGGAGTGGGGCGTGGCTGGCAGCTGGCACGGCAGAGGCTGGGAGAGCAGGGCACCGGGGAGGCACCAGGATGGTGAGCAGGGGCTGGTGTCAGAGTGACAGCTTCCCGAGCAGAGAGGAGCGCTGATTACAGGCTGCCAGGCTGTGGCGTGAGGCGGCCGCGGCTGGCAGCTCATGGGCACAGCTGGAGCAGAGGAGAAAAGAAGGACAGGCAGCGGTGTGAGGAGGAGGCCGGAGAAAAGGGAGGCGACACTACTGGTGTATGGCGGGAAAGCGAAGGAATGTTCGAGAGGAGGGGGGCAGGTGATATGCGCATCTATTAAACTAAAAGAGGGAGGGGCAACACATTATAAAAAAAACATGAAAAGACAGACACTATATTACATATGCTGACTGAAACAATAAACGCGCACTGACAAAGCCAATTGCTCTGTCTTACTGTGAATATAGGGGCATATTAGCAAGAACCTCGTTAAAATTATCGCCGTTTTAGCGGCAGGAAACTGCCGCTAAACGGCGATAATGGACTTGCTAATATGCGTTATAGAATTCCAATAGAAGCCCAGGTTAGATGTCCTGCCCATCTAACCTGGGCTTCTATTGGAATTCTATAACGCATATTATCAAGCCCATTATAGCCGTTTTAGGGCCAGTTTTCTTTCGCTAAAACAGCGATAATTTTAACGATGTGCAGGACATCTAACCTGGGCTTCTATTGGAATTCTAAAACGGATATTAGCAAGTCCATTTTCGCCGTTTTAGCGGCAGTTTCCTGTCGCTAAAACGGCGATAATTTTAACGAGGTTCTTGCTAATATGCCCCATAGTTTTTTCTATGTTTTGTTCTACGTCTGCAACTGTGATATACTAGAACCACTCGTACCCACTGGTAGATGCAGCCTCATTAGCCCACATACTACCAGCGTATGCCAGGAATAGCCACATATGCCAGCCGCGTTCAGTGCAGGTACCCCTCGTCGTCTGTCGAAATCCCCCCTTCCCCCGCCCGGCCCCACCACTCTTACCTGCACGGGCTGCAGCTGACATATGCCCAAATACAGCCATCATATCCCAGGGCAGCTTTACATGCATTTGTTGATATCTTAGGCCAGAAACAACCTCACATACTCCTGTACAGCCATCCTATGCTACGAACGGCCTCATATAACCAGGAACCGCAGCATATGCCAGCAGCAGCATCAGATTTTGTGTGCATTTTATTTGTAGCATGAACCTGGACCAAGAATACTGGAGCACTTTATAATCGAACCAGTCTACATTTTCACATTTTTTAATTTGTAGGTACAGGGAGATTAAGTCCTGATTTAGATATTGATGGTCCATTAAACCCCATAGGATATAATGGGATTCATATTTTGGCGGACGGGCTATCCGTCACAATTGTGACAGAGTAACCCGTCCGCCACCATCTAAATCGGGGCCTAAGTTATTTGCCCACAAGCACAGGGTGTTGAGCTGAGGCAGGAGCCGAACCTGGTCCTCTATGTTCCAAACTGAGCAGCTCTGTCCTCTACGTAGCATCTCCTCCTAAGTGAACTTTGCCTAGAAACAGCGATTTTATGAAAGACGTTCTGACCCTATTCCAGGAGAACGTTTTTTTCCCCAAGTATTGATATTATGTGCTGAGTTATAGTCATCTTATGCAGATGCAGCCTCATGTACATATGTAGTAGAGCTTCTTATGCCATGCATTGCCTCATATACGGGAAACAGCCATTATGACGCAGCTGTTTCCCCGCATACCATTACTATGTAAGTGTTACCATGCATGCGTTGTAACAACTTGTAGTAATTATTATGCAATTTTTTCTACATATGTGCTTTTCCCATGCATGCCTTAACAACAAATTTTGTTGTAAAGATATATGTGGTAAAAGCACATACCTTGTCAAAAATATATGCGATCCACGTAGTTGTGAGGAAACAGAGGCTCTTCCATTTCCTCATAACGACGCGGACCGCCCCTCTGACCCGATGCACAGGAGGAACCAGGAGGAGAGAGAGGAACCACGAAGAGAGAGAGGTAAGGGAGATTGGGCCTGGGGTGGGGGTTACTTTTTTAGGGTAAAAGGCGGTCGGGTGGTAGGAGTTTGTCATGCAGGGTACTGTTTTAGGGTTTAGTGTAGGGTCGTGCAGGATAGTGTTTTTGGGTAGGGAGAGGACTGCGGATCGGGGAGGGTCGTGCAGGAGTGGTGTTTTAGGGTAGGCAAAGGATTTTGGGTTGGGGGTTCATGCAGGGGTAGTGATTTAAGGTTTAAGGTAGGGAAAGGATTGGAGCTTGGTGAGGGTCGTGCAGGGGTACTAAATTAGAGTTTAGGGTAGGGCAGGGTAGTGTAACTTACCTTAGATACTTTTACTAAGAATATACCTTTACCATGCATGCCTTTGCGTTGTAATGACATGCGTGGTAAAGGCATATTCGTGGTAAAAGTATGCATTCTAATGGTAGGTCATAATGAATGACTACCGTAGTAATCAGGGCCGGACTGGGAACAGAAACCGGCCCTGGCACACTGTCAGCCAGCCCCCCCTGGGGTGAGGGGAGTGCAGCAAAGTAGTGTGTGAGGGCCGGATTCGGCCGATTTTGTTAATGGGGGCCGATAATGCCGACCCCCGGTAACATAAAACGGCCCCCAGGAGTCCAAAATCGGCCCCCACCCTAGCGGCCCACCGGGGAAACGCCCGGTGCCCACTATGGCCAGTCCGGCCCTGGTAGTAATACCCGCGTTGTAATGACATGCGTGGTATTAGTACGCGTAGTAACGTGTCATATTTCTCATATACTAGGTACAGATTTGATGTGTCCAATAACTGGCATCCTATGTCAAACACCACAAACATATGTCCAGATAAACCATCATATTTTTGATGCTGCCATCACATGACAAGTCCAACCTAAAAATCCCAGGTGCCAGCATAGTACGCTAGATATCTTGGGTCCCCACACCATCAGCCAGTTTCCCCCCTAATGTACTCAAACACAAAGCCTATATTCTTGGTGCAACCTAATAAATTTTGTGTTGCTATGCCATGCTAGGCGCTCTCATCCTATGCCAGGCACACCCCTCATAGTCATTGTGCATTGTTTGTTTGTGCATTCGCCATTGTGTACAGAGGGGTTCACCAGACCACACACTTGTCAGGTAGAGTCACACAGGTCTCTCTAACACAATCACATTCACTCGCACCACAGCATGAGAAAGGGAACACTCTTACTACCCCATCTAGGGAGCCAATGGAATACAGTGCTGCCCTGCATTTTTGAAAATTTGAGAGTATTGAGTCGTGCCTGTCGGTATTCCACGTGTGAAAGACAGAGACACAGAGAGAGGCTCTTCCTGCAGGAAGGAATGACGGAGGACGTCTGTCTGCTGCCCTCTTGTAAGCTCACACTAATAGGCTTTACTCTCCTAGAGCAATCTCTCTTCAACCAAACCACGAGACAATCAGTGTTCAAACAGACATTCTTCGAGCAAATTGTGTTCACAATACGCATCTTTGTGCTTTCATTCTCGAGATAACCCCCAGAGTTCGATGCAGCAGGGGGTAGGATTTGTGAGTGGATATGAGAAATTCATCTTTTCTTGCAGACTTTACAATGCATCAAACATAGGTAATGAGTCAAGAGGAGCAGAAAACACTAAGGGTAAGATTTACAAGAAACTGACGCATCTCTGCATTACGGCAGTGATGTCAGTTTCCCTGCTCCTGTGTGCAAAGCCCTTGCGCCACCATGGATGCGTCGTATTTACAATACGGTGCACCATGGCGCAATGATTGACAGATGCAGCAGAAATTCTGACACATCTGTTGGCGCAAAAGTCAGGCATTGCTGTAGTTGTGTAGCAAGCACAACGCAACTCCAGCAATGCATGGGGAGGCCTATACTTATTAAGCTGCGGCACTCCTTAAGCAGTGGCATCCTAGAAGTGACGCAGTGAAATCTTGTAGCTTTCACTGCGTCACTTCCATGAGGCTTTCCTGCATATATTATACGTGACAGAGGGCTTTACAACGTGACTCATCTCCGTAGATGCGTCACGCAGTAAATGGGCCACAACATGGCACATTGTTCACGCTGCCACTGCGTCACAAAAAGTGACGCAACAGTGGTGCAAAAGTGACGCAAGGGGCTTGTAAATCTGCCCCAAAAAATACAAAATCATAGCAATGATGGAAGGTGAGATCTCATGAAGAAGTTAAAATGGGGGTTCGGGAAGGCGGGAGTAATGAAAGGGGAGTTTTAAAGAGAGTAATAGAGGAAAGAAGGAGTAAAACAAGGGCGGTGGATGATGTGTGATCTTGGGAGTCATTCAGCAATACTTTGGGCCTGCAGCCCCTTCTACTGTTTTGATGCTTGCAATGTTACTGATATTTTACTCCTATGATACAAGTAATCTCCTTACTGATGTTTTAATAAATCTGAATTTCTATGACATGTTTTAGGTGCTAGTATTTGTTTGTACTCACTATCAACTATTGTTTTCTAAAATATTGCATGCCGAATGTTTAAAAATTGCCCTCGCAGGGGTGAAAGGTCATGTAAAGTCATATCCTAGCCGGAATGGTCAGTGTCTATATGATGTCACCAGAGTGATCTAGGTGAAATAAGGCAATGAGAGTTGATGGGGAGAGGGAAGTGGATCAAAGCATGGAGAGAAAAGGGGCAAGAAATAATAGAGCATGGACGGAGACAAAAACATAAAAGCAGATGAAATAGGATAAAGGGTAAGAGGTTCCTAAAATGTAGCTAGCTGTGGGGAGGTGGGCTAGAGAGATGAAGAGGCAATGAGAAAAGCAACATCAATGGATAAAATGAAGAGATCTCAGGGGGAAGAAAGCTGGATATTAAAATGGATGTGTAGTGGATTCAGTAAGAGATATAAGAAGTACTGGAAGGGAAATAAGCTGGCAAAAGGGACGGCTGTAGGGCAGGAGCAGTGAGGGAGGAGGTCAGGACAGAGTGGAATGGTGGTAGAAAGGGTGCGAGACAAAAATGAGAGAACAGGAAAGATGGAAAGAGCCCTAGATTTTTAGGCGACTGAAAGAACGTAATAATGTGCAAAGAAAGAGCCAAAAAGCTAGTGCTGAGGCTGTCATTCAGCTTCGAAAACCATACACAATGTCCTCGAATACCAGCCAGATGCTCTGACGCACAATAGAGGTTGGCAGGCTACCTCCATCTGCCTCTGACTGCATCTCTTTGATGTCACTATATTTCTTTCTCCTTTTTCCTGGCTACTGTTTCTTCTTTCTGCTCCATCCTTTGATGTGGCACGGTTACTTCACTTTTTTCCCCACCATCCTATACCAAGTCCGCCCAAATTTGATCACTTTAATGGCAGATCATTTTAGCAAAGGAATACCAAAATTATAACTAGAGATCCCACCCACAGACAGCTTTCAGATGCTTGTTTTTGAAGACATATTGTGACAAAACAGAGTGTGCCCTGGATCAACCCATGGATCACTGTTAGGTGACTTTCTTGTCAATCTCATTTACATGCATTTAATCAAAGGCTTTCCTTCCTCTTCTATTGTTTGTCCCTCTCCTGGATCCCAGCTCCTAAACCATCCTCTTGATTGGGTCATGTTGCACATTAATCACCCCAAAGACCACAGGATGTACACAGGTAAGTCACTTTATTGATGAGCCATCTAGCAACGGATCAGTTCCCTCTTGGCCAGTGATCAACTGTCCAGAAAGGAACGTTTCTAAAACAAATAATCCAATGGAATCTGACAGTAGTGAGATTCTAAATGGAACAGCATAAACAAGCACAAGTAAATTACAACACATCTCCTTTTCTTCCAATATGTAAGATAAAACTTTTGTGAACAAAGCAAGAAGAAATGTTGCACATAGAAGAATATGGAAAGAGAAACAAGGAAAAACTAATGTCCACAGGCAAACTAAAAGAGAAAATAAGGGAAAAGACCCAAGGCAAGAAATGAACCATTAGCAGCGAAAAACTAGTAAGAACTGAAACACAGGATCAATAAACATAATCTTTCAAGTCCCGGGGGTGGGGGGGGGCTTATGCTCCCTAGATTTGTTTTCATTCACCACACCCTGCACCTTCTACCCTTTCCCTCTCAAGAACCACAGAATCTGTAGCAGCCTCTTGAGAAATCTTTCTCCTCCCTGGTCGGTAATGAATAAAGGGCTGTCATTACATCTAAAATCTCCATCCCCCATGAGCATAAATCCATTCACAGTTTCATCATTCTTTTTTAAGCACACACCACCCTTCTGATATAAAGAAACCCTGCATTCGTTCCATTGCTCTCCATTCTCCAAGACTACATGAAAGTCAAAGGTGTGCTCTACCTTGAAAGGTACTCTAAATGTGGTCAATCCTCTAGTTACCCTACCAACCTTGACTTTCAGCCAATCACCTGCTTCAATCCTTCCCCTTGCAAGAAACGCTTCAACCTTTATAACCTTCCCAGCAAACAATCATTCAACCAAGCTGGTACCAATCTGTTGCCCGGGAACCTTACTCTCATCACTTCATACTGAGATTTACATAAGGCTTCTTGTACAGTGACACAGTAGGCCCACACCATATCATCAACAGCTTCCTCAACATCCTGGGTGGACACACGCCATCTGAATGACTTCCTTAACCAATCTGTTCACCCTTTCCACTAGGCCATTCCTTTGTGGATTGTACAGCTGGGTGCATTGGTGCTTGATATCATTTTTGAATAAGAATTCTCCCATGTCATGGAAAGTCAGTTGTGTACCATTGTATGTGAAAAGAACAGAGGGGACCCCTTCCTTGAGTAACAGTTTTCTCAAGGCACAAATGTTAGCACTAGTGGTAATGTCATCCATGAATTTCCCACACAACTACTTTGAGAAAACATCCACCTCATACCGAAGCAAACTTCATCCCATTACGTACCTCGGACATGGGACCTACGAACTCAAACAAACTGTGTGCAAGGGCAACCCTGGATCACCAATGTGTCCCATGGCAGTTTAATTACCAACATGAAGGCACTTCTTACTTTCCTTACATATGCCACACTTCACTACCCAATCTAACACCTGAGAATCAATCCCGGGCCACCAAAAATGTGCCTTGAGACGTTTCTGCGTCAAACTCTGTCCCAAATTACTCATGAGCCATAGCTACCAACTTAGGTCTCGAACTCACCAGTGGCACAAATTTCTCGCCCATCGTTAAAATATTGTTACTACATGTGGACAACTCATCTAGCAACTTGACAAATGATCGTACTGAGCTGGCAACACAACTTTCTGTCTACTTACCTGAAGCAACCATGCGCATGACTTCACTGAGAGCAACATCCACATCCATAGCTTGACACCACTCTTCCTTTGTGAACGCACCAGCACCCCCCAACACAACATCCTGTATAGATGCAACTTCCCCTTCACCTTCATGATCATCCAGCGAAGGACCTTGCACCATGCCAAAGCACAGATAATCGGTATAGGCATTCCGCCTGTACGTTCCTCCAACATTGAACAAAACATGCTCTATTACCTAACAGTATTCCTGTATCCAAGAGGTAAGCCTTGCCAACATTGCAGAGCCCTTGCCAGCATACCCAGGGAGAAGAATTTTTATCAGAGGCTTATGATCTGACCGCAAGGTAAAATGAGTGCTCCACAAATATGTTCCAAACTCTTCCACACCCCATGCTGCAGCCCAGGCTTTACTTTCAATAACTAAGTAGTTCCTTTCGATATCAGTTGATGTGCAGATCGCAAAGGTTACGGTTTTTTGACAATTCGTTTGTCTTTGGTAGAGTACGGCACCCACACCAGTAGCCCTTGCATCCACAGTCACAAAAGATTTAAGATCATATATGTATCTGCTACGATGTTCTGGTTGAGTGACCTGAAGTCCATGCAAAATCTGAGACACCCATCAGATTTCCATGTAATGACCACAGGAAAAACCCAACTTGATGCCTCCACAGGTTCTATGAACCCCTGCTGCAACATTTCCTGAATTAATTTCCTTACCTCCTCACGTACCACCACCTGAGTTCTCCTATGTTTATGTTGGACAGGAATGACACCCTTCTTCAAAACAATTTTATGGGCATACCCCTTCAACAAGCCCAACCTTTCATCAAAGACTTTACTGTTGGAGAGAAGTATATCATCAATGAACTATTCACCAACAACCATTACCTGGGAGGGTGTTGTAGGGTTAACAATAATAAGTAAGTCATATTGATGAAGCCTTCCCAAAATTGGTGGTCAACGTTCTGCTACATACACTTTGCCTGAGGTAGTCCTACCCTCAAATTTAATTCGAGCATTCATGAAACCCAAGATGTCTGTAGTTTCACCTTGATAGCTTCCAGGAGAAATATCCTTGGGTTTCAGGGTACATCCTGCCCACAACTGTTCACATATAGACTTGGGAATAATTGTATACATAGACCCAGTATCCAACATGAGTTCAACTTCACACTCATTGATGGTAAACATCGCCTTGGGATGATTTTTCCTCTGCCCTTCTTGTACAATCTATTCTGAATTGCTTACCATGTGTATTCTGTCACAAGACTCAACGGGACACACACCACCTTCTGACACCAAAGACACTTTGATGCGGTTACCCATCCTGCACATTCTTGCAAAATGGCCTGTTATGGCAACACCTCCTGCATTCCTTGTTATTCGCAAAACAAAATTTGGAATCTGAAGAATCGGTATTCCTACTGCAGCGATTGCACATTTTACTAAGTTGTTTAACAGGCCCACGGTATTTGTTGAATTTACTACTGGACTTCGATGCGGTTATAGGTTCTACAGGTTTTGCCTATAGCCCCTATTTCAGATACCTCACCCTCTTGTTTCTTTCTCTCTAATTCAAGCATGCATGAGGCTGACTGCTCCAAGACTTTAGCCATATCTTTGGCCACCATCAACGTAGGATTTTTTTGCTGCCCACAAAAACGTTCTTGAATTTATTTCTCTCTACACTGTACTATTAACTGATCTCTTATCAATTTGTCAGTTATATCTTCAAACGTACACTTCGTAGACAGCTGACGCAGCTTCAAGACAAATTGATCAATTGATTCATCAACTTTTTGTGGTTGAATATAGAACTTAAAAGGTGACATTACAAAATGTTCTTCCTTAGCTGATCTAATCTCTGATCTGCGTTTTGCTTCTTCAAAGACATCTAACATAGGTTGGCCACTTTGTTATATAGCTTGAGGTAAGTACTGGCAAATTCTTTGCCCTTCATTACCTAGTGCACTCAATAATAATGCTTTTTTCCTAGATGGACGAAAATCTTGCCTATCTAAAGCATCTAAATAATTATCAAACATCATAATCCAATTATCCCATGTAACTGATGGAGAGCCTGGATATAATAAAAAAACACGGTGGTGGTGTAACTGAAATATATGGCATTGGTACACAAGATGTATTTATAGTGAGTGGACTTTCAGAGGCTTCACCCATGACTACAATATATTTATGATACTAAGATATTGTCAGTAAATTAGGTACACGCCCACCAAAGTAAAGTAAATGCCTGTGATTAAATTTTAAAGATAAAGGTGTGCGTAAGACCGAGTATGAAATACAACAAACTATAGTGTGTGACACAAAACATAAGGTGAGCGCATCACTGAAGCCTTATGTCCTTTAATAACTGCTAATCACTGATGCGCTGTAGAAGCATAAGGTGTGCGCATCCCGAGACTTATGTGTAGATGACAATTAGTACAAGGAAAGAGTGCATGTTACTGTTGAGAAAAGTAGACAAATGTATCTCAAAAAAAAGGTGTGGTATCACAGTGAAGAAAGTGACACGTGTGCATGCCACTGAATATAAAACTTGTCACCAGAATTAGGTTTGTATCTCTGGTTTTCTGCTCCTGTGTAGCGGTGACTTACCACTTTCCGCTGCTGGGGTTTATACTTTCAAGATGGAGGCACGTCTAGCGTCATTAGAAAGCTAGACCGCTAACCTCCAAGTGTTCCAACTGCTGCCTTGACAATCATCCAGACCGTATATATCTTCCGCGTGTCGCTAGTTGTTCCGTAGATTTTGATGGTAAAAGTTTCCTTAAAGCCCCAGTGATTTCCATGTGAGTTCCCCATTCTGTTGTCACAATAACAATGACAAAGACATGCAAGTGTTTGTATCGGCTCCACAGTTCAGGTGGCGACACACACGTCTCTCTGGCCAAAATGTTGCAAATTAATCACTCCAAAGACCGCAGATGTACACAGGAATATAACTTTATTGATGATCCATCTAGTAACAGACCGGTTCCCTCTTGACCAGTGATTAACTGTCCAGATAGGAATGTTCCTAATACAAATAATCCAGTGGAATCTCATAGCAGTGAGATTCCACATGGAACAGCATAAACAAGCACAAGTAAATTACAACAGATCATTTGTATCTTTCTATTACTCACATTCAGGAAACTATTTTTGCTTTTTTTCCAGCACTCCATGGGAGTGCCTGTGCTTCCCTGTTGTCGCCAAGTGCTATTATCCCCCTAAAGATCTCCTTTCGTGCTCCTTGTTGGTCCCTCCTAATCAGTTAATCAATTGCTTCTCTTTTCCAAGATTTTTTTGTCTTGTATTTTTTTTATCTTTCTCTCCAGACCCCTTGTCCCAAGCTTGTCTGTTGACCACCTGCTGTTCCTGCTCCATTGCTTCCCCGCTTCCCTTCTTGCGACCTTCTCACTATTTAAAAACACTAAGATCATTGTTTTGTCCAAACAGATGCAAGTTGCTGCCAGGTGTCTCCAATTCCAAAGTGCACTTTTGTTCACAATTATTATTATTATTTTTTTGCCATTGCAAGATTACCATCTACCATCTTAGAATGGTAAGTAAAACAAACAAACAAAAAGATGGACCCCTCATGGCATATTGGCAAAGTCTTGAAGTATGCATTAGCAGACAGAAGTCGAGACCTATTTGCTTTGCCAATGCTTATTATTTTAACAGTTGATCTTTGAACTCATTGAGTATTATAAAGAGTGTCCACTATGGCACCTGGGTGACATTTGGGTGTTGAGAAGTGTGTACGTTTCCTTTCACTTTGTGTACATAGTTTAAGGGCAACAGAACATACTTTAAATGCTTAATTAATCATAAAGTGAGTATTGTTGGCTCAAGAAGAGAGTCTAGGCATTAGCCTTTCTCACAAAAAGGGTCAGTGGTTGAATGGCCGGTGAAGGAGCCCCTTATTTTGAGGTTTGCTAAAGTTGGCCTGGTACTGCAGGGGTACTCCCACAAACACATATCTTCCCTATTAATCTAACTTCCAACCAGGGCCGGTTTTAAGGCAGTGCAACCGATACCACCGCACCGGGCTCTAACTTAAGAGGGCGCTGTGTTTGCAAGATTATTTTTGTTTTAAAAGTACCTGCTCCTGCGTTCCTTGGCTCCAGCAATTTACAGGCAAGAATAAAAATGTCAAGTAACTCCAGCGATTAATGTTTTCCTGGAGAAAGATCAGAGTTGTGTCTAGTTGAGGTTTTGACTCATCATAAAGTAGCGCAGAGGTTTAATGTGTCTGCTGCAAAGAACGTGTCCCATGCAGATCACAGAGTGCATATAAGGTAAATAGGTCAGTGAGTTACTGCTTTTGCTATTACAGTTTATAAGTTAAAATCCTAAAATAGAACAGTGAACTATTAACTGTCATCAAAGAACTGCATGCACACTGCAAAGTATAGATAAGAGCATATATTAATATTGCAAACAGGGTTCATTTGAGTAGAAATCGATTCTTATCATTAAAGAGAACACCCAACTAGGGTGCTCCATTTTAAATTGTGAGTTTGTGCTTCTCCAGACCAAGCCCTCTTAAATGACACTGCCTACCTGTATGGATGACACATCACTCCTGCACCTTGTAGTCCTCTGGCTTATGTAACATTTCCTGTACACTGATCTACAAACGTATGATTGATTGTTTCTGTATAATGTGTGATGCAAAGTACTCTGACACTCTACATTGATATGATTGGCTCTATATAGCTAATTGAATGCATCTTAGAGAGAGAGTGGTTATGGAGATTTGAGGGGCACTGTTAAAGGGTGGTGGTGATGAGGGAATCCGTGTTGTCGGTGGTCATTGGGGGGCGCCAGCAAACATTGTTGCACCGGCGCCACCGGCGCTAAAGCTGGTATTGAACTGTCGTTTCACACTGCTGGCTTTCCGAGTTTTTCAGCTGAAATCTCGAAGTTTCTTTCACTGTGAACATTGTGCTTTCCTTATTTTTCTTACCGAACATACTATTTTTTCTAATTCTCAAACTCAGACCTTTTAACAAGTGCCTACCTTGCCAAGAAGGAAGGCCGCACACACAGGAGAGATGAAAATCCCAATTCAGTGGCATAGCCCAACTTGTTTAATGGCCGGTCACCTGCATTCCTCTTTCAGGATAACTTCTCTGCAAACCGCTAATCTCCACGGCTGTTAAATCCTAACCAGTTATAAATGTGACCCCCTTGCTCACGCTAGAGATGCACCCCGTGTTCCAAGTCAGTGTGTGTTGACACTGGCAGCAAAGAATGCGTTCTGGACCGTGACACGTTTCCCTGTGTGTTATCAACTCCCTTTCTTCTTGTATTTCCTTTTTGCCACACCATGCATGATTTTCGGCTTTTCTGACTTAATCTTCAGCTAATAATTTGATGTTTCAGCCTGCCTTGCTCTCTTTCTCTGACTATAGCTGTTCTTTCAGCGTGTGGGCTTTTTCATTATTTGGATAGCAGTGCTTAATTTCTAAAAAAAAGTAAGCGTCGGGGTCTCGGAGCCGTCGTCAGGGGGGCACTGCAGCCCGCATCAGCCATTACCACCGCCAGTGCTGCCACTGACAGTACAAATACAACTACCAATCATCACACTCCTACAAGTGTGACAATTCAGACTATTTAAAACCACCCAAAACAGTCATAATGGCATGAGCGGCAGTTATTATTCTTTTTTTAATGTATATTGACTCATTAAACACTGTTATTGCGCTGATCTCAAAATTGGACAGATAGCGCCACCATATGGTGGACAATCACTAGAGCCGGCGCTGACAATTAAGTGCTGGTGCCGAGCACCAAAAACCACCAGCTCAAATTAAGCACCTGATAGCAAGCCATCTGGACTGCTTCAGTGGTGTTGGGTTACCGTTCTTAAAAAAGTGGTAAACCTGTGGCATAATGAGTTTAATTCAAAGAAAATGAGTAAATCTGCACCCTGAGATTTAGAACCCCACGTGGATACAGATTCACTGATTTTCGGAATTCACAGTTACAGTTTTCTAGATGCACTCCTGATAAAAGTTAGTGTATTGTAATCCCTACAAGATTTGTCGGTGTTCCCATGCCACTCTCACATCAGACATGTATTTACTCCTACCACTGACAGGAGTAAATCTCCAACTTTTTTAAGGTGGGAGGGGAGTAAGAGAGGAGTTTATTGTACACTATGAAACATGTACGCTTGTGAGTGTTTTCAAACCAGAGGGCAGTTGCCCCAGGGTTGTAGATTTACTAATAAAAATCTCTGTGCGGGTAAAACCATATAGATGTGCAACACTAACTGTTCTGTTTTAAAAAGAGTTGATTGGCACTCATAATTAAGGCCCTTTGGGAGAGTTAGTATAACCCGTGAAAAAACAACGTTGATTTTTGGGAAAGGACAAATGTGGAACTACTACTAACTCTGAGTCAGGCCGCAACACCATCTTCCCGCCAGCCCATGTAAAAATCCAGTTGTGAATACTGCCACACGATGGAAGTTCTGGCTGCATGTGGAGATGGCAGGGGTGAGGGCAAGAATGCTGCCATCTGATTGGGGCTCTACTCGACTCTGCCTTGTAGTTGGTGGCGAGTGAGGTTTATTTGTGCATGTATATATATATATATATATATATATAGACAGCTCAATGCTTAGATTTGAAATTGTTCAAGAGTGTTGTTATTCTTTTCATAATATCACTTTTACCTCTGATACTACCCAAATTTCCCCCTTCCAAAATTCCTTAGGCCTCCATCACTTGCTCATTGCATAATTTCTTCGAATTAGATTTTGTACATTTCGCACAGCACTGAGGTGAAATCTGCCGTGTTACATTGCATGAATAAAGTGTACAGCTCAAAGTCAAGCCAATTGTTTCGTACTCAAAATGTGTACTTGAGATACAACCTTATGTCCGCATTGTTACACAATGGCTACAGTTCGAGGATAAGTTGCACAAAATGGCAATTTTGCGAAATTACATTAATGCAGGAGAATATCAAGCAATATCCCACTTGGTATTTTTTTGCGGCTAGTTCAATTTGGCGCTAGGATTTTGCAAAAAACCATATAACTATACTTTAGTAGATCTGGCTTTGTGTGAAATTCCGTGGGTGTTTCCGCTATTCCTACCAGTACCACCTTAAATCCTCCTTGCATAGATAATAGGGGAGTTAGGTGCTCCGAGCTGAAAAGTCCTTCTGTGCTGTGCTTCATCAGCTTTCTGGTGCAAAATGTATTCTTATGAATTTCGCCATCACGTGAGCCCCCATGCTATATAACAGTAAATCAGAACCTTAGTTGGGTATGCCACAGTGAGTGTTGAGAAACCTCAGGCTCACACCTTTTCCCCCAAACGATGCTCTTGTGCTGGATGCTAGCAATTTGTCTGCATTTTTAGTTTTCATTAGCTGATTTACAAAGTTTTTCACATTTTTTGTGAATGCTATGATCCCCAGAGACGCTACACAATACCAATTCTGGATGCGGATCATGGAAATCTTAGGATTCTCTGAGACTGGGGGTAATGCCAGGACTGTTTTCTGGGGTAAAGAACACTCCTCAAGTTTGTGTATTGGCCCCGTCGTGCTCGATAGAAGAATCAGACACCTTTTGGGCTTTTGGGTTACATATAGTACAGTGTGCAATGGTTACTGTCTGCCCCACTAAAAATCCACGACGTTTCACCACAGGCAGACCTTGATCCACCAAGAATGCATGCCTAGATCTTGAAATGATGACATTCAACAAGGATTGCATTTTAGAGAACTTCTACATAAGTCTATTTATGTATAGTTATTTGTAAAGGTTGAGAATTGTTCCATAGCCAATGGGTGCTGAACAGTGGCCGAATCCCTGAGTAAGGATTTGTGATCTTTTACAGTGAGGCAGGATGTTCCTTGTCTATTGGCGTGAGCAATTTGCCACATTAGTTACATGCCCCAGAGACATGAAAGCATAGATGTTAGTCAAGTCACTTGTTACTACCTCCCTATGTGTGTTTATCTGCAAGTATGCCAAGTCACCACTGGGATCCTGCGTCTCTGATGTAAAAAGTAGTTGATCAATGGCTGGAATGCATCATATGGAGGAAATATACAATTTTCTACCTTTCTACCTAGCAAAGTATGATGTGAAAGTGTCTGGGAGTACTCAAAAATATCCCACTAAGAATATGGATCATTTCTACAATGCAGGTTTTGATTTTGAGGTGCACCAGGTCCTGAGTAGCCCTGGAGTCTAAATGTGATGACTGCAGGATATATACTGGAAGGTCTGGCACATACCCCTCCGGCGATAGACAATCTCAAGTGATCAGAAACACCCAATCCTGGCTTGACGATAATCATCTCAAACTCAATGCTCTGAAAACAGAGTTCCTTTTGATCTCACCTCCCGCGAAGATCTCTACCACTCAAATTTGGCTTAAACACCTAACTGCACTCAATGTTCAACCCGCCATCGTGGACTCAGCAAAATCCTTAGGCATAACACTTGACACCAATCTCAACATACAGCAACATATCAGCAAGGCAACTAAGGGAGCGAACTACCAAATCAATACCCTGAGGAAACTTAAACCCTTCCTCCCTGCCAAAGACTTCCAAACTGCAGTACAAGCACTAGTCATTCCTCGAATAGAATACGGCAGCATCGCCCTCTGCGGTCTCCCCTAACTACTACTGTAGTTTTGTGAAGAAGTGTGGCTCACTGGTTAGAGGAGGCAGACCTGGAAGCAGAGGTCAGCCCGGGACCAGGGTTCAATTCCTGGCTCGGCGGGGTCTTGAGTCCTAAAATGTGCATGGTCTCGACAATTCTCGCTCCGGTGCCTACTCGATTCACAGGTTCACACTCTGCGACTCTGGGCAATAGCTTGCTTAATCTCCACAACGGCCCCTCGCGGCGGGATGCCTGGCTTTCACCTTGCGGATACCCTGCCGGGGTTATCTCACAGGGGAATACCAGGACGGGTTCCCTAAGCAAGTGCTTAGAAACCGCTCGGTGATTTGCGCTATATAAATTCCTGCACATTTACATTTACATTTACATTTACTACTGCACCCCTCAGAGCTTCTCTAAACGCTGCAGCGAGACTCATCACTGGGTCAAAAAAACACTCACACATTTCCCCTGACTTGAATGCCCTGAACTGGCTGCCTTTTGAAGCCAGAATACATATGAAAATCGCCTGCATGACGCACAAGGCTGTACACCTGAGCTCCCCCGGATACCTCGCTCAGAAGCTGACAATTTCTGGTGGCTCAAGAAACACTAGAGGCACAAACAATCTTCTGCTAAAGCCTTGAAGATTCCGGAAGGAAAATCAATCAATCAATCAATCAATCAATCAAAGAAATTTATAGAGCGCACTACCTACCCGTAGGGTCTCGAGGGGGGGGTGCCGCTACTGCTCGAACAGCCAGGTCTTGAGCTTCTTCCTGAAGGAGAGGTGGTCTTGGGTCAGGCGCAGGTCGGCCGGGAGGGAGTTCCAGGTCTTGGCGGCCAGGTAGGAGAAGGTCCTTCCTCCTGCAGTGGCTCTGCGGATGCGTGGGACGGCGGGGAGGGCGTGGCTGGCGGATCGGAGGTGGTGTTTGGGAGCGTAGAAGTTGATTCGGTTGTTGAGGTAGCTCGGGCCTTGGTCGTGGAGAGCTTTGTGTGCGTGGGTAAGGAGGCGGAAGGTGATTCTCTTGTTGACCGGGAGCCAGTGCAGGTCTCTTAGATGTCCGGAGATGTGGCTGTGTCGTGGGATGTCGAGGATGAGTCTGGCTGAGGCGTTCTGGATGCGCTGGAGTCTCTTCTGGATCTTGGCGGTGGTTCCGGCGTAGAGTGCGTTGCCGTAGTCCAGTCGGCTGGTGACGAGGGCCTGGGTGACGGTCTTCCTGGTCTCTGTGGGGATCCACCAGAAGATCTTCCGAAGCATGCGCAGGATGTTGAAGCACGACGAGGAGACGGCGTTGACTTGCCTGGTCATGGAGAGGGAGGAGTCCAGGATGAAACCCAGGTTGCGTGCGTGGTCCGTCGGTTTGGGTGCGGTGCCCAGAGCGGGGGGCCACCAGGAGTCGTCCCAGGTGGAAGGCGAGGAGCCCAGGATGAGGACCTCCGTCTTATCCGAGTTCAGCTTCAGGCGGCTCGTCGTCATCCACTCGGCTACCTCTCTCATCCCTTCGTGCAGGTTGGCTCTGGCGGCGGCGGGGTCGTTGGTCAAGGAGAGGATCAGCTGGGTGTCGTCGGCGTAGGAGATTATGTTGAGGTTGTGTTGGCGTGCGATGGCCGCGAGAGGGCTCATGTAGACGTTGAAGAGAGTCGGGCTCAGTGAGGGTCCCTGAGGGACGCCGCAGATGACTTCGGTGGCCTCTGACTTGTACGGTGGTAGGCGGACTCTTTGTGTTCTTCCGTCGAGAAAGGAGACGATCCATTCCAGCGCCTTCTCCTGGATTCCGACGTTGCTGAGGCGCTGCACTAGAGTGCGGTGGCAGACCGTGTCGAAAGCAGCGGAGAGGTCTAGGAGGATGAGGGCCGCTGTTTCCCCGTTGTCCATCAGGGCTCGGATGTCGTCAGTGGCGGCGATGAGGGCGGTCTCGGTGCTGTGGTTGGCACGGAATCCGGACTGTGATGGGTCGAGGGATCCATTCGTCTCGAGGAAGGGGCGGCCAGCTGTTTGTTGACGGTTTTCTCGATGACTTTGGCTGGAAACGGGAGTAGAGAGATGGGGCGGTAATTCTTGAGTTCGGTGGGGTCTGCTGTAGGTTTCTTCAGTAGAGCGCTGAGTTCGGCGTGCTTCCAGCTCTCGGGGAAGGTGGCGGTGTCGAATGAGGTGTTGATGATGTCCCGCAGGTGGGGTGCGATGACAGCGTTGGCTTTGTTGAAGACGTGGTGAGGGCAGGGGTCGGTCCGAGATCCGGAGTGGACGGAGTTCATCGTGTGGACGGTGTCTTCGGTGTTGACCGGGGTCCAGGCGCGGAGGGTGGTGGTGGGTGGCGTTGCTGCGGTAGTGGCGTGGGTCGGAAGGGTGCTGAAGCTGTTGTGTATGTCCGCGATCTTGTTGTGGAAGTAGGAGGCGAGGGAGTTGCAGAGGTCTTGCGAAGGGGTGATGTCGTTGTTTCTGGCGTTGGGGTTGGCGAGCTCTTTCACGATGTTGAAGAGTTCCTTGCAGTTGTGTGCGTTGTTGTCCAGTCGGTTCTTGAAAGCCGTTTTCTTGGCGATGCGGATCAGTTGGTGGTGTTTCCGGGTGGCGATCTTGAGGGTGGTCCTGTTGTCCGGCGTGGGTTCCCTTCTCCAGGCTTTCTCGAGGGCTCGGCAGTTCTTCTTGGAGCTCTTGAGTTCGTCGGTGAACCATGGGGCTCTCATACTGCCGGGTCTGCTGGGCGGGGTCCTCAGTGGGGCGAGTTCGTCCGCGCAGTTGCTGATCCACTTCGTGAGGTTGTCGGCGGCCTGGCTGGGGTTCGCTGAGCTGGCCGGAGGGTGCTGGCTCAGGGAGGCGGCGAGCTGGTCGGCTGTGATCTTGTTCCAGCTTCTTCGGGCAGCCTGTTGCTGGTGGTGGTGGATCGTCGTTCTTCTGAAGGTGAAGTGGATGCATCTGTGATCCGTCCATTGGAGTTCTGTGGCGTGGCTGAAGGCGATGTCTTTGCTGGATGAGAAGATGGCGTCAAGTGTGTGTCCGGCGAGGTGGGTGGGGGTGGACACCAGCTGCTTGAGTCCAAGGTTGGCGAGGTTGTCGAGCAGGGTGCTGGTGTTGCAGTCGTTGTTGTTCTCCAGGTGGAAGTTGAAGTCCCCCAGGAGGATGTAGTCGGCGGAGGGGAGGGCGTGCGGGCTGACGAAGTCGGCGATGTCCTCGCTGAATTGAGTGCGTGGTCCTGGAGGTCGGTAGATCAGGGTGCCTCTGAGGGTGGTCTTCGGGTCGGTGTGGATCTGGAAGTGCAGGTGTTCGGCGGAGGGTGGGGTGTTGTCGGTGCTGGTCGTGATGCGGATGGTGTTCTTGTGGATGATGGCGATGCCTCCTCCCACCTGGTTGGCGTTGCGGTCCCACTGGGTGATCTTGTAGCCCTCTGGGATGGCGATGGCGATGTCGGGCGCTGAGGAGGCGTTCATCCAGGTCTCCGTGATGAAGGCGACGTCGGGGGCTGTGGTGTCGATGAGGTTCCAGAGTTCGATGGCGTGTCTGTGGACGGAGCGGGTGTTGAGCAGGATGCACTTGAGGTGGTTGCTGCTGGTGTTCGGCATGGCAGGTGCTGGTGTCGGGCAGGTCCGGATGCAGGTGAACTTGCAGGTGCTGCAGCTGAAGGGTCCGTGGACGCGTCGTGGGGTGGCTCTGCAGCATCCCGGGGCTCGGCCGGTGTTGAGTGCGATGAGGGTGGCGGCGTTGTACGTCAGGCGGGTCGGTCGGGGTCCTCGAGGGCCAGGGGTCCTGGCACTGGGCGCGGTCCAGGCGCAGACGGGCGTAGACGGGCTTACCTTTGGCGCGCCTTCGGCGCACAATCGGCTCGCCCGCTGCGCGTTCGCACGGTCGCCATATATGGCGAAGTGCGCGGGTGGGCGGGGCAGCTGGGAGGCGGGAGCGGGGAGGGATACAGAACGCAAAAGGGGCGGGGCTTAGCGGCGGTGGCGGGAAGCGGGGAGGGAACAGAGGGACAGAAAAACTACAATGCTGACAAATTAAGGAAAAAACTTATAAACGCTCCTTCTCAGGATTGGCACCCAGGATCTGGAACTCACTCCCTCCTAAAACCAGGCTCATCTCCTCCACGACACTTTTTAAAAAAGAAGTAAAAGCTATCCTCATGGCTAGATATACTTGAACTATCACTGTGGATTCTTAAAGACTCTGCACCGATCTGCACTACTTGTTCGATCCCTTTGCTAATTTGTATTGCTTGTATTAGCGACTCACCTGATTGTCTATGCTCCCACTTTTTTTAACTATTAGCATTATTGATGTTTCTGTTTGACTATGCTCCCTCATGTACCTACCCCACCCCAATTATTACTTATAACTACGCTATGCCTATTGGACTGTTATTCACTCTCTTGTTCGTACCCATTCTTTGTAAAGCGCTCTGATATCTGCAAAGATCTTGTTCGCGCTATATAAAACTTTCAAAATAAATTAAAAAAAAAACATACTTCACCAGCAGAACAGGTGGTATCCATTTTCTCCAAACTGGAAGATTGCATATCTTTTCAAGTAATCACCCCCATGTCTACAGCAGTCTATCAGCCCCTGTCTCTTCTAGTCCCTCAGTATCCAGTCTCTTACCCCATGAGTACTCAGCCCCTTGTCTATTCTAGCATAGTCAAGTCATGGCATCTCATATTCTTCAACCACCTAGTCGCTTTTACTGGATCAGCCCACACTCCTCTATAGTCTCTCAGTGCCCGGCCTCTACAGCCTCAGCCCTAGTCTCTCATTGCCCCTTAGGCTCTGGTCTCTTCTACTTTAGGTAGTCAATCCCCAGTCTCTAAGTCACACCCTTTTCTAGTCTCAGAACTTGATCCCTCATTGGCTCTCAGTGCCCAGTCTCTTCTACACTTTCAGCTGTTGTTATCTTCCTGTCTCTCTTCAAGTCTCTTGTAGTCCCTCAAACTGCATCTTGTAGCCTCTCAGCCTCCACTATCATAGCACCTCTCTTTGACCCTAGTCTCTTGTATTGTGTTAGCGTTTGGCCTTATCTAGATTAGACTCTCAACCCTGAGCTTCTTCCAATGTTTCAGCCAGTCTCCTCATGGCTTTCAGATCCCTGCCTCTCAGCATTCTGTTTCTTCTACACTCTTAGAAGATTGTATCCCTGCCCGTGGATTCTTCAAGCCAACTCTCTAAACCCCGGCCTCTACCAGTCTCTCAGTTCCAGTCTCTCATATTCATTTCATTTCATTTTTTCAATCTTTATTTCGACCATTTGGTCATAAAAGATACACATAAATTAAAAATCACATGATTGTATCAGATATAATAAAACATCAGTGCATGATTTAAGATCCACATGTTAAAAATAAAACAGTTCATCAATCTACCCAGCATTTTTTAAAAGACGATTACGTGTATACCACACATTTGTAAAAAATTTAGCAAGGGCAAAGACAATTGGGCCGGAAACATCACTTTTTAAAATCCTGTACATAGGCATATATTCCCTGCCACCCAAGTTCTTGATCAAAGGCAGCAGCCAGTACTTTCTGGCTGCCGCGTATGCTGGGCAGAAGAAAATCACATGCAGATCATTTTCCTCCTTGTCAACGCAAAGGGGACAGTACTTAGTAGAAGGGACCTGCGACCAGGTACTAGAAAAGGAGCGCAAAGGCAGTGTCCCGTATCTCCACTGAAGGAATAGCTTTCTAGTGAGAACGGGATGTATAGGATCAAAAGCCTTTTCAAATGCGTAAAGGTCCTTATTTTGCAGGAATTTAGAGGAAAGGGACCCCTCTGTCTGGGAAGCTAAAGCCCTTTCCCTTTTATGTTCGTGATACAGATTCGCCAGGGATCTCTTAGAGATTCCGGGTGCTGTATCTGCAGGTTTGGTCCACAATTCGGGGAGCCCCAGATCTGTGCAAACTGACTGGATATTTTGGATCCAGGGGATACTGAGCGCCTTGGGGTGTTTCAATATTTCGGCCAGTTCTGCCCTATAGTCGGCGAGATCGTCACTGCTCCACAGCCTGCGCCAGAAGGCTATGGGTCTTAGACTTATCTCGTCGGCGAGAGGCCGTAGCCCTAAATCAAGCCTCAGGGGGAGAAGTGGGGTACTGGGAGGGAGTGCGGTAATTTGCCTTACGAATCTGTTTTCCGTGACTGACAAATTCCGACAAGGAGTGTGGCCCCACAATTCAGCCCCGTATAAGATCGCCCCCCTGGCTTGTGCTTTGTATATCTGAATTAGGGCCCCCAATGGGCGATAAGTCGAGCCGGTCATCATCCGGGAAATACCCCCAGAAATTTGCACTAATTTAAGGTTGGCTCTGGTTTGATGGGTCCCCCAGGTCATATTTTCATTGAGTGTCACGCCGAGATATTCAAACGTGGCTACTCTTTCCAGCCGTGTTGCTCCCAGGAGTGGATTCGGGCGTTGTTTTGGGCTTGGATTCAATACCATGTATTTGGTTTTCATGGCATTGATTTCCAGTCCTCTATCCTGGCAGAAGGCCACAAAGGCATCGAGTATCCTTTGGATGCCCATGGGAGTTTTGGATACCAACAGCGTGTCGTCCGCAAACATTATTGCGGGCACACTGTTGCCATTTAATTTAGGGGCGTCTGTGTGGTCAGTGGCGTTCAAATGAGCGACTACCCCGTTGACAAAGAGGCAAAACAGGGTCGGCGCAAGCACACAACCCTGTCTTACCCCCCTGCCCACGGGGAATCTCTCAGTCAACTCCCCCGACCTCCCACACCTTACCTGGGCATAATTGTTGTGGTGCAGCCTCTGTAGGGTCAATAAAATGTCTGGTGGTACGCCCATCCCTGCCAGAATGTCCCATAGTTTCCCCCTGGGCACGAGGTCGAAGGCGGCTCGTAGGTCCACGAATATCGTGTACAAACTGCCACCCTCGAACCTCACTGTCTTCCAGTAGGCCAGGTTCAATCTGAAGACCTGGTCCACAGTCGATACCCCTTTCCTAAAGCCTGCCTGGTATGGACTGAGGGCACCTACCTCCTCTATCCATTCCTGGAGCCTGTTCAGGAGGACCCTGCCGAACAGCTTCTGCGCTACATCGATAAGACTAATTGGTCTGTAGTTGGCTGGGAGGAGGGGGGATCCCTTTTTGTAAATAGGGACCACCTCAGCCCCCAGCCAAGTACTAGGGATTTCCATCCCACCAAGAATGCCATTAAAGAGAGCAGCGAGGTAGGGCGCCCAGACGGTGGGCTCCTGCTTGTACAGGTCTCCCGGTATCCCGTCCAGCCCAGGGGCCTTCCCTGAGGCCAAGCCTGAAATGGCAGCAGTGACCTCAGTTAGTCTTATTTGATCCGCCTGGGAGCCCTGCCCCACTGGTTCGATCACCACAGGAAGTTCTCCGGGCTCAGCACTGTATAAGGACTGGAAGTGGGCCTGCCACACTCCAGGAGCTATGTTGGGCTCCACAGCCGAGTGTAAGCTCCCTGATCCCCCATTCACCATTCTCCAAAACAGGCGTTGGTCTTGCACTGCTAGGGCCCTGGTGAGTTCTTCCCACTGGCTTTCCTCCCATTCTATTTTAGCATGAGCAAGGAGTTTCTTGTAAGCATGCCTACATTGCTTCAGGCGTTCCCCTCCTTTGCCCTCCTTTATTACTCCGAGGAGTTCTGTTTTGGCCCGTCTACAGGCCGCATTGTACCATTGAGTTCTGCCATGGCACCTCTCTCTTGTCTTCCGGACTTTACATGTGAAGTGGGGTGCCGCTATTTTTATAAGCTCATTATGGGCCTCAGACATTTTACTCCTTGTGTCTATTTCACTTGTCACACTATCAAGGTCCCCCACAATTTCCAGGATAGGGGCAATCTCTGCATAGAGCATTGGGAGTTTATCCTTTCTTGTGACCATTTGCTCCCACCTGAGTCTTCTCCTGCTGTTATCTATGAGAAGCGTGGGGCGGTTCCCTTCTTCCTGAGTCGCTAAGCCCTGGGGAGCTGGATGAACAAGGTCTAACTCAAGGGCATTATGGTCACTGTCCAGCCTATCTATTACCCTGAAATCTTGTATAGTGGACCACCTCGCTAGTTGGACCAGAACATAGTCCAGGTGTGACTCTCTTCCCCGGCGGTTGTAGGTATTTTTGCCCGGTGTGTCCGAGTTAGTTCTCCCATTACACGCTCTAAGTCCGTACCTTAAGGTGAGGGCCGTAATTTGCAGCGCCAAAGGGGTCCAGGCCTTCGGCGGTGGAACATCGACCTCGGGTACTGCCCACCTAGCTTCTTCATCTGATAAGAACCCTTCTTGGAGGCCGGGGAGTGGCTCAAAGTGAGAATTGAAATCCCCACCCACCACATAATAAGAATCAGTCGACAGTTCAGATAAAAAGATTGAGAGTTCATTAAAAGTCGGTGATTCTTTTGCCTTTCCCGTCGGCCGTGAGTAGATGTTAATCAACAGGAGATTTACTTTATTTGGCCATGTTAGTGAGACCACCAGAATGTCATCGGAATTACATGGAAGCCGTGATGCCACGCAGCCCAGATGAGCAGCAACCCATATCACAAGGCCCCCAGAAGGGCGGCCTTTACCTTCCCACCTTGCTGGAATGAAAAAAGATGTGTAGCCTTGGTGTCCAATGTCCTCTCTCGCCCAGGTTTCCTGGAACATGCATATGTCGCCAGTTTCTATATAGTTTTCCCAGGTCGGCTCTTCGAGTTTGTTTGTTAGTCCCGCAATATTCCAGGAGATTATCCTCAGATGTTCAGGAGTGAGCGGTGTCAAAGTGCAAAGATTGGAAGAGGTCAGGCCTGGGTCCTCCTGTGTTACAAGGCCTGTAGCATGAGTTACATGTGACACCGTAAAACCCCTGTCCCCTTCTCCCGGATGGAGGGGAGCCAAAATTATCCCCTCAGCAGGAACTTCTCCATCAGTAGGTAGGCGGGAGAATTCAATTCTGCCGTAAGCTGTGGCAGAAGGATTGATCAATGAGCCAAAACTTGGGCCTGGGGAAAAAGTGGAATGATCGAACGACCCATGGGGGCTCAAAACCCCGGGCTCTGTCTTATGAGCAATAAGTCAGTCTACCCCATCCAAGCCATCCAGGCAGTTAAAGCGATTGAAATCACAGAAGGGTGTGTCTGGTGGCTGAAAATAAGGGAGTTGTGCAGGGCCATTGTGGTTGCTTCTATGTTCCACCCTTGTCCAGTCATCATATATTGGGGCCTGACGCTTGGGAATCGGGGGGAAGAAGAAAGTTACCGGGAGGGTCTGTATGGTAGAATCCAGGGATCGGTTCCTTCCTCTACAAATGTGTTGGACCGTCCCTGGATCTTTGAAGGTTACCATAATACAGTCCCCCACTATAGTTTTCCTGGTCTTCCCTAGCCATGGAACCCTTCTTACCATGATGATTTCATTGTTATATTGGGGGGGCAGGGGTCGGTTCCAATTAAGCCATTTGATTACCTTTTTCTTGAGAGACTGGTAATCCTCATTTTCCCCTGATCTTAGGTGGGGGGCACCCGCTAGAACCACCATTAATCTATTGGCCTCCGGTGGGAGGTCTGGCCTCCGTGGTCTGGGAGCTGGACACACGGGCGTGAGTTGAGGAACATTGACCTGGCCTTGGTGCATACCAGCGGGCTCTGTTTGCGAGCTGTGTGGAGTTGAGTCCACTAGTTGGGTGGGTCTGGTGCTTTGGTTATTATGCCGTGCCTGGGTTTGGATAGCCATAAGGGGTTGTAACGGGGGGGCAGATGGCATGCTTCTGGGGGGGGCTCTACTGGCAATATGTGCCAGGTCTTCTTTGGGAGGTTCTGCACCCGGGGGGGGGATTTCCACTGACTTGGTCTGCTTACTTACTAGAGTACTCAAGGTGGTGAGAGAGGTTTCTAGTAGAGTGAGCCTAATCTCGACTTTTTTTAAGCTGTCGGTGATTGGCTGTAAAAGGGAGCGGAGTAGAAATTCAATGTTCCCTTTGGCAGGAAGTGGATTAGTTGGATTTAGCATAGTGCCCTCTTGATCTTTGGTGATGGCATTAGTACCCATATTTGAGAGCTTAGTAGGAGGCACCATCTCCAAGTGCTTCCCCGGTTGAACAGTATTTGACCGTTTCTTGCCAAAATCCAAATGAGATATTTTAGATTTCCCCCGCCCTCCTGTTGCTTTCCGTGCACGTTTACTAGGTGGGGGCCTATGCAGCTCTACCGCCACATTTATTTTGGTCTTACTCTTGTTGGTCACTTGGGTAGGTGGGGTTTGCGTTACCAAGGTGATAGGTGAGTGAGACATCTCTGGGGGGACTAGCTCAGCGTTCTGTGCAGGTGCTATCCCTAGAGTGAGGGGGAATTCCCTTAACAGAAGAGGATAATCCTCTAGGGGCGGGATGTTTGGACTGCTAATTAGTACACCTCCTTCTTGGGTGGTAGGGCATGGGCTAATGTCAATCAAGGGCCTATTTTTCATAGATTCAATGGAGCGCCTCCGCTCCGCCCTGCGTTTCTCAAGTGAACCGGCCGTGTCCGCCTCACCTTTGCTGGGCTTAAAATAGTTATCCAAGGTCCCGGAGCTAGAGGCTCCCTCCTTTGAGGGGGTATCCCGATGTGTGGGTGAGGGCATTACCTTGGTTCTGGGACACGATGAAATCAAGAGAGGGGGCCCAGCCCGGCCTCCTTCGGCCTCTGACGGCCTAAGACGGTCCCGCCCTTGTCCCGGGCTTCTCCCGGTCGCTCCCGCGCGCTCCCGCGCAGTGGGGGTCCGGCGCTCCTTTTGATACTGCGACTGTGTGATAGGCGGGGGGGCGTGGCCAGCGGGGAGAGCAGCCCAGGTGTTGGTAATTGGGCGCGCAGGGGCTCCTGGTCACTGGAGTCCCCTGCTAGCTCGCAGCCCCGCTGGTTCTCTTGCCTGCCCCGCGCTCCTCCTCACAGGCTCCTCTGGCAGTCCTTCAACAACCGACGCGCTGCGGGACCCGCGAAGCGGGTCCGGCGAGTCGTAGGGGCAACAGCAGGTCCGCTAGGCAGCCAATGCAGCACGCTCCTCCCTCGGCAGCAAGGTACGTGGTAGGGTGTCCCACAGGCAGATGGGCAACAGCAGCTTTTCAGTCCGTTGGCGGGGGGGCGTGGCCAGCGGGGAGAGCAGCCCAGGTGTTGGTAATTGGGCGCGCAGGGGCTCCTGGTCACTGGAGTCCCCTGCTAGCTCGCAGCCCCGCTGGTTCTCTTGCCTGCCCCGCGCTCCTCCTCACAGGCTCCTCTGGCAGTCCTTCAACAACCGACGCGCTGCGGGACCCGCGAAGCGGGTCCGGCGAGTCGTAGGGGCAACAGCAGGTCCGCTAGGCAGCCAATGCAGCACGCTCCTCCCTCGGCAGCAAGGTACGTGGTAGGGTGTCCCACAGGCAGATGGGCAACAGCAGCTTTTCAGTCCGTTGGCGGGGGGGCGTGGCCAGCGGGGAGAGCAGCCCAGGTGTTGGTAATTGGGCGCGCAGGGGCTCCTGGTCACTGGAGTCCCCTGCTAGCTCGCAGCCCCGCTGGTTCTCTTGCCTGCCCCGCGCTCCTCCTCACAGGCTCCTCTGGCAGTCCTTCAACAACCGACGCGCTGCGGGACCCGCGAAGCGGGTCCGGCGAGTCGTAGGGGCAACAGCAGGTCCGCTAGGCAGCCAATGCAGCACGCTCCTCCCTCGGCAGCAAGGTACATGGTAGGGTGTCCCACAGGCAGATGGGCAACAGCAGCTTTTCAGTCCGTTGGCGGGGGGGCGTGGCCAGCGGGGAGAGCAGCCCAGGTGTTGGTAATTCACTTACACCCTGGTGTCTTCTACTCTCTAAACCACCAGCCTCTACCAGTCTCTCAGTTCAAATCTTCCACCGTCTCTTACACCCTGGTGTCTCCTAGTCCCTGAACTTCGCAAATTCCCAACGAGGAGAAACGAGGAGAAACGGACATGTTGGATTAGGTCACGTACTCGTAAACACCGATCTACGTGATATTACAGGTCACGTACTCGTGATTTCCTATCTACGTGGTATTACAGGATAGGTGTGGATTTATCATTGGTGCCTACGATTCTTTGAAAGTATTTACTATTACTCAAATCACGGATTTTATATGGACGGGTGTGGATAAAATACCTGTAACTACAGTATTGGAATCCTTTGTTTAAATTAGAATCACTGGCTCATCAATACAGTGGCCATTGATTCATGATCTCGAGAAGTTTAATATTGGCAACTTTAGGAATATAGCTTATGAGCCCGGATGAAGCCATTTGGCACAGATCAGTGCATGACGAAATACGTGTTGGCTGCTTTTTTTCAAAGAGGATGAATTGGCTTCTCTTTTGGAACTGTTGACAATTGAACTGAAATAAATGCAGTGGAGGTCTACCTTGTTGGACCATTTGTACAAGAACAAATTGGATGCAATTATATTATGGATTATTCCAAGAACTGACTGTTGAATTGTGATATATATTCCTTCAAAATTAACTGGTTGTGATAAATGTTGCTGCTCTTGGTTGTACCTATTTTGAAATATTAGATTGCCCTAGCTTACTATAATTAACACTGAAACTTACTGTTGGGTTAGTGCTCAGGGAGGATTGTTTGCACATTAATTTAATACCCACTAGGTGGGTGTAGTGAGGTTTTCTGTTAGCCGACCTCTTTTCCAACCTTTTGATGCACTGAATTTACTCGTGACATTGTTACCTTACCCATACTCAGGTAGTGCGCCCTATCTAAACCTGGTTACCAGGGGTATTGAGTTTAGTTTCTCATATACCCTGGTGTCATCTACTTTATAATCCACTAGCCTCTTCCAGTCTCTCATAGTCTCCTACCCCCTGGTGTCTTCTACTATCCAAATCCCCGGCCTCTACCAGTCTCTCAGTTCCAGTCTCTCATATTCACTTACACCCTGGCGTCTTCTACTCTCTAAACCACCAGCCTCTACCAGTCTCTCAGTTCAAATCTTCCACCGTCTCTTACCGCCTGGTGTCTCCTAGTCCCTGAACTAAGGCCTCTCCCAGTTCCAGTCTCTCATAGTCTCCTACCCCTAATCTTCTTCCTCTAAACCTCAAGCCTCTCCCAGACTCTCAGTTTGAGTATCTTATCTCGTGGTGTCTTCCACTCTCTGAACGCATGGCCTCTCCGAGTCTCTCATAGTCTCTTACCCCTGGTATCACTCTACTCTCTCAACCCCCAGCCTCTACCAGTCTGTAAGAAATGGAATCTCTAGTTGGCAGAGGTATGCACCCTGTCCAAGTACGGACCCACACTGTAGTCAGGGTAGGTGTAGTACACACTAAAAGTTTACCTGTGCTCACCCTCTTGAAGCTTGGCACAGAGCAGTCCGGCTAAAGTACAGAGACAATGTGTAAAGTATCTGTGCACACACACACGTACACAAACACACACAGTAAATACACCACACCAGTTTAGAAAAATAGCCGATTCGATTCGATTAGCTTTATTCGATTTTAGTAGAAAAAAAATCATAAAAGCAACAACAATACATAAAAAAATACACCAATACATTAATACATTTCATTTCATAAAAAGAATGTAGATGAATTTAAAAATAAATTAAATAAAATAAAATGAATCGGCTAATCAGTTTACAAAATGGGGCGTGAACAAGTTAATAAAACAGGAGAAAGGTGGCCACTCAGTACAAGACCACTTCTTGCCGTCTGGAAATTACTCTATGTTGTCTAACATTATGACGGGACATATAATGTTCTGGGGTAAAAATCACTTAAAGTCCATACTGATATGGGACCATCCCCTATTTGTGGCTGCCAGGATTGCAGGTATGGTACGACATATTTATTTCTAAACTTTACGAATACCAAGTCACCCACAGTGTTTTTTACAAGAGGTCCTAGCCAACCCACCCTTCGGACACTTATTATAGTCCCGTATAAATCGGATGGCAGAGGTCTATTTTTGGTGAGCCAGTACACTACCTTATTCCTTAGGTCCTGCTGTCTCTCAAGTTTTCCCTTTGGGAGTTCAGGTATTCCTGAGAGGACACACACAATAGGAGCTGCCTCTGGCGGCAGATTTAGGTGGTTAGTTTTGTGAGGTAAAGTGTCATGACTAGACGCTATTCTTTTATGAGATGACTTGTCTTTATTCTGCCCAGCCCTAAGGTAAAAAGATTGTGGAGGCATAGCGGCTTTTGGGATATTGACATATTTCATATGTGGGGCAACTGATTGTGTACTGGAGATCTTGCTTTGTATGGTGGAGATTGGCGTATCTATAGGGGCTGGATGCTGTGATTGTACGGGTCTTCCCATAGTTTTAGTAACTATTGACTTGACTTTTATAGCTTCCTCTACTCCCCTTAGCCTGTCCTCTAGGCTAGTCATTTTATCAATCAGCGGAGTTATGATTGACTTCATCATGGTTTCGAGCTCCAACAATAGGGAGGCCTGTATGGGTGTTTTCGGAGTCGCAGTACTAAGAGTATTGCGTAAAGGTGGATTGCGATGTAATTTTTGTAATTTGGCCTGACTGCCCGTATGTTTAGCCTCGTCTCTCTTCCTTTTAGCAGAGAGCACCTGGTTGGGGGTTACCGGTAGAGAGTTAGCTGTTGATTGTATTATGTGGTGCGTTACCTGTGGAGTGTGAGTTAATTGGGGAGAGCAGCTAGACCCGTGTTTAGGTGTAGATTTTTGGGAAATTGGAGCTTTTTCTGGGGCCAAGGGGATGTAAGAGGTATTGCACAATTGATTAAGTTCATCAAGTAATGATATTGCCGGGGCTATATTAGCTGTCTGAGGCGCAGAACCCAGAGCGAAAGAGCTGTCTAGAACTGGGGATTGTTCTATCCTATCTAAATCACTTGCAATGGGCAGTATAACACGCTTAAAATACAAATCCATTGTTCCCCTATGCAGGGCACCCTGGGAGGAGAGGTTTCTAAGGCCCGCTTTGCAAGACATAGCGTGGCGGCTATCACCAATAGGGAAGTTTTGTACTAAGACAATATCGAGAACCTTGGAAGGGGCCTAATAGAAAGACCGGAAATAGTCAATGGCGAACAGTACCTTTGATCAGTGTTCCTGGAGTATTGGCATCAGAACTAAAGGGGGGGTGACCCGACCCGGCCTCCTCTGGCCTTTGATGGCCGCAGATGGCCCCGCCCTTGTCCCGGGCTTAGCCAGGCGCTCCCGCGCGCTCTCGCGCAGCGAGCGACTGGCGTGGTTGTATTGGAGATCAAGGCGTCCGGGGCGCTGGGCTAACAGGGGGCGCAGACCAGCAGTCAAAGGTCAGGCAGGGACTCCTGGGGAAGCGAGTCCCTGCAGCGCTACACTCCTGTGCTGGTAAAAGTTCCTCTCGTCCCACGCACACTCCAACACCCAGGGCAGTTTCACCAGGCGGTATCTCTGACCGCGCAACTGCACCCGCGAAGCGGGTGCGGCCAGTCGTTGTGGCAAAAAGGAAGGTCGATGACGGCGTCCCACGAAGGTCTCCCAGGCAGTATACAGAGGCTCCCACTTGCACCAGGGAAGAGAGTCAATATTTAAAGGTGTGTGCCGTCCGGGGGCGGGGCTAACAGGGGGCGCAGACCAGCTGTCAAAGGTCAGGCAGGGACTCCTGGGGAAGCGAGTCCCTGCAGCGCTACACTCCCGTGCTGGTAAAAGTTCCTCTCATCCCACGCACACTTCAACACCCAGGGCAGTTTCACCAGGCGGTGTCTCTGACCGCGCAGCGGCACCCGCGAAGCGGGTGCCGGCAGTCGTTGTGGCAAAAAGGAAGGTCGATGACGGCGTCCCACGAAGGTCTCCCAGGCTGTATACAGAGGCTCCCACTATATTTAACTGAGCAAAACAAGACCAAAATGACAAAAATTTTATATACACAAGCCAAGACAAGAATTATTAAAGATTGTATCAAAATGTAGTACATAGATGTCTATAAGTCCAACTGGTGTTATCTGGTCACGCTTGACTGGGACAAATCCAAAAGTTCAGTCTGACCCTGATGGAACAGGTGACGGACACAGGATTCACACAGACCCCCTTACAGTACTTTGGATGCATTGAAAACTAAAGGCGACGCTTCACGTAGAGGAGGTGAGGTGTCGCAGATGCCGGTGAGGTTTTGGTTACTCAAAGCTGTGCAGGGCTGTTAAGGCGTTGCCGCTCCGGTATGATGCGTTGCACAGAGGAGGCGATGCATCAGTTGCTGGTGCGAGGCCTTGGTTCCTGAAGGTGATGCAGCATCGATGATGCAGAAATTGTAAGAGTGCAGGGTGTTGTCTCTTCTGCATCATCGAATCGCTGGGCTAGAGGCAATGCACCTGTTGAAAGCCACTTTGGAATCGGGACGATGCACCCCTGATGTCGGTGGTGCACTGTCGAGACTCAAGCAGTGGCGGTCCTTCGAAGTTGATGCATTGGTTGTGGGGATGTGTCGGAATCGGGATGGTGCACCACGGACGTCGGTGGCCTGGGTTCGAGACTCACGCAGTGGTGGTTCTTCAGAGGCACTGCACCAATGCCAAGGCTGGGTTGAAAGTCAAGGTTGTTGAGTCACACACTCAGCGAGCAGTGCTCACGGCTTCGGTGCAGGCAGCGGCAATGCATTGATTTCGCTTGGATACGCCGGTTCCAAACTGACACTTTGTAGTTGATGCATCAGTTTCTTGGTTGCAGCATCTAAATTCACGTCCAAGGGCCCAGAACTGGATTTGGCACCATTTGGCAGGACAGGACTTACAGCAGAGCAGCCTAGGTGCTGGTAGCAGGATGCAGGTGAAATCTTTGATGTCCATGAGAGTTAGACCTGGCCATTTTTACAGGTTTATCCCCAAACCTATTGACTTTTACCTCCTATTTTTCTGCACTTGTTTTTGTTGGCTATAGGATTCTTGGCTTTACCACTGCTGATCAGTGCAGTGCTAAAGTGCATATGCTCTTTGTGTAAATTGTGATTATGATTGGTTATCCATGATTGCCATATTTGATTTACTGGTAAGTACCTAGTAAAGTGCACGGTCTGTGTCAAGGCCTATAAATCCAATGCTACTTGTGGGCTTGCAGCACTGGTTGTGCCACCCACATGAGTAGCCCTGTAAATATATTTCAGACCCGCCACTGCCATATTACCCTGACAAGTGCACCCACTTGCCAGGCCCAAGCCATCCCTTTTCTTACATGTAAGATGACCCTCATGTGGGCCCAAGGTACTCCCATGGGAAGGGTGCAGTGTATGTGAAAAGTAAGACATGTTTGTGTGTGTAATGTCCTGATAGTGAAATGCTGTGTATTTCATTTTTCACTATTGAAAGGCTAACTGTCCCATAGAGTGTCACTTAAGCTACACTGCAACCTTTTTTCATGTGTAACTTTCAATTGGGACAAGATAGAAAAAATGGAGTTTAGACTCTCTGAAATCAGAATTCATTAACGCACCTTCTGGTAAATGTGGTTTTTAAATTGTGTGTTTGAAAATGGCACTTTTAAAAAGTGGGCATGTTCTTGCTTTACCATTCTGTCTGCCTCTGACTGTTTGTGTATTCAGTGTCTGGTTTTGAAGTGACAGGAGCTGGGGATGTTCATTCACTCTAGGCAGCCAGAGCGGGGGTTGAGATGTGTCCTGCCTTGCCTGGGTGACTCATGGCTAGGCTGAATATACCTGGTCTGCATTTAGAGTAGTGGGAGGAGTTTTGCTTGCACCTGAATAGGCTGTGTCTCCTTTGCACAATGCTCCATCCCTTGTGGTCATGCTGCACCAAAAAGACACAACTGGTTTGGAATGGGTTCACAGACCCTTGCCACAAACAGAGCAATAAAGAAATGGGGTTAAAGTTTTGGACCTAAAACCCCAAGAGATTAGATTACTTCATGAAACAAGAGGCCCCTACCAAGAAGAAGAGCGGAAGAACTGTGTGAGGAGTGCTGCCTTTTCTGTGTGAGGGGTGGGTTGGCCTGCATTTGCTGCTTCTATCTGTGGTGGAGGAAAAGGGCTGACTGTGGTATCCTGCTTGTGAAGAAATCTCCAAGGGTGTGTGTGTGCTTGCCTCCTGTTGGAAATATCGGGAGATAAAAGATTTCAAGAAAGTTCCTTACTGAATCGTAAAGTGACCTGCCTAGGAGGAGAGCTGCAGATGCTGTGTGAGGACCGCTGTTCCTGATGTGTGTGGGGTAGGACGGCCTGCAGCGGCTGTTTCTGCTTTGAGCAGGAAGAGGACTGGACTGCTCTTTTCTAAAGCGTAAGAACGTGAAGAGGGCTTTTTGTCGCAGTCCAGCACGTGGTGAGTGCTGGACATGGCCACATCCTCTGGGAAAGCCATAGATTGTAGTAGATGCTACAAATCCATTTTCGTATGCAAGCTAGTGTGTGAAGAGCACTTATATTCCTTTTTCTTTTTGAAAAGTGACCCCAGCCCTGTGTAAGCCCCAGTGCAGCCCAGCTTCTAAGGCAGAAAATACCAGGAGGGGGGGGGGGGGACCGTGCCCAAAGCTGCAGCCCCAAAGAGGAGCCTGTGCTCTCTGGGCGGAGAGGTTGACACCTTGAAGGGAAGAGCTGCCCCGACGGCGTGTCTTACTGGATGAGTAGCGCCTCACCAGCAATGCAGACTCGAGCTGAATGGCTTGCAGGAGAACAAACCAGTCAACACAGTGTCAGCAAGGGAAGCTGCAGCAGCCCGCAGCAAACCGGAGGGAGAATCTGCCCTCATCACAGCACTGCCCAGTTCTAACCCCACCCATCACCAAGTGGAGACTCACAGGTAAGCTGAGCACCCCACTGGGCACAGGGAAAATACCAAGGTGAGCTGCCTGCCACTGTCTCGCTGAGCCAATATGTGCTCTACCCAACTTCAAGGTGAGTCAACCGAGCAAGGAAGAAGCCTAGAAATAGGTCTTGCTCGACCGCATTGTTTGCAAAATGCATCCACATTTGCGAGGGAGACACAGGCCAGCGGCCCAGATCTGCACATCAGCGCCCGCGCACCGGGACGGTGTGCTTTGGGTTGATTAGGACTGAGGTGCTAAATCCCAAAGTAGGGATAAAGGCAGTATTATTGCAGTTTCTTAGGTGTGCACTGTAATGGAAACAGGTTGCATGTAGGGACATCTTCCTAAATTACCTTATTTCTGCGCATGTGCTGCTCCTAGGATGACTATGGCATGGATGAATGATAACTCAGCCACAAGTGACCTATAGTACTTTACAAATGAACCTAACGACATCAAATTTGGTTTCATGCCCTAATATGATTAGTATGTTGTTTCACACGTGGCAATGCAGGGAGAACAAGCATCCCTTTGCACGAGTTATATAAAAGTGTGCAGTGATGGTATAGGGTATTGCTTCACAACGTTCTCATGACATGCAATTTATAAGTATTTGCTTTATTGCACTAAATGTGGTGTTATGACAATTGCCTAGTTGGCAAAGTGATTTATGATCTATGTAATGTTGTAACAATTGCCTAATGGCAAAGTGATTTATGATGTATGTAATATCGTGAAAAGTGCCTAATGGCAAAGTGATTTATGTGATTGTGGTCTAATGTGTTTTAGGTATAATACAAAGGATATTTTTATATGATTGTGTGTGGCATCTCTTTTGTGGTGTGTCTTGTGTGTCACTGTTGAGTGTGTGTTGAGTATATGCTTTACACATATCCTCTTGGATAGGCCTGCTGGCTCTGCCAAGTTACCAAGGGGGTGAGCAGGGGCTATCTTGGATGTGTAACTCCCTTACCCTGACTAGAGTGGTGGGTTCTTCCTGGGCAGCTCTTTGTGTGGGGACTGGCAGAGCCCTATTCAGGGGAAAGTGTCAACTCTTCCCACCACTCTAGCCCAGCCTGGTGATGGGCCATCAGGATATGCAGGGCACACTTCAACTCCCTTTATGTGCGACTGTCAAGACTGAATTTACAAAGCCCAGCTGCCACCCTGATCCAGAGGTGTATTCTAAGGACAATCAGAGGCTCAGGTTGGTTAAAGTAGAAAATGACAACTTTCTGAAAGTGGCATTTCAGACCTGTTGTTTAATAACCAACTTCCCTAAGAGATGTGTTTTTAAGTTGTAAGTCCAGGGACACCAAACTCCAATTTTCTATCTGCTCCCAACCGGAAGTGATACTTTTAAAGTGTTACAAGGCAGCTCCAGTGGTAACCCATGGGAGCGATAGGCCATGCCATAGTGAAAAATGAATTTAGAAGTTTTTCACTACCAGGACATGTAAAACTCAAAAGCACATGTCCTACCTTTTAAATACACTGCACCCTGCCCATGAGGCTACCGTGGGCCTATCTTATGTGTGCCTTAATAAAAGAGAAGGTAGGTGAACTCGCCAGGTCAACATGGCAGTTTAAAACTGCACACACAGGCTCTGCAATGGCAGGCCTGAGACAGGTTTGTAGGTCTGCTCATGTGGGTGGCACAATCAGTGCTGCATGTAGTGCATTGTACTAGGGACTTACCAGTAAATCAAATAGACCCACTATGGAGAAACCAAACACCATTACATTTTAAACACAGAGCACATGCACTTTAGCACTGGTTAGTAGTGGTAAAGTGACCAGAGTCCTAAACCAGCAAAACCGAAGTTCAGCACACAGTCAAAAAAAGAAGGTCAGAAGCAAAAAGACTGGGGAATTTATGCCAAAGGTTTCCAGATCTAACACATGCCCCTACCCCCTCCCCCCCTAGCAGAGAGTGAATTGAACTACCCAAACTCTTGGTAGTTTCCTTCCCTAAGGCGGAAAAACCTGGAAAGATCATCCATTTGGCATATTCTGTTGCAGGGTGGTGTCCCACTGTAAAGTCCATTCCCTGCAGGGAGATGGACCACCTCAACAATTTAGGATTCTCACCCCTCATCTGTATTAACCATCTGAGGGGCCAGTGGTCTGTGTGAAACAAACAAGTAGGATCTTATCTTCTTCTGCCCCTAGACCACAGAAAAAGCTTCCCTTTCTATTGCGCTCCAGCTCTGTTTCCTGGGAAGTAACATCCTAATGATGAAAGCTACAATTTTATCTAGGCCCTCTTTGTTTAGCTGTGAGAGCATGGCCCCTTTGGCCTGCTCTGAGGCATCAATTGGAACCACAAATTCCTTGGAGAAATCAGGAGCCTTAAGCATGGGTGCCATGCACACGGTCTCCTTCAGGGTGTCAAAAGCAGCCAGGCATGCCTCTGTCCAGATCATATGATGGGGCTGCTTCTTGGAAGTCAGCTCTGTAATGAGGGCAACAATGGTGCTGTACTCCTTGACAATTTTCCTGTAGTAACTGGTGAGGCTCTCACCTCTGTCTGGGTTTTGGGGGTGCCCAAGCCAGAAAGGTTTCAATATTTGGTTGCAAAGGATGCACCTTGCAAAGAATGCACCTTGCTGCCCCCTGCCCCCTACTTGGTGTATTAACCCCTGCCCCATCTGTGACTTAATGGCCTTGAAAGTGAAGCCTGCACTTTGCAGTGCCCTCAACACTTCCCCCCAGGTGGTGCAAATGGTCCTTCCAATTGGAGCTGAAGTTCTCCAACCCAGCCAGGACCTGATTGACCAACCTCATGAAGGTGGCAGGGGCAAGGGGGGCGTGGCTAAGCGTGTAATGGAGTCGGACCTGCTCAGTTAGAGCTTTGTCGCTGACTCCCCTTCCACGACACAAATATCCAACTCTACAGGTTTTTCAGGACCAGAGACTGGCCTGGTCGAGACAGGGACTGGCCTGGCTGATGCAGTGAAGGTGGCAGCCATGAAGGACACAGAGTCCGCATCCAGATCCATACAACAGTAGAAGCACCGAGCAGAACGACGTGAAACGCGAGGGAAGCCCTCATGCAAGTCCGAGGACGTGCTCCGCCTATGGAGTTGTGCTATTTGGCGGCACAGTTACAGTGGTGATGAGATGGCTAGCAGGCATGGGATAGGAGGATACAGTCACAATGCAGCCACCTTGGTGCCAATCTCAGATATATCATCTATTTCACCCTATCGATCGACCGCCGCTCCCATCGCCGACCTGCCTGGCCCTGACACGCTGGTGCTACAAGAGGAGTCTATACCTCACCAAAGATACGATCCCCTATGCCCCGTCACTGCCATTAGTGGGGCACCTAGAGGCAGGATGGGCACCACTAATGAGGTGCTTGCACGCTGGCGTGCAGTAGAAGTAGACACACTGGGTGATCTCTATGCAGATGGTGCCCTGATACCATTTGAGACACTAATGGCGTACTACGACCTGCCCGCCGGTCAATTCATATTACACACTTCGGTCACAAGGTCGCTATCAGCAGAATGGAGACATCACCACCGAACCTGAAACGCATCTCGTGATGCAATCAGGGGCGTAACACAGCCCCCTGCAGCCCCCGCGGTGCGAGGGGGCCCTCACCCTCCAAGGGGCCGCGTCAGCACCGCACTTCTGCTGGGGAGTTCTAGATTGAGTCCGGAGGGGGCTCCTTCACGTACCCTGCAGGGGGGCCCCCTCAAGGTTCGTTACGCCACTGGATGCAATACTTACATGTTATGGGCAAAGGGTCACACATTGTACACTGGTTAGTTGAGGCATTAGTTATTCACACAATGAAACCTATGACAGCCCTTCGGCCAAGGTGGGAAGTAGATACACAACAGCAATGAACTGAACAAGAATGGGATACATTGCTAGCCAGCTCCACATACATACAGAGAAGCTCAAAGTTCAACCGTATACAAACCTATATAAAACAGAGGCCGTACCTCTCCCCAGACAAACTAAATAAATATTTCCCTTTTACCCCGTTGGCATGTCCATGCTGCCTACATATAGATGCAGATCTCCTACATGTGCTGTGGTCTTGCGCCACCCTACATACATACTGGCAAGCGGTTAGCACGACACTCACAACATGTCCTGACAAGTCGATAATGCACACATGGGAAGTCTGCAAATTGGGCATTTATCCCAGATCTAAGATAAATAGGGTCACCTCTAGATTCATTGACTTAGGATTGATTGTAGCAAAGCGGCTAATAACCAAGAGGTGGAAACACCCTGGCCCCCCTGTTGTTTTTGGTTGGAAAAAGTCACTTTTAATGTGGGCACAAGCAGAAAGAGGCACAGGGTCAAGACTGATTTGCATATAGCTGTGTCTGAACTGGGGTGGCGAAGTGAGCTAAAGAACAATGATGAATTCAACCCGGATCTCTGACTGGGGGTGAGGGTCTGAAAAGTTTCCGCGCTTTGTCCATCATCTCCTTGCGTTGGCACAAGCAGAAAGTACATTGCCGCATAAAGAGGAAATAGCTGTGTTACACAACTGCACAGTTTTGGGACACTATACTCAAGGAATTAACGCATATAGACAGGGAAGACAAAAATAATTAATTGCAGGAGGGTGAGATCGGAGATGAAGGCACAGGTATACAGACACATAATTCTCTGAACTCAGGATAAGACCGAGGGCCAACAATGGGACATAGTACGCATTTAGCACCAAGGGAGACGCCTAATTGTCTCACAAGAAGAGTTTCTTATGGCAAGGAGTGCTAGGAAATTTGTAAGGGAGGCATAGGGAGGGAAACACACACATTGCACACACATTGACCCAGGCGGGGCAAGTAGATGATGACACTGTTAATTTTGTTTAGTCAGAAACTGTATCTTGTTTTGCATTCTCCTTCTGCTCTAATGACATGTTCAGAGGTATATATTCACGAGTACTCCTAATAGGGTACAAGGATAAAGGATTATACCAAGTAGACAAGATAAATATTGTGCCCTGCTAAAGGACCTGCAGATGTAATTTCTTGGACATTGATATGCAACAGTAGCACACAGAGGACACATGAAATAGCTGTTTCTCCTGATAGATGGAACTAACATCGGACTCAGTATGACATGTATAAGCGGCGAAAAATGAAAACTCTTATCTTGTAATGTGAAGTGAATTGCCCCATAACGCATATCTGCATGCTATTACTTGTGACTCTGGAAAAAGTTTGAAAAATGCTATAAAGATATTTTTCTTTTAAATGAAGGTGGCAGGAGTATTCTTCAACCCAAAAGGCATAACTCGGAACTGGTAGTGCCCTTCTGGCATTGAGAACGCAGAACTTTCTTGTGCCTCCTCGGTCTAGGCAATCTGGCAGTACCCCGATGTTAGATCAAATGTGATAAGGATCTTGGCATCTCCAAGCTGGGCAATGAGCTCCTCAGCTCTGGGGATGGGGTGTGTGTCAGTCTTAGTGATCACATAGAGCCCATGATAGTCTACACAGAACTGAAGTTCATGTGTGACACCGGGCGAAGCAGCCTTAGGGACCAGAACCATTGGACTGCACCAAGGGCTGTTGGAGGGCTCAATACCTCCTACCTTCAGTATCTTAGTGACCTCTTCCTTGATGCTGGCCCTCACTTAGTGAGACAACCTGTGACTTGTGTGCCTAACAGGTGGGCTGTCCCCAGTGTAAATATCATGTATGCCCCAATAGGTGCCTGCTGTGTTGAGTGAAAACAGTAGAGAAAAGTGTGCCAACACCTGGTGACACAGTATTTCTGCGGCTCTGGGATCAGTGTGGGGGAAAGGGTCACACCCTCCACTGACCCAACCTGCTCTCTGGAAGACAGGAGGTTGGGGAGAGGTTCACTATCCTCTTCCACTCCACCATCTGTGACCAAGAGGATGGTCAATTCTGACATCTCAAAGTGAAACTTTAATTGGTTCATTTGCAGGACCCTCAAAGTGTTTCTAGGAGTCTGCAAGTACACAGGGTAGATGATGTCACTCTTGCTCTCTTTTACCTCAAATGGGCCAGATGAGTGGTCTTGTATAGCACAGGGCTCTACATGTGGCATCACCTATACCTTTTCACCAGGCTGAAACTCAACTAGAGTGGCATTCTGGTCATGCCAGTGTTTCATGTCCTCCTGCTGGATTGCAGATTCTCCTGGACAAGTTTCCGGAAGCAGGCTGTCTGGTTTCTGAAGGCGAGCATGTAACTGTATACAACCTGGGATGGCTTCTTGGGAGCTTGCTCCCAGCCCTCCTTTACCAAACTAAGAAGTTCTCTCACGGGGTGCCCATACAGAAGTTCAAAAGATCTGAAGCCAACCCTCTTCTGCAGTACTTCCCTGTAAGCAAATAAAAGGCATGGCAAAAGGATGTCCCACTTAACCTCAAGGGTTCAAAAAGACCCATATCATACCTTTCAGGGTTCAGTTGAACCTTTCAACCAACCCATTGGTGTAGGGTTGGTAAGGAGTGGAGAACGTATAGGTTACTCCACACACCTTCCACATGTCCTTCATGTATAAAGAAATGAAGTTGGTATCGCAATCAGATACCACCTCCTTGGTAAAACCAATGCGGGTACAGATCCCCATTAGCGCCCTGGCAATGGCAGGCATAGTCACTGTCCTCGGAGGGATAGCTTACGGGTACCGGATGTCATGGTCCGCCAAGACCATGATGAACCTGTTGCCCATGGATGTCTTGGGATCCAGAGACCCCGCACTATCAATGCCCACCAGCTCAAAAGGGCTGCGCATGACAGGAATGTGTTAGAGGGGAGTTTTGCATCTCCCCCCTGTCTTGCCACTCTCCTGGCAGGTAGGACAGGACCTCCAGAATGCATCAGAGGCCTTCCTCACTTGAGACCAATGAAAGTTGGTGACAAGCCTCTCAAATGTCCTGTTTTGCCCCAAATTACCTGCCAGAGGCATATCATGAGCCAGACCCAGTAGGAAGGTTCTGAAGTGCTGGGGTACCACCAGCACACAAACCGCACCAGGTTCGGCAACCTTAGGCTCACTATACATCCTCTCAATAAATCAGGTGAGTTCCAGAGACATCACAAGCTGCCTGGGCCTTGGCCTGTTTCTGAAGACCCACAAGAGTAGGGCACTCCTTCTTAGCTGTGAAATACTCCTCCCCGGAGGGATCTCATCCTGCTGCCACTGGGACAGCTTGGCAGGTTCCCCAGTTCGGCCACTTCTTCCCCTGTAGGTTCTGAGGCATCCCCCTCAGGTTCAGCCTGCTAACGGGCTGTGGGAATTCCCAGAGATGTTTTCCCACACCCTTTGCCCTTCCTCGTCTTGGCAGAGACCTGGGCCACTCTTTAAGGCTCCAGGTCCTTCTGACCACCCTTACATGCTGCCATGGACTGTGTGGTCAGTCACACCCACTCAAGCAGCAATCCCAACATCTCCAAGTGCGACCTGAGCTCCACCTCCTTCCTGGCGGTATGCTCCAGGTCGTTGCTCAGCAGACAATCCATAGGCATGGATGGACTCAAGGAACCTGAGATCCCCCCACTCAAAGGGAACTTCAGCCCCAATCGTTGGTGCTCACTGTTGTCTACAGCAACTACTTGGCAGACTACATTAGGGACTACCTGCTCTGAAGACACTAGCATGGCACCTGATGGTTGTCATGATGATGCCTGTGTCTCTCAGAGTCTTCACCTTCTTCCATTTGCCTGTACTTCCTAGTGTTGTTGGGCATCTTGTTGTTGGGCATCTCTGAACCATCTTGCTGTCACCAAGGGAAATTCAGCTGACTCCACTCCACTAACTGGGACCAACTCCTTCCCAAGCGCTACAATCACCATCCCCAGTGACTTCCCATCGGTGCGGTGCAGTGACAACTTTGGACACTTGGTATTCCCCTTGAAGTGCCCTTCCTGATTACATGTGAAACACTTCAGGAGTCCCTTTCCCTCAGGGTTTCTTGAAGGGAACCAAATCTTGTTTTCAAGATTGCGTTGGGAATCCTGGGAATTAGTCTGGGGCCCTTTAGAGAACTCTTTACTTTTAGTTTTGCCACACCCCCTTCTGTTGTGGGCCATGCCCACCCATGGCAAAGCCTTCCCCATACAGCTTCTTTTGGACCCTGGTGCTGAGCCAGAGGCCCGCCTCCTTAGCAAGCTTCCTGGAGTCAGTCAACTTACTATCAATCAAGTGCTGGCATTGCTCTGGAAAACGACTAAACATATGCTCACGTGCAATAAAATTGTACAGCCCCTGCGCTTTACCCAACCATCCAGTACTCTGAAGAATGAAACAACACATTCTACTGATATCTAAGACCTAGTTTTTCACATCCCCTAAACTTCTGCCTGTCTCTGGAGTCAAAGCGTATCTCCTGATCAGGACCTCCTTCATGGTGGGGCACCTTATCTGGTCCTCAACTCCTAGGGCCAGTAAGTTGTACTTCCCTGCTCCTGTGAAATGCATCCATAAACATTCATCTCAATCCCTCTCAGGAATCCTGTGCATCTACAAAGCAATCTCATAGGCCTGATACCACCGATCTATGTCATCTCCCACTCCACACTCAAGCACCAGACTTTTGGGTATGTATACCTTTCCCTTTGAGTGTACTAATGTATGACTGCCACCATCTGTGCTGGACGCAACCCTCATGGCTTTCAAATCCAGTTCTTTCAAGTGCAGCTACGGAGCTAACATTATTTTCTTCTCCTCCATGGCCATTTTGAGCTTAGCATCCTGAGCTTCCTTTCTTCCCACCTGTCCTCCAACTCTGCTGAAGACAGGCCTCTAGAGGAAACACAGCTGCCAGCTCTGGAGAGAGCTTTTCCACCATTCAGTCTGGCAGCCCACCCCATGGGCAATGCTGGATCCTCAAGCCATGCCAGGTGCAAGCATGAGTCTTCCTACAAAACAACATCATTCTCATCCTCTGGGCGAACAGCTGCTTCCCTGGCTGCTAACCAGGCTCTCGTCACCTTTTGTAGCTCTTTACATGTAGTAAGGCCCTTCAAAGTGTACTTGAGCTCCCTGCAGAAACCTTAGATTTGGGATACTGTGTAGGATTCCAACTGCTACAGCTCATACTCCACTGCTACAGGTACAACTGTTGGCTCCCCAGATTGAGAAATGGTTGCAAAAATGTAAAAAGGTTGCAAAAGAGAAAAAGGCAACAATATGCTGGTACATTATGGACTGAGACATGGAAGTAGTTTACACCAATTACTGAATGTAATGCACAAATGCAAGTCCTATCTGTAACCTTGATCACCAATCTCAGAAATTGGGTCTCTAGTTGGCAGAGGTATGCACCCTGTCCAAGTAGGGACCCACACTGTAGTCAGGGTAACTGTAGTGCACACTAAAAGTGTATCTGTGCATCACCAGCATTACTTACTGGCTGCATATCTAGGTTACAGTGTTTTAGACTTACATGCATGGAAACGTCAAGGAGGACAGTCCCCTCCGAATATGCAAATGTAGTGTAAGCTTGTAGGGGCAGATTTACAAGCCCCTTGGGCCACTTTAGCGTCACGTTTCCCATGTTAAAAGTGACGCAAAAGTCGCCTAAGGGGCTTGTAAATATGCCCCATAGCGTTCAGCTTTCGGGATGCCAGTGGGGTAATTTTAGGGTTCAGGGTGGGTATGGGTTTTGGGGTGGCAGGGATAATTTTAGGGTTCAAGGTGGGTATGAGTTTTGGGGTGCCAGGGGTAATTTTAGGGTTCAGGGCGGGTATGAGTTTTGGGGGGGCAGGGGTAATTTTAGGGTTCAGGATGGGTATGGCTTTTGGGGTACCAGGGGGGTAATTTTAGGGTTCAGGATGGGTATGGGCTTTGGGTTGCAAGGGGGGGACATTTTAGGGTTCAGGGCGAGTATGGGTTTTGGGGGGCCCAGGGTACAATTTTAGGGGTCAGGGTGGATATGGGTTATGGGTTTTAGGGTGCCAGGGGGGCTCATTTTAGGGGTCAGGGAATGTATGAGTTTTAAGGGGCCGGGGGGGTATTATTAGGGTTCTTATGTGTGCTCAAATTATTGTCCAGTTTCAAATGGAGAATTCACCACTTTTTTTCTCAGCTTGGCCTGAGAATTACCCGATCCTGATTGTCTGTCACTTTAGCCCCGCCCTTATTGATTAACATTAGCCACACCCCTTTGTTTGCCAGGTTAGCCCTCCTCCTGGAAAAATGTCTGCGGATGCCCATGATCACATACCACGTGCTTCTACTACACCGGGGTGCACGGACAACATTACCAATGGTGGGCCGCACCTCTATGTATCAAAGGCCGGAGGGTGTTACGCTGGCTGAATGTTGTGGAGGGTGAGGCCCCTGAACTGCGCCAAACTTGTGTGGCGGAGTGCTGAAACTTCACGCCTAAGGGGGCCCTGTTGCATCACCTGCATTGGATTGTTCTCCAGTGGACTTGGCGGTGACTGCTTTACCTAGGCTTGTGAAATCCCACCTGGCTGAGGCTCCTGCTGGCTGAGTCACAGATTTGGATAGAGTGCAGTGTATGAGCCCGGTTCAATGTCCAGGTGAGAAGGTGGGACGCATAGTAGAGAAGTCCCCGGGGTGAGTCGGGCCCAGGCCTTGGTCCCTTCACTGTGCCCTGAGCAATCCCAGTGCTGCGGCTGACCTACATCTCTGAGGGCACCGCACAAGACTGGTGGGGGACTCCACTAACTGGCTCAAGTTGCTGAGATCTGCCATTGGTGGCAGTGGGTGCCAGAGGTACGGGAACCGGTTCTGGCTCAAGCCCTTTGGGATGCAGCTTTATCCGCCGTTACTCACTGGAGAACACGGAATCTGTCCCCCACTGTTAGATCGGAAGAGGCAACCGGGCGGTGCTGCCTTTCCTTGCCCCCTGTTAGTTTGCTTTTTAGTGTATAGGGGGCTAACCTTTAGTGGACTTCCTCTTCACACAGCGCTGCACCACCTGGTTGCCACTGCTGCTGTCCCCATCTGCTGCTGCTGGTCCTCTGACCCAGAGGTCAGGTGTTCGAGTCCCTCCTCCACCTGCAGGCACCTGCCTGCCCCTTATCCCTGGTGGTCCAGTAGTAAAGCGCCACAATTCTTTCAGCGGTCACCAAGTGACCAACCAGGAACCTGGGAGCCGGGGAAAAGATTACCGGAGCAGCGTTCACCCGTTGAACGGCCAGCAACTCCTCAAACCAGTGACCGCTGAAAGAATTAAAAAGGAAAATGAAAAAGAAAAGGAAGAAGATGCAACCCTTCAGTGTCCTGCAGAACTGGACTACGAAATAAGTCCTAAGATATTCCCTGCACATTAGATCACTAAATCCTACACTCACAGCCCCAGCCCTAAGGAACACCTTCCTAGAAATCCTCCCGGTCTCCTGCACGAAGGTCGAAACGCGTCAGCACCAACACAATTCACTGCTTTTTTCACATGACTCAGAGTACTATCAGAAAAAATTGGAACTTTACAAATGACATAGAAGTTTAGCAAACACAAAATGGTCTAAACTTTGGAGAGTTCTTGAAATTCACTCTGAGCACATTTTTGTTTTAGGACCTACATCATCAACTCCGCAACAAAAAGGCACAAGGGTACCTGTGTTAGCGCATGGCAGCCATTGTGCGTCATTGGAGGGAAAAAATACAGGGGAGGGGTTATTCATGAGCCCCTTCCGACAGTTTAAAGCCGCCAGTGCATCATTTTATTGACGTACTTGCAGCATTAATTTTGCACCATGTTGCACCATATTTACAAAGTGATGCATCTCTAGGCATATGCTGGACCTTTTGAAGCTCTGTGCCACATTATACCTGCATCAGGTATAAAGTATGCATGGTGGATGCTTCCAAGCAACAAAGCCTCATAGCAGTGTGGCAGCGAAATCCATCAGATTTCACTGCAACAATTCTAGGATTCCATTGCGTCAGAACCTCACACCTACCTCATGGCAGGCATAAGGGTGACGCAAAGCCATAGGGATAGGCTGGCCCATGCATTGCTGGAGTTGTAACACAACTTCAGCAATGCGTGACTTTAGCACCGACAGAAACGTCAGGATTCCAAATCTATCTGTCATTAATTGTGACATGGAGCGCCATACAGTGAATACTTAACATCCATGCATGCGGTGAAAGTGTTGCAATGCTGTTTTGTCACTGCGATGCAACACTTTTCATGAATGAGGCCAAGGAATGTGCCCTATGTTATTGTTAGGGCACATTCCTGTCCTTTTGTTTTGTAGCAGGACATCGCAGCAAGATTCCTTGCAGCTCTGTCCAGCACCAAAACCTCTAAAATAAGGCCCCAAGTGTTTGCACCAATTTCGACTACGCTTCCTTACGACATTCTATGCACCTTTTACTGTTGTTTAATATAACCACCTTGTGGCTTGTTGCGTGCAACCTGTGATCATTCTTGTTTGTCCCTACCTGTTGTTGTTTTTGCATTATTGTCCTTCCTTTCCTTCCTAATGTAAAACGCTCTGATATCCTCTGGGATCTTGTTTGCGCTATATAAAACTTTATAAAGAAAATAAAATAAAATAAAGACCAGCTATTTTCTGGCCTTAAAAAACGACCTCTAATTGGACTTAGCAGCAGTTTTGGGGGGTTATCGCAGGACAGAAATTTCATCGTAAATATCGCAAAGTGGGGTTAGCGGCAGTTTTCACACGGAAATGCCCACCTTGCATCTAATTTTCTTAAAGTGCCGCTAACAGAAGTGGCGATCTTGAAAATTACCACTTAAGTGTAAAATTGCCACAAACTGCAGTTAGCAGCACTTTGTAAATAAGACGATAAAAGAAGCAGCCATAACATAAAAAATTGACGCTACAGCTGCCTTAAGTTCTTCTACATATGCCCCCAAGTTTCTCCTAGACTCTTAGCAGCAGGCGGTCTCTTTCTGTCTCTCATACCCGGTCTCTTCTGGATCAAACCTGGATCTTGTAGTCTCTTATGCTCAGCCTCTTCTCCTCTCCGTCACGCCAATCTGTCATAACCACCCGGCCCAGCTCTGCTATTCTCTCAGACCCTGCTTTCTAACAGTCTCACTCTCAGGGACGTCACTCAAGACCCTGCATCCCCTGTGGGGCTGGGGGAGGCCCACACTTCAGAGGGTCCCCCGTGAAGCCTAAGGTTTATGCATGTCTGTGAAATTTGGGAGCCTCAGAGCCACTGCCCCACCCACACACCACCACAGTCTGCTAAGGGGGGCATCATATTATTCTCACGCGCTGTCTTTGTCCCCGGTCTCTTGTAGTGGCTCATCCCTGGGCACCTCGGGTCCCTCTGCCCACGTTTTTTTCTAGTTTCACAGACCCCTGTATTCTATACCCTCTAAGCCCACGGCCTCTTCCAGTCCCCAGCTCCCCAGCATCCCCCAGCGCCCACCCAATACCCCCTCTCCCCTGCGTCCTTACCCCAGCCATTGCCTGTTGTAGCCCTAGCTATTCCCACAGTGTTCACAGCGCTCTGACTAACTGGCAGGAAAAAAACGGAGCACGTCAACCCTTCAAACTCTAAAAATACTATGACTGCTACTAATAAAAACATCCACACATTACATTATTAGGAACTTGTCTGACCTTGAAAATAGAAGCAGGGAAACAAATGTGCAGACACCGGCTCAGCCAGAGCCGATCAGGTAATTACATCTCACTCATATCACCCCCAGCCACCGCCGCCCGCCCCTCGGCAACCGTCGGATTACTCCATGGCACTCCCGCTGTCTCTCCCGCGCTCTCCCTAGAACTCTCTCTTTCTCCTCCACTCTCTCCCAAGAGCTCTCTCTTTCTCTCCCTCTCTCTCGCACTCTCCACCGTCTCTCCCCCTTTCTCTCCCTCTCTGTCGCACACTCTCTCCCGTCTCTCGCTAGAACTTTCTCTTTCTCCCCCCCCTTTCTGTAGAACTCTCTCTCGCACTCTCTTCCTTCTCTCCCTAGAGCTCTCTCTTCCTCTCCCTCTCTCATGCACTCTCTCCCATCTCTTGCTAGAACCCAGTTCTCTCCTTCCCTCCTTCTCTCTCTCTCTCTGTTCCGTCTCTCCCTAGAGCTCTTTCTCTCTCTTTCTTAATCTCGCTCTCTCAATAAATAGAACTCTCTCTTTCTTTCTCTCTCTTTCTCCCTCTCATACCTCTCTCCCTCTCGCTCTCTCTCCTTCTCTCTCTGTATTCTCTCTATAGTTCTCTCTTTCTCTCGCTGGCACTCTCTCCTGTCTCTTGTTCTCTCTCTCTCTTTCTCTCTCTTGTTCTCTCTCTCTCTCTCTATCTCTATCTCTCTCTCTGTGTCGTGCCTCTCTCTCTTCTGCTCTCTATTCCGCTCTCTCTTTCATCTCTTTGTCACTTCTTCGCTCAGCCTTCGTTTTCTCTTTTACCCTCTCTCCCTCTCACATTTTCTTTCTTTCTCTCATTTCCTCTCCTCTCTCCCTCCCTCTCTCTCTCTCTTTGTCTCTTCTCTCTCGCGCTCTGTCTCACGTTCTCCATCCCATTCTCCGAAGCTTTCTCTCTCCCCCAGTCTCTTCAGCTTACTCTCTCGTTCTCTTCTCTCCCACTCTCTGTCTGCATTTTTCTCTTCCCACTCTCTCCATTTCTCTCTAAAACTCTAGTTCTTTCTCTCCTGATCTCTCTCTTTCTTTCTCTTCCTCTCATTGTGTCTTCTTTCTCTCTTGATCTCTATTCCACTCTCTTGCCAATTCTCTCTATCTCTGTAGTTTTCTCTCTCTTCTCTCCTGCTCTGCCTCTCTCTTACTCTCTTTCTCCATCTCGGTCTGTCTCTCTGTCTTTGTGCGCCTCTATCTGTCTCTATCTCGCTCCATTCCACAGTCTCTGAATTAATCACTTTCTTTCTTGCTCTCGCATCCCACTCCCACTATATCTCTCCTTCTCTCACTGCCTCCCCTTTCTGCCACTTCTTCGCTCAATCTTGGATTATTCCATCGTTTTCCTTTTTACCCTCTCTCCCGCTCACTTTGTCTTTCGTTCTCTCATTTCCTCTCCCCTCTCTGTCTCTTCTTCTCTAGTCATTTCGAGTATTCTTTCATTTTCTCTTTCTCTCATAATCACAGGTTTTCATCCCTCTGTCTCGCAGGTGCTCCTCCTCGGAGTCTGCCTGGAGCGCAGCCAATACATTTTCCTTATTCTCTACTGCAGTAAACGACCAAGGTCTGACTGGAACCATCACCATGCACTTAGTTGTGGCATCCTAGAAAAATCTGTGTCTGAACTACCGAGCGTGGATGTAAGATTCATCTGTGGAAAACAAAGGGACCAAATGTCAGATGCCACAAGAGTCCTTCAAAGGCTCCCAATACCTGGCAGAATTATGTTGCAAGTGGGGTGTCTGGATGCAAAGATGTCTGCATGATGGCGCATTGAGGAAAGTACTTCCATGCACATCAGCACACCTTGTGGTCATCACCCTGACAGCCAAACAGGCACACAGAGGGCGCAGTGTTCCAGATTTCTGTTCTTTATGAGGCATTTCTACTGAGCATCTCATGACTTATGACCTTAGAAGCCTTTCATATGACAGAGATGGAATAATACATCAGGGCCGGCTCTAGGCTCATGGTGGCCCTGGGCAAGGAGCATAGGTAGGGGGCCCGGAAGAGGGGGTCCGGGCGGGGCGGAGCGCGCAGGCCAGTAAAGAGGGGAGGGTGTCATGGTGTTTAGAAGTGGAACAGAGCCGGAGGCCACCAAATCCCTGCCAGGGGCCACCACGCAAATATGTATCCATCCTAAGAGGATTCATATTTTAAGGATATATATTGGCGTGGTGGCCCCTGGGGTTTGGTGGCCCTGTGCAGGTGCACAGCTTGCACATGCCTAGAGCCGGCCCTGAATACATGTGGAAATGGAGCAGTTAAAAATGTCGCAAATTACTGGTGCACAGCTCTTGGCTATGAGGGCCATAGTTTTAGGGGGGCAAGGATTATTGGGGGACCCTGATTTTTCCGAGGCTAAGCCTTTTTGGACCTCCTCGATGGCAACTAGATTAAAGCTTTCCAAGGAGCAATTTGGTATCTTCCGCTTCTCCTCCAGTTCCGCCAACATATCGGAAACTGAAAGGGCTATTTGGGGAAAATTATCATAGATGCTGGATATCTTATCCTGAAAAAACATGGCTATAGAGTCACATAAGTCCGGAAATTCATTTGGGACCTGTCTACAGGCCTTGGGAGACGTAAAGTCTTTGAAGAATACTAAACAGAGTCTTCAAGGAGTTATCCGACTGTTCAATTTGCTTCAGAATAAAGCTGTGTTTCGCTGCCTTTAGGTTCAGATGGTAGCTAGCCAGTGATTGTAATATAACCATTCTAAAGTCTTTATTTCGGCATTTTTTGGCATAAAAGAGAACAAATAAAACCTATATTTCTGCAACACATATAAAATAGTACAGTTCATACAGTCATAAAAGATAATAAAATCACCCCTGGCATTCATTAGCAATTAAAAATCGTCCCTTGGACCACATAGCTGACAAGTACTTCGAAAGTGCAAATACAATGGGGGTCATTAGGATGACGGGCGGACTTAGTCTGCCTGCCATCCTATCGGTACTAGGGACCGCCCACCATAAGGGCGGAGGTCCCGATGTTGGAATTAGGATGCCCCCACCCCAGTGGCAGGCGCATCCCTCAGTTTTAACATTGTGGTGGGCGGTGCTCTCTGCACCGCCCGCCATAATGTCAAAAATGAATGTATGCATTTGCATACAAGAAGCGGCAGGCACCGCGTGGTGCCTGCTGCTTCTTGTATGTAAATGCTAGGGGGTACCACAGGTACCCCCCCATGTGCACCCCCCTACTCACCTTTACTCTCGGGGCCCGCAGGGGGCCCCCAGAGTGAAGACTGCATGCCTTTATGTGGCGGCATCTCCACCACAGAAAGGCATCTCCTTTGGCCCATCATACTATGTCTGGCGGTGTCTATTAGACACCGCCACCATATTATTCATTTTCCGCCAGGCGACCGGGGCGGAAAAGTGGCGGACGGTCTTTCCGTCCGCCACGGTCCCCCCCAGCCATCCTAATATGGCGGGGGGGTAATTCTGGTGATGATGTTGGGCTTATTGCCCCCGCCAGGCCCGCTGTGGCTACCGCCAGCCTGACGGGGACAATCCGCCGGACATCATAATGGGCCCCAATGTGTCCAGACGTATCTGTCTTAAGGATTCTCAAAGCATGCAAACATTGGACGAAACCCATGTTTTTACATAACGGTACTAGCCAGTACTTCCTGGCTTTACTGTAGGCTGGGCAAATTAGAAGTATACGAAGTTCATCCTCTAAGCTAGAGCTCCACCGAGGACAGGATTTGTTCGTAGAGGCAGACCATTTACTCGTAAAAACCCTTAAGGGTAATGTACCATATCTCCATTGTATATAGAGTTTCCTTGATCCAGTGGGATAGATAACGTCCATGAAATTCTCAAAGCAGTATGATATTTTAAATGTTAAAAACAATTTAGTCAGGGTGCCAGCATGAGAATCGTACAGTATAGTATTAAGTTTGTTATCCATAAAAGACCTCGTGAGGGACTTGCCTGAAACCTCACGGCACGCCCTTTCCGGATCATGCCAGAGGGGCGGTCAGAACCATTTTACCAAGTTCCTGTTTAACAAAGATGAGCCAGGGAATTTTTGCGGCACTATTACAATTTAATATTTCCTTCAGTTCTAGCCTGTAGTTCAACAGTTCTGGCGTTATCCAGAGCCTGCGCCAGAACCTGAGGGGTTTTAGTGCTAGCTCATCCTGGATAAAACTCAATCCCAGCTCTAACCTTAGCGGAAGAAGCGGTGTACTTTGGGGAAGCGCCAGTAGCTGCCGTATGAATTTATTTTCCGCATTGGAAATTTCGGGCCTGCAGGAGTGCCCCCAGAGCTCCCCACCATAGAGAGCCGCTGCCCTCGCCTGGGTCTTGTAAATTTCAAGCGCAGGGCTCACTGGTTTAAATGACAATGTATTGGACTTCTTGAGGATTCCCCCCGCCAATCGGGACAATTTGAGTTGAGATTTAACATGTTGGGGGCCCCAAGACAAGTTTTCATTAATCGTGACCCCTAGGTACTGGAAGGTCTGTACCCTCTCCAGTCTGACAGATCCCAAAATAGGCGTCGAGCGGGTAGATGCCGGCGGATTGAAAATCATAAATTTCGTTTTGTCCGCGTTAATCTCCAGTTGTAATATAGTAATTTATTTTGGGGGTCCTTGCTAACGTGCCAAGATCTTTCTTGCCGTCTGCATTTTGATTTATCAACCTTTAAATCTTCTGTATACCACGGATTTGGGGGACGCCTGTGGACAGGCCCACGTTTCTTGGGTATGATCTCATTAAAGGCCGATTCTAGCGCAGACTTGAAAGTCTCCAATTTCTTGGGAGCTCTCGTCTGATTGTTAACTGGATCCCTAAGAAAGACCTCATCAAATGCTTCAATGGTGAGATTCCTCCATGGCCTGCGTTGACCCAAATTATTTGTGACCAATTTCCCTGTCTTCTTTACCGAAGTCTGTTGTATGGAAAAGGTAATCAAAGAATGATCTGTCCAGGTAAGGGGGACAGGAGAATTGCATCTGAGTTGGTCGTCGTTAGTGAACACTAGGTCTAGCAGATGCCCGGTGTGGTGGGTTGAGCCTTCCACTTTTTGAGTGAGTCCTAAAGCTTCCAGAGCGGAAAAGAGTTTACTGACCTCTGGATTAGAGGTAAGTTCCCCATGAAAATTAAAATCTCCAAGTAGGAGAAACTCCTGGTTGCTAGGGCATGTAGGGCAATTTAACAAAGCTTAACATCGCCTTGTAAATAAGGCATTCTTCCACGCTATACTTTGCGTGTAAGGGGTGGGCAATGGGTGTTGTGGTGGGCGTGCCACTGCAACACCCATTGATTTTGACGCTGCCCACTATTTACAAGGATGGCATAAATAAGAGGCAACACCAAAATGAAGACCAGGGAAAACCTGGTCTTAACATGAGAAAACTAGGAGAAATGCTTTATTTCTCCTAGTTTTTAGGTCTCGCCTGCCGATGCGCTTGCGCATTCGGACTGGCGAGAGATATAGGGGCTTATCCAGAGTTTAACCAAACTGGCAATTTGATGCTGTGCCCGTGCGCTTTTTAGGTCAATGCGCAAGCGCATTGACCTAAAAAGCGCGTGCACATCAAAGCCAGCCATCTGTTCCCCAGCTTGTTGCCGCCAGCAGCTCTTCCCGCTCCGCCCCTGCTGCATCAAAGCCTTTCATTTCCCCCAGCGTCAGCCATTTCTCCTCCCCTAATTATTCACAGCCGGCCGGCCGTACTTTCAGTTTCACGGCCGCCAGGCCGTGTCTCCTTTTATTTAATTTTTAGTTACCGCTGGTTTTATCCATTTCACCTCTCTCTCCCTTTCCTTTGAACGGCGCAACTGGAAGCTTGGCTGATGATAAATTAATCAGTACATTTACGTAATATACCCAATTTTCACTGCCCGTTTCGGTACAATTGTCACTTTTAAGCAATGTACCTCCGCTATCAAACACTAAAAGGGCCTGACTTTATTCACACATATTGGCACCTAAGCTCCAGTTTTAGTTAATGACCAGTATGAGACAAAAAGTCTTTCACCACTCATATAGTCTTTCCTCACTTTTTGCCGCTCTTTAGATTTAACACAATTGCGGTTGACGCTCCAGCTCTTACGTATGTCCTCAACCAAGGAGCTTTCAGAGACTTCCATTTTATTCTCTTCCTGGTTCCAGCCCTCACTCATCCACTACCTGGTACCGAGTGATTTGTCCTGCGGCTGCAACTTTGCCGTATACTTTATGAAGGTAAGATTCACTGTGTCTTGCACGGTAATTTTGGTTGTTACATCACTATTGGTGAAAACCTGAGCCAAACACCATGTATTTGATGTTGTGAACACACGCTACCCACTCGGGAGTAACATGGTTTTAGCAGTGGTTTGCTCACGATTTTCTGAAGACAAGTTGTTGTGTTTTGGTGTAATGGAGCCATCACAACAACAGGTCTGTTATGCATAAAAAAAAGGTACAAGTAAAGCCAAGCAAATGCATTCCTATTTGTGAGAGCAATAGCAAGCTGTGGCGTGGATTTTTTTTAAACCATCTATTCATTTGCTTTTCAAAGTACTGAGCTTGAAAGTATCGCATGTTGCTTCTGTTATGTATTATTCAATTACGGCTTTCTTGTAGGGTAACTAATTTCTGTATTGTCTTCATAAATATTTCTTTATCCACTTTCGTAGAAAATATACTTCTGCATATAACTAAAGAGAATCGTATTAATTTCTCTTGAATCAAAAACAATAGTTATGTGTATGTTGCGGCTAGTTTGTTTATTGCCCCTCTTTTCAACTGTGATTTCTTCCTGTAACCTCATAGGCCAGTACTTAATCTCATTGGAGGGATACCATGTAGAAAACGAACGTTTTGAAACTTTAAGGCATATAGACTGTGCACCTTAAAATCTGATTGCTGTCTTGCAATTAAGACCGTTCATAGCTATAAATGGACTGCCATGAATTGGTATGCTGCACCCGGTTCTCACTCTCTCCTCCAATATCCCTCTCACTGCTCTCCTCTCTCTCTCTCTCTCTCTCTCACTCTCTCACTCCAATCTCTCTCCTCTCTCTCCTTCCCTCTCGTCCTCCCTCTCTCTTCCTCCCATCACTCTCTCACTCTCCCTCTCTCCGTCTACCTCTCTCCCTCACTTCCCTCTCCCTCTGTCCTCTCTCCTCTCTAACCCTCTCCCTCTCTCTCTCCCCCTCTCTCTCCTCTCTCCCTCTCTTTACCTTCCCGCTGCTCTCCTTTTTCCTCCTCTCTCTCTCCCTCCCCTCTCTCTCCTCTCCGTCCTTCGCTCTCGTCCTCCCCCTCTCTTCTTACCCTCCCTCTCTCCCTCTACCCTCTTTCCCTTTCCCTCACTTCCCTCTCCTTCTCTCCCTTTCCCTCTCTTCCCTCTCCTCTCCCCGTCTACGTCTCTCTCTCCTCTCTCCCCCTCTCTCTCCTCTCTCTCCCTCTCTTTACCCTCTCCCACTCCCTGCTCTCCTTTTTCTCCCTCTCCCCATCTCCCACTCAGCACCACCACAGCATCACTCAGCATCACCACAGCATCACTCAGCACCACCACAACATCACTCAGCACCACCACAGCACCACTCAGCAGCACCACAGCACCACTCAGCACCACCACAGCACCACACAACACCACCACAGCATCACTCAGCACCACCACAGCATCACTCAGCACCACCACAGCATCACTCAGCACCACCACAGCACCACTCTCCACCACCACAGCACCACTATGCACCACTACAGCACCACCACAGCATCACTCAGCAACACCACAGCATCACTCATCACCACCCCAGCAACAGTCAGCACCACCACAGCACCACTCAGCATCACCACATCATCACTCAGCGCCACTCCAGCATCACTCAGCACCAACACATTATCACTCAGCACCACCACATTAACACTCAGCTCCACCGCAGCATCACTCAGCACCACCACAGCACCACTCAACACCACCCCAGCATCACTCATTGCAAACACAGCATCACTCAGCGCAACCACAGCATCACTCAGCGCAATCACAGCATCACTCAGTGTAACAACAGCATCACTCAGCGCAACCACAGCATCTCTCAGCGCAACCACAGGATCACTCCGCAGCACCACAGCATCACTGGTTCAAATATGTTCTTTCAATGTTTCAAGCTGTTTTCAAGCTTTCAAACTTTATTGCAAATCGCAAATAGATGTTAATATTTCACTTTTGTTCTTGGATTTTCGTCACAATAAAAAGCATTGAACATAATCTTCACAAAAGTTATTTACAAAACTTAAAGCTATTGACATTGCAAATTAAATTACTTATTTAAGTATTAATTATTTAAAAAATTGAAATCCATTGTTATTTGTAATATCAATACATCTAAGTCACGTAAATACAAAACATGTTGCATTACAAATGCTATTGGTGTCACATTTGTGAAAGTTATAACTATTGGCATTGTAAATGACAAAGCTATTAATTTAGTTATTCTCAAAAACAACACATAAATTAAAAAAAAAGTCATTTATAAGACCAATAGCTCAAACTTTCCTAATGCGAGACCTATTGCATTTCCAATGCTTGTTGCTGTTTCTATGTATGTTGCATTGTACAGCACACATAGAAACAGCAAAACACCATGAATGATTGTTTATGTGCAGGAAGGGACACCTTCATTACAAAAATGATTTTTTGCCACTTCTATGTGTACGGCACAATGAAGAACACATAGAAGTTACAAATCACCGTTTCTGATTGTTTATGTGCAGGAAGGGACACATTCATGGACATAAACAATCATTCCCTCAACGCAGACACCCTTGCACGCCTGTGTTGGTGCTAGGCAGCTTTTTTTTGTACTGCATCTTTGGAAATATGGCTCATCCCAGCGTTTTCGGAATGGCGGAGCTTGGCGTTAGCATTTTGCCCCATAGTTTAGTAATAACTATAACACTGCTCATTATCTAAACCGCAAGATAATGGCAGAGAATACAGAAGAAGTGCTATTTGAGAAAACAAATTAATATTTTAAATATTGATACGCTTTCCTTTATCAGGCCTGGTTTGCGATTCCTGTTGGCTTGAACACCGGGAGGCTGCATCATTTAAAACAATTGCTTAATACACGACTGGACCAGAAAATGTCAGAGAGGATAAGTGCATCAATCCAAAAGTATTTCAAATTCTTTTTGTCTTTACAACCGAATTGTACTGTTGTGTTGGCCATGGCACTCTGACCTGCTGCAAAAGTGCAAATGTGTGTTTGGACGTGTATATGGGTTCAGAAATTGCCGCTGTTTTACTGCAGTCCAAAAAAAGCGCAAGATGTAGCTCACTGTCAAAGTGCATAGAATAATGTGCTTTTTGGAGTGGGAGGAATTTGAGAAAGAGCTGAAGTTTGTTATGTTCAGGTCCCAGGCATTGGCATCTCTCCTGTTCTTGCCTGCCTCCATCAGGAGCCATCATGCAGGGGCACCGCAGTGCCATCTGTGGAATGGGGGCAGGGAGTGACGCTGATGGGGTTTTGATGGGCCGCGCTGCATAATACTCAGATAATCCCCTTCTCCTGTCCACTTGAGAGGGCTGTCTAGGATGAGATGCCGGATAAACACTGACACTGTCTCTCCATCTTGTTGTAGCTTTTCCTCGAGCCACCTACTAACAGCCCAAAGCTAAAACAGATCAGGGAAAAGAAGAAAATGAACACTTACTTACAGGCAAGGGTGGCAAAACTGGCACGGTGGGCATCCCTACCTACGTGGTACCCAGGAACCAGAGCAGTCTCTGGTGGAGAACAGTAACACACTGTATACCCTGCTGTCCCATAGAAAACACACACCACAGGACACACACCAAAATGTCACCCCAGAAGGCATGCTGGGATATACCTACACATTCACCTAGTGAACAAAGAATGGCCAGAGATCTCCAGGGAATCTATATAAATAGCTGGAAGTCTTCCCCTCAGAATACTGTAGTCAACATAATGCCCTAAATAAAAAAAAGAGAGCAAGAACTGAGCAAACAGTCTGTGCACAGCAAGTGGCGCCAGGTTCTCGCCACAGAAATCTGTGGTTGTCTGGCACATATGCAACATTGCCAACCAGCTGGTTCTCTGGAGACAAGAGACAACAGATTGAGGGTAAGGAACCATGCCATCTATTCAGGGAAATTGTAAAGGCCACTGCGCATTGAAATTTCTTTGATGGTGTTTCTGCACAATGCAAGTTGGCCTTCTGACAAGGGTGACGAAACACTTCCTTTTTAAACCAAGCTGTATTGACCGGATTGCAAGTGGATGCCCACTCCCACTTAAATCGGACTTTTAAAAAATGCTCTCAGCTGTGAGGACTGGTTGTAACCAGAAAGGGACAAATTGGGTTGCCGAGCACGAGAATAAGGTACAAAATGGCGGCTGTCAAATGTTTGCCTGCATAGGAAGCTGAAGTAATGACAAATGGCGGAGTGAAAGTTGCCAAAAAATGCAGTTAAAATATCAAAACATTCACTTCAGTGGTTTTAGTTTTTAACTTTTATTGATATCAATCAACGCAAGTACTATCATGTTGATCAGTAGACAAAGGAATTCCAATATTCCCATCAATACCTAGTGGTGTTCATTTTTAAAGCAACGAGTGGAGACTGTCCCACTGTGAGCCTAGCATTATTACTGTCCTGTAAAATTACTCCGGATCAGTCCAGTACTGCCCGTATTTGAAATATTCACACAACTTCCACAGTTTTCAACCGCTTCTATTACTTTGTTTGGAATGTATCAGTTTGGTGTTCTTAGATCTGGCGTTAGCTGACGCCTCTTGATTTTACTGAAATAATCTGCAAACAAACATACTTTAGGGACTTTCAGTCAGCCGTTTTATTATTAATTTGTTGGAACCTTACTGTGAGTGATGGCATTTTGCTCTTTCTCATGAGCACATCCACACGCAAAGCGGCTCCCTTCAGCGATCATTATGGCAATGTGTCCGTATTGTGAGACACAAATGTTTTTTGCTTCCAGACAACTTTTTATTGTGTAAGTATTGGTGAGGGTCCGGCAGCAGCCCCAGCAATACAGTTTCACAAAAAAACACGACAAAACAAAATAGATATTGGCAAAAGCAAAATACTGGCAACCAATGCCAGGCCTGTGGGCACACCTATGATTGTTTTATCCGGACTAGAGGGTGCTTCTGTGGTGTAGGAGGTCTGTGATCCTCGGCCTCAAACGTTGCTGTTTGTACCCTTAGTTTGATTGTGCCATCTGATCAAGAGATGCTCGTCTCTGCTATTCTAGTGTGGGCTTCTTGCCCCAATATCTTTGAGGCTTTGTTGGTGGATTTGTGTTCTTTCTGTCACTTCTTTGTGCTCACTGTCTTGTTGTAGGTTAAGGCGCAGAACACCTCCTCCCAGTGAGGTTTATTTTGCAAGGCTTTGGTGATGGTATACGATGAGGATGTCAGTGCTTATAGCATCTCAATAGTATTCTCTCTGATGTTGTCCTATGTCGAGCTTGGGTGTGTTCGTATTCCTTGTGGTCTGGTAGAGGGTTGTCCCATAATGAACCCCCAAAACAGTTTCGAGAGGATTCCCACTCGCCCCCGTCAATTTGTCATGAAGGGCAATTCCACGTTCCATGGCTTGTTCAGTGGCATCGGTTTGGCAGGCTACCTGTCGCTAATAGGGTTGTGTCACCAGACAAAGCCTGAAATGTCATGTACCTTAGACTTCTTGGTTTACTTCTCTGGAGCTCCTGGAATTACTAAAACTTGAAACTCTTGACATGAAACAACACTCGACTTATAATTCTTGATTGTGAGGCCAGCTAGTGAGGCCAGCATTCCAAAGAGTTTTGCACACAGATTGGCTCACAAAGGGGCATATTATCAAGGGGGTTTATCTCCGCTTTTTTGGCTTTAAAAGCCAAGAAAGCGGAGATAAAATGATCTCCCATTTACCTAGCTGTCGTTAACACCAGTTAGCGACAGCTAGTAGGAGATAGAGACCATCTTAGGCCCCACTTTGCATGTCAGTGATATTTATCACTAATGACATGCAAAATGGCCGTGCCAAGATGTTAGCGACTGGAAACAGTCGCTAACATCGCTATCTCCTATTACCAACTTTTGGAGATATTCGCGCTAAGCGCGAATATCTCCAAAAGCTAACACCTGCCCTGAGCAGTTCTTAGCCATGTTATCCAATGGGAGGTGGATAACATGGCTAAGAGCATTAGCTCAGTAATGCATGAATATCGCTGAATTTTCAGCGATATTCATGCATTGCGGCCGATTTTTATCGTATTTGCGATAAACCTTCGTAATACCAAGGTTTATCTGCGATAAAAATAGCCTCAGCTCAGCGGTAAATGTTTGTCTCTAATCAAGCAATAGCGATAATTATCGCTAATGCTTGGTAATATGCCCCAAAGTGTGCAAAGATTGGGAATTGACCTAGCATTTTTCCTCAATGCAGCTGTCTCAAGGGAGTATCTGGAGACACCTGTGCGTGGGAAATCTGCAACAATCGGAGTTTCGAAGCCTTGAACGATGGAAAACAGCAGCAGTAGGACTACTTATCCCTCCTTCCAGAATGTGGAACAAATAACGAGAAGATAATGCTGCACAGAAGAAAAAACCGACCCCATGAGTACTAGTAGTTTTCTGGATAGTAATAGCGCAGCTAATTACCAGACAATTTAGAAAGAGGGAGTGTACTTGATGGAAAGGGGTCTGTCGCGGGTTTATTTGAGGTACTGGTGTCCAAACAGAAGAACCGCTCTGTGAAAGAAGTCACAGGGAGGAACAAAGCATTACTTCAACCCCTTGGACTCGGTGGTAATTCTGCTGCGGCACTGGGGGGGAGGGAAGGTCGGGCGGCGGCGCCATGCTTGTGACGGAACCACTCCGTCACGAGCCACGGGCGCGCTGTGCTCATGACGGAGTGGTCAGGCGCAGAATTGATGCAGCGCGGGCAGTGCGACCATGGCGTGACGAAACCACTCCGTCATTAGCACAGCGCGCCCGTGGCTCGTGACGGAGTGGTTCCATCATGAGCAAGGAACGGGTTACGGTCTGGATCATGGATGTCAATTCACCCAAATGCCAGGGATAGCAGAAATGACATCACACACCCTTTGACCTCCACTTTCACTGACACCTACTTACACATATACATTCTCTCACACATAAACACTCTCATCCACAGGCATGCACACAACATACATGTAAAAGCATTTTTTACTAATGTCAGCTGCCATGGAAGGCCATATTCCAGTTTATTGTACTCCATTCTTATTACACTATTAGTGAATAATATTCTATTTTTATTTGCTATTAGTGTAATTAAAAATTGACCGAAAAGAAAGAGAGTGGAGCACCAACTGCCCATGTGTTCCTGGCACTGAATTTGCCACCTCTGAGGCCAGAGGTCACAAATGCAGTGCGAGAGGTAGCAAGGGAAAGCCAGGGTTGCTGTCGCGACCCCTGGCAACCCCTAAACGATGTCCATGGTCTGGCTGGAGCCAGCTTTAGCTACAGATGTGAAAACTTGTAAGTGCTGCATAAAAATCAAGTTCCATTTTTGATTAAGTAGAAATGCAAATTTTCTTGGGCTGGTTAAAGTGTGTGGTATTGCACAGCCCTCCCCTAATATCACATCATTAGCCCGCTCAGAGCTGCAAAAGGATTGTGGCCTGCTAGAGACATCCTGATATCATTTCTGTGGGCACTGTGCCTAAATATAGAGCATATGCCAAAAAGGTGCCATCCAAAAGCCAAATATGAATACCATCCTTGTTTATTTAGTAAAAAGAAATATCTTACAGTTGCAAACATTACAACAGTCAGACCCAACCGCTGGGTACTTGGACAAGGTGCATTGCTGATGTCACTCTCCTAAATCCTCCCTATAAGTGGCCTGGTGTCAAATTGAAAAGATTTCTTTGTGGCGTGGTGGTACCGCAGAACTACAGTGATGCTCAGCCCAGACCACCGCATAATTTAACTGTAGTACCACGGTCTCGCAGCAGCGCAAAAATAACAAAAAGGGGTTGGAGGCTTGGTGCGTTGCAAAACCACGGGACTTGCCTGCCCGTGGAAGTCTGATAGTAGTCTACATCCCCGATCCGGCCCCATGCTGCACATCGTCAAACACATAGTGCACCAAGGCCTTGGCTGCCATTGGGGGTGGGTGGGGGGGGGGGGTTAGTCACCTTAGCTAATTCGGGGGCGGGTATTGGCCAACCAGGAGGGGTCTGGCCACAGGCCAGGACCTCCAGCCTAACACACACTGAGCATGTCCTTCAGCAATGCATGCCATGGGGTAGGACCAGTTACATATGGTAAAATATATTGCTTTATGTTAAGAAATATTGAAATTCACTGAAAAAAAATCAAAGATTAAAGTGATGTTATAGTTAGGAATGGTTCTAATATTTTATTTTATATTAAAATACAGCTGAAAAGTTCACTGAAAAAAGCAATGGTTAAAGCAGAGGTCTTTAATTTCAGGCGCTGGCCCCCCTAGGGAGGCCTCAAGTGAACCCGGGGTTGGGAGGTGCCAGGCTCTGGCCAAAAGAATCATTATGCTGATAACAGTGCTTTGTTTTCAGTGGGAAAAAATGAGCACCAGTAAGCAGCTCTGTAATGGGCCATCACTAACATCTTTAGTAATTTATACCCTGGCTGAGAGAAGGTGTCAAAAGGGAAGAGACTCCAAATATTCTTCGAAAGCCACACCCCCATTCCCAATAATCACACCATGGATACTTTTACACGTGTTAGTAAGGCCTGTCTGACCAGAATAGTTTTTTAGGCTATTATGTATTTGATTGCATCTTTAAAATATTAACATAACTTGACTGCCATGTTTAAATAAGTCTAGACATATTTAAACATTGTCGATTTAAGAGAATAATTGTGATAAATTTTGAAGAGGGGCAAGATTATTTTTTTGTATGGGGAGGGGGCAGCATTATAACGTTTGAAGACCACTGGGTTAAAGTGACGTTATAGTTAGGTGAAATTTTGAAGACTTTTTTCAGGAGCTCAGAACAGCAGAACGTATACATCTGACATGATCCTTCTTGAAATATTATGTTGAAATTTGCATATTAATTGTTCACACTTACCAGACCTTGTTGGTCACCGCCTATGATGGTTGAGATGTAGCTACCTCATCTTAAAACGAATAATCAACTTCCATGTCTTTAGCCAGTCCCAATTTTTGGCTTTAAAATTTGGTCACCCTAGCAATTACTATTTGTCTTCTTATGGGATCAATACCTCATTATACATATCTGTGTACACAAGGAAATTCATGTTCCCTTTTTTCTGCATTTGCACCTACCGCTGGAGTTTTGAGCAAGTTGGAAGATTGCGCCACCCTGGGGGAAAGCCTGAACCTGGCAGAATTACATGCACTAAACGCTCAGTAGCTTTAGATCTGCAGAGACGTTTTCAGCATTAGAAAATGAAGTCGAAGTGCATGACTTCCATCTGTCAGCAAGTCTGTAAGCAGATGTGTTACAAAAATGTGTTGTGCAAAATTATCCGATTTCTCAGCTTTGCTAGAAAATTCACTCCTTTGCAGGTGAAAAAAACATAGTCAGCATTTGTCGAGCAACTAAACCAAGTAACCTGATATGGAAAAGAGAGTTTTGAATATGCAGGGTCCAATTCACGAAGAAAGTCAGATATTGACTCTCATAAATTACTTCTAGTATGGAGCAAATTTCAGATTCTCTTGGAATGCACAAAGAACTCAGGAGTCCTCCTGGTAACCTGTGACTGTTGGAAATTTCCACAAGTACTTACATGCACAAACATTTATTCCTTCAGAAATGTTGCAAGAAATGTATATGTAATATATGAAGACAACTGCACTGAATACCTTTTTTTCCTGTGTCACCAAGGAGAAAAAGTTTTTCTTGTTGAGAAATCTCTTTTACACTTCAATGTATTTTCTGGGGGTGAGTCCTCTCCCACTCCACTTTGAAAAAGTATTTGCTCCAGTTCCTCACAGGAGTAAATCTGTGACTGTTTTAATGCCAGGAAACTGACAGCAAAAAGTATGTTACTATCTGCAATCTTTCAAGTTTGTGGTATTTACTGTCTTTTAGAGGTGTTCATGTCCTTGAACAACAAAAAGCTGCCTCGATGAAGAGATTTACTCACACTTAAAATGGCATTGTGTTGTAGAAAATCTACATCAGAGTAAACCTCTTTTTAATAGTGCAAATTCACGTTTTCTAATCACTAATAGGAAGCTGCCCATTATGCCAAATGATGTTATTTGTAGGCCTTGGCATGAAATTCCGCTTCGCTCTGGGACTTTGTAGAGTTTTTCCCACTCTGTGTAGTGCACAGAGTTCCAAAAAACTCAGCGGAGCGAATTTTGTTCCTTGCTCGTGCTTGCCAAAGTTTAGTTTGCGAGTGAGGAAAATCGTACTCCAGACCAACTCCCAGTGAGTTTTCTCTATGTTAGAAAAGGGGGTATTTAATTGGCAGAGGTAGGTAGGTACCTTTGTCCAAATAGGGACCCTTGCTTCTAGTCAGGGTGAATCGGATACACACTTTAGATAACCTCTGCTCACCCCCTGTGTAGCTTGGCACGAGCAAACAGGCCTATCCAAAAGGTACTGTGTAAAATATTTGTACTCAAAACACACAGAAACACAGTGAACACACCACGGATAGACACCACACCCGTTTAGAAAAATAAAGTATCTTTATCTAAACTCAAGAAGACCAAAATGACAAAAACCAACATGCATGTATTAAATTATCACTTTAGAACAGTTATTTCCAAAATAGAACTTGTAGAAATAAAATAGCTCCAACTGGGGCTATTAAAACGTAGTGACAGACATAAATCCAAAGTACAACACTGATCGTGAGGTGCGCAGCGTTGGGCACAGAATCACACAGACCCCCAAACAACCGTACAATAAAAAACGAAGTCTAGGGATGATGATCGGTGTAGTGGAGGTGAGGCGTTGGTGCTGAAGTCGAGGTGGTTCCCTGGTTGCCACGGGAGAGGCAAAGCATTGGGTCAGTGAGGAGGCAAGGAGTCGAATACAGGACAGGGGAAGTCAGGCAGCTTCAGCAGTGAGGCATCGGTTCCAGTGAGGGGATGCAAAGTCAAAGAGTTTGTGAAGTCACCCTCGTTGGTTTTCAGCTCTGCAATAACAGAATGCAGGCGCTGGCAGTGACAGCGTCGGTGCGAGTGCTGGCATCTGCAAGGCCGATAACTGTAGCCATCAGCAGGCTTTGAAAGCCACCGGAGCTGCGGTGCAAGCAAAGCAGTGTGCACTTCATGAGTGGTGACCCCAGCCTCGGTGCAGGTCGCGGCATCACTGGCGGCAGCACTGACAGTGTCAGCGTTGTTTTTCTTGCTTGGCAGCACCAACCACACAATTCTCTGGGCCCAGAAACTGGAATTGTTGCCCTTTTGAGTGCAGGTGTCCACAGAGGAGTCCAGGTGCTGGTCAGTGGGTTGCAGATGAAGTCTTTGTTTCCCTGAGACTGCAGAACAGGAGGCTAGCACACACAAGCCCTTGGGTCTCACGTTGAGAAATCTGCCACTCAAGTAGAACATCTACTCGAGTGGCAGAAAGAAGCAGCGCCCTCTTGGACAGCATATGGTGCAGTTCTGCATCCAGCAAACAGTTCACATACTATATAAATGAGCTCTTCTATGTCTGATTACTGATAATATAAATCTAATGTAATGTTATCTCTGTGAAAAATGAATTGAGTTCTGAGTAGGTGTATGCACAGTTTTTACAACACAAGCATAGTTCAATGTATTTTCACCTATTGGTGTGACCGTTTCATTATGCTATAATTTCAATCAGATTCCCTCAGATATTAGAAATATTTCCTCACATGTGCTTAGAAGCCTGCAGCCGGCATTATTGAATGCTGTATTTCCAAATTTCTTGGCTGCGCTGTCTTGAGTCCACGCATCCCTGACCATTTATCTCATGCTTGCAGGAATTCCAATAGAAGCCCATGTTCACACCAGAACATGGGCTTCTATTGGAATTCTCTCGGACATATTATCAAGGCCATCATTGCTGTTTCAGCGGCAGTTTCCTGCCCCTAAAGCAGCGATAATTTTAACGGCGTTGATAATATGCCCCCACATTGGTAGAGTGGACTATTGGAATTGGGAGATTTCCTAAAAGGATGGTGTGCCTGAATGATTTGGCCTAGAATGACAGTGCCTCAAACAGACTGGTCCCAAGTAGAGCCTAGCATGTGTCAAGGTGTGTTAACCTGTCTCAGCTGTGTGATGCCAATAACTTTCGTGACATCCCGGTAGAGCAATCAGTCTCGATTCCTCCGCCCATAGTCACCACTGCTATTGGCTATAGCACCACTGTATTCCCTGACACACTGTTCTTCCTAGGATTCAAGGTTTGCATTCTACCAGCGAGCTGCATCCTCAATTTGAGCGACAGAGCCGTGCCGCCTTCAACCCTTCTCAGTTTTAACTTTGACTCTCACAAAGGAGTATCGATCCAGCCTCTGCAAGGGCGCTGGAGGAGACTTTGCAACGTGACAGTGTTAAGTAAGTATGCGTTCCCAGGGTGGGCATCATCACATCTGTGCGTATCTATATGTGTCGACTCTGTGACGACTCTGTCCCTTGTCTCCTTCAGATGCCGCGGATTGACTACCGCTGTCCACCACAGCTCAACATATTCAGCAGAAGGTGCCATGGTCAATCATAATCATGTGATGATGATCTTAAGTTTGAAGGGGCAGACTTTTTCCTCCTGAAACAGCAGTATTACCTACATCAGCATCAGTATTACCTACACCATGAACATTGTATCCTGAATAGTTATTACGGCCTCTTCTACTTTCGATCCACATTCTTTAGCTTTGGTCCTACATACGTTTTGAAGATGTTCACAGAAAACATTATACGGAATTGTAAATACTGAATACGAGCTCAGGAAGCTGTAACTTTGGACTCCTAGAGTGTGGAACGGCCTGTCGCTACACATAAGAGCCTCCTAGCCTTTCTTGAATTCCGCAAGAAGCTAAAGGCCTGGCTTTTCGAGTGGTGTCACTAGGACCTGGGTGTGGATAGACACACACCGGCAGGATACCCTCCCTGGTGATAGTGCGCTCTACAAATCTGCATAACAACATAATATAACATAATATAATATAACATAACATACCATGGGGCTTATCATCTTTACAACTCTCTTTTTTTTCACTTTCGGCAGGATGTACTTCTTGTATAGTAAACAGGCATTGTTGCCTATGTAGATGCCCAACCAGTGAAACGGCTAATATAGATAATGAGCAAATACTTGCATCACACAATATAACTAGATATATCTCCAGTCTTTTGTTGCCACACAGCCCCAAAACCCAGTGTACCGAGGTCAGATGGGATCAGGTCAAGTTAAGAGTGCTTTCAAATATTTTGCACAAATCTAAGGGTATAATTTAGAGATTGGCGGTTGGGAGGCCTACCTTACTTTCTTGACATGCCCAGCCAGTCAAAACTGTAGTTTTCCCTCCTTATGTAGAAGTGGGTGAGTCACAAAATTTCCACCTGTGGAAGCTCAGCTGGCTGCACTGGTGGAAACCTGTAACACAGTAGCCCATCCATCACTACATTATAGTGATGGTCCAACACCTTTTTTAGGGCAATCAGAGTGGCATAAACAAACTACGACTTTGGGGAACAAAAATCAAACAGAATTACTGAGTGTAGTGAAAACAACATGGCATTCCTCAACAATTCTCAGAGCCTGCAGTAGAGCTGCCAGAGTAGGCAGGAGGTGACTTATAATCCAAGCGGGTGGTACACCCTTTGTGAAAGAGGACTGTGGGTGTGGGTGTGGCGGAAAGTGGGTAAAGCTGTGGAGGGGTGTTGAGGATCAAACACTTATGGTAAGAAGATAACGAGTGGCTTAAAACAGGGGGAACAGGTGAATGAAGTTAGGTTAGTCTGAAGTTACTGCACTAAGAAAGAATGTCTGCTGTATATTTGCGATTGGTCATAAAAGTGAGAAGTTTCTTGACATTGAACCATCGGTCAAATAAACTTGTTATGATATAGAAGAACATGGGGGCTTATTTACAAGCCCCTTACGCCGCTGGTGCGGCACTTTTTATATGGAAAAAAGTGGCGTTCCGGTGGTGTAAATATGCCCCATGGTATCTAAAGATAAATATAGAACTGTGTCCAGTGGTGTCCATTAAGATGGGATCCATGACAGATTTTCAGGTTATCCATATTGAAAATATTTACATAGAATCAATTAAAAAAGGGAATCCTTTACAGGGTGGCTATACTTAAAAACGTGCAGGAATAAGCCTCGGAGTCTGATACTGGACACAACGCTGGAGCATGTGATATATGAAATCAGTATATTACATGGATATTCAGTTATCAAGTTTTAAATATTTTTCGACCAAAATATCGTAGTCAGAATATCAACTGCCAAAATATGTGAAATATGATAAGTTTATATTTGTAAGCAGAGGCTTACTAAATCTGCGTCTATATGTACCAGACCATAAAAAAAAATAAGTAGAGCCTCTTATCCCTGTTTTAAATCCTGTTTCTAATTTCCTTATTACAGGCGACTTGGTTACTCAACTTTAATAACTTATTACAGTTGAGTTCTGATGTCATAATGCCTCCTGACAGCAGTGGCCGCTCCTCCGCTAAGGCCCCACTGATATTTCAGCAGTGCATAAAAGAAAAAGAAAAGGATGTTATCATCATTTTATTTTTCTAAGCGGGACCGGGCTCTGTGACGCTAGAGCAGACTGCAGAGTGGTTTGCACTCCGCTAAGTGCGCATGACGGCTTGGCCAGCCCTCTCAGTCCCGCCAAGCCATCATGCGCACTTAGCATGTTCTCCACAGGGCTGTGTTGCCCAGTGGATTACAAGCCCAGCCTCCCAGTCCCTTCCTGAGCAGCCAAACAGGCTGGTCAGACCAATCACAATGCTGCTCATGCAACATTGTGATTGGCTTGGAGAGTCTGGAAGCCTGGTTGCTTCCAGTCCTTCCAGCAGATCCGAAGAGGACGAAGGAGAGGTGTGTGGTGGAGTAAGTAAGGTTTTGTTTTTTTAACCAGGCCCCCCGCCTCACTACCCCCATTTGGAGGCAGACGCCACTGCCTGACGGAGCCAGAGGTCCAGGTGCAAGGCAGGTCATGGGGTGTAATTGCAGCTGCAGTTTAAAGAAGGTACAAACACGAAAAGTGACATTTCATTCTTACCTCTGTTTTCCTATAACAAACAGTGGAGAGAAGAGGGAGATATTTATAGCAACATGTTTATTTTTGCACACTGCTAAAGGTCATTGCAGGAAACACAGAATCCGTCTTTCTCTACACGTTCTGAGCCTCGGCACTTTTTAAATCTGACTAACATTAAACTTATGCTAATATCTTTTTGGAACAAATGACTAACTCCTTTTTTGATATGCTAAATTATTTAATATTAAAGTATACTTTTATTCTTCATGTCTGCAACCAAACTTCATCTTTCATATGAAATTGAAGCACAGCAAAGATTTAAGTGGTTTGGAGAAAGGGTCATGATATGAACATGTATTAAAAGCAATAAAATACCCTCTATTGTATATTTTAATTCACTGTGGAGTTCCATGGCAGTATAGAGGAAAGAATACCCTTAAAATGTACAACAGAGTGCATTTTATTCCTTATAATACTTGGTCACACAATCATTATACATATATATACATCCCTAGCACAAGTTTCTCCATGTTTCATCCAGAGGCGCTGAAAATGAGATCCCTGATCCGAGTTTTGCTAATGGAAATTGGGAAAACCTGATCAAACTGAAACTGCAGGCTTAGCTGCATTCTGACGCACAGAACTTTGAATAGGCAAGTAAGATTGGTCCAGGGCAAATACACAAAGTGCTATGAATGTGCTGTCACACATAAAGAATAAATACCGGAGAAGACTGATCTATATTTTGAACCAAAGCAACTGCATTTTAACGCAGATATTGAAACACAGACTGATGTTTTTCTCTTTTGTCTATTTGCCTTCTTCTGCCTCCATGTAAACAGAAAAATATGACTTGAAAATGCTCTATGATTTATACTGCCAGAGCGAAACATGTGTCAGCTGTGAATTTGTTTTCCTACACTCAGGGACTGGATTAAGACCGTTAGAGGCCATAAGCCCTTAAAAGGTTTTGGTGTCCCCATATATATCTAATTCAAAATGTAAACAATAATACACTGTAAAATAACATTTTATTTCAGGAAATAAAACAAAACTTACAGTAAAATGGAAAATAATGTTTTATTTTTGTATACTTCCACTTTATTTATATTTGAAAAGTTTTCTCCTACATCTTCTAATTGCAGTCTTTGATCAGATCCTCAAAACTAATTTTAGGTAACACATTTGCTTCTATACTTAGTAGAGATAAGGCTTCCAGCATGCCTTGATTCACAGTTATCCTATTGGGATTTGTCATACACTTCAACTGAGAAATCGAATGGTCAGCTGAGCAATTTGTGACCATTAATGTTAAAAATATACGAAAGCAAATGAATACATTTGGAAAGGCACACTCAATATTGTCCATGGTAAATCCAACAATGGAAGAAATCATTTGTCGTCCCGCCCCCCCATACCCTTGATACCCTAAGCATGTCTTTATTTTGCTTGATGGTTCATCCAGCCCTACCTGCACTATACCAGAAATTACAAGAGTTATATTCACTCACAAGTCAGCTTTGGGATTTCTTTTTTTTTAAATTAATTTTGATAGTGGTACAATTACTTCTCTAATCTCACTCTCTGATATTACCCATTAAGAGGGTCACTGCCAGTAGGCAATGAAGCACCCCTCAACATGGTTTCAAATGATTAACATTTACTGGCACTCCTACTTGGTGCTCCCATCAGAGGTGGTATTTAATAGTTTTGGTAGTAATTTTAATTTAAAATATTAAATTGAACAAATGTTGATTCACTCTGTGGAATACAGTAAGTAGTTAAGACTTGGTACATTGTTGGCAAATATCTACATATATGCACATACTGAACAAAGGCAAGGGCAGAGAAACATATATATGTGTGCCACCCTCTGGGGGCAGCATCCTGAAACATGCCTGCACTCGCCAGCACTAAGTCCCTGATGTACGAAGTCATTTCGCATTTCTTAATGGGCCAAATCGCTATTTCGGCCCGTTAGGAAACACTAAATGGCCTTTTCAGATGGGCAAAGGGCCAAAAAGGGTTTGTGATTTCGACACAGTAGAAATCGCAAATTGTGACTGTGATTTAGGAATCGCAAACAGGGAAACACATTTACAAAACATTTCCTAAATGAAAACTGGGCATTTAGGAAATGCAATTACCACCAACTTCAAGTCGATGGTAGCCTTGTGCGGAATAAACAAATGCATTAAAATTGCATTTTCTGGTTGTGACATGAAGCACAGGGCATATGTGCCCTTACCTGTGCACTAGGAAATGGGGGCTGCCTTAAGCCTAGAGGCCCCCTTGGCTTTGCATTTCTTACATTTAGGAAATGCAAACCGTTTCCTCTTTAGCCCATAGGAGGGAATGGAATTCCATTTCCTATTTGCTGTTCCCTAATAGCTATTACTAATCTGTAGGAATCGCACATTTTTTTCATATCCTTTTGCATTTCTTAAATAGTGATTCCTATTCAAGAAATGCAAACGAGAACCTTGGTACATCTGGCCCTAAGAGTATTGCATTGATATTGCTTTGCTATTACTTTGGCACTGTGACATTTGTTGTTTTTTGTTTTGAAAAATGCCAGGGCACAAAATCCATGGTTCGTAATTGAGAGGATCCAGTGGCTTTTAGAAGAGGGTGAGAAGGAGAATACTTTGACATAAACATTTGGGCACTGCTTTCTTTTTATATACATTGTATTGCATTCTGAGATCTTACTGTTTGTAGGCAGCGCCAAAGCTTGCAGTTGAGTATGCAAGGTCAGTATGGTTGGGAAGGGATTAGTCATGTTCTCTTTAGCCCAAATCTGCTGGTCTCTGAGAGGCACCCACCTGTGGGAAAATCTACTTTCCAAAATATTATTCAAAGCTCAGACCCCAAATGATTGAACATTAAAACCACTGTACGTATGGGTAAAGGCTCCGTTCTTCAAATAACATATAATAATATCCTATGTGTAAACACCTGCAATTGTAACAGAATTTGAGGCGGAGCAAGTTGGCAGCAAAGGAGCTCAGTGATCTGACCAGTATCACACTAGTACGACGACATACGTGGCGCCGGGATTAGCATTCAGCCCTGTAAGGTCCACAGTAAACAGTTTAGGCACTAACAGCCTGATTCATCAACGGGCCGTTTTGCGTGCCCCTAATAGCGAATCATAGCGATTCGCTATTAAGGACTCGTAAAACGGTAATCATGTAGGAATCGCATAATAAAATGCGATTCCTACTGATTCCTTATTTGCGATTAGCAAATTGCTAATCGCAAATAAGGAATAACTCGCCATTCATTCCTATGGGCCAAAAGGCCCATAGGAATGAATGGGGAGTATTCCTTATTTGCGATTAGCAATTAGCTAATCGCAAATAAGATTGCGATTTGAAGGGTGCCAGGGGTGTCCACAGGACACCCTGTAGCACCCCTCAAATGAAATATCACACAGGTGTTGCACACACACATGTCCAAAGGACATGTGTGTGTGTAACATGCAACTCAGAAAAATGCATTTAAATGCATTTTTCTGAGTTTTCGCAATTTACCGCGAGGTCTGACCTCGCGGTAAATTGCGGCAAGAAATTGCGAATTCGCAAATTTAAATTGGATGTTGAATTGCATTTAAGGAATCTCTAATAGAGATTCCTTAAATGTAATTCCTCGCACATTTGCGACATCGCAATTAGCGATTTTTGCATTTGGGATGCTGAATCCCAAATGCAAAAATCGCTCTCGCAAAGGGCCGGATTCTCAGAATCCGACCCCTTGCGAGCGCAATTTAGGTTCATGAATCGGGCGGTTAACTTCTTCTCCAAGTTGTGCATGCCATTCCTCTTGACCGAGTGAAAAATCTGCCTGATGCTTGAAAAACAATCTGTGTCACTCAAACTGTTCTGCTCTACATTATTTTCGAGAAATACGTAAAAATTCGATAATTATATTTTTTGTCAGAGCAGAAAGTCTTATTTGCACATCTTTTCGCGGGCAAATGAACCCGCCCTGTGTATTCTTTTAGAATGTTTTACAAGCTGCATCTTCCTGTGGGAAACAAAGTTTTGAGCAGCCTGCAAAAGACAGGGCTGAGGAGAAGCGGGAGATCCCTGCGAGACCAATTTGAGAAACTTTGTCTGTAAACATAGAATTGTCTTGGTGTGACTTGGTTACTGATCTATCCATTGAAACAGACAAAGTGGGTAGTTAAAGGCCAGTGAACGGACCTACTTGACCCGTTTTAATAAACAGTACAGAAGGTAGAGGCCTTCTACGCTTCCCTGATCTCACAGCTATGTAGAACGGGTACTCTAGGCTACGGAAATATTAATTTTTAATGCACTTTTACAAATCCAACAGTTATATTCCTCTGTGTCAATACACAATCTCACTTACGAGAATGTTAACATACTGATCAGTTGAGAGCACCTACAGTAGCTGCATGATAGCACAGTGAGCTGACCACTTGCCACTGGCAACTGTTGTGATCCGAAAGTAGAGCGTTGGAATTACCGCAAGATGGGCCCAGTCTGCCATCCATCCAATGGCGGTAAATTGGGGTAATAGTAACATCTATTGTTTATAGAGATTACAAATTGCTGGTGTGAGGAACGAAGATGTATATAAGAAGGAGGTTGCAATATAATGCAGCACCAATGGTCTACGCAGAGCTGACTGGTATCGCGGAGACGAAGGGCAACAGAAAAGGTAAGATTTAACACTGCCTTTTAACTGCAGGAGTGAGGGATGTTGTGGTAGGTACACTGGAAAGGCGTTCTGTAGCCTTGCTCTTTGGACAAACATCCTACGCCCCCACCCTCTGCCACCTCATCAATGCACAGCGGCATTAAAGTCTCAAATAGGAAGTTAAACCCTAGGATGGGTTCAGAAGATCAGAAAAATCAGAAATCAATGGAAATCTTAGGGCAAAATATGCACCCACTTGCAAACTCTAAGGCACCTTTCTCTACCCACAACATCCACCTTTCTTGCCTTCCATTACCTTTACTTTGTCGATAGAACACCTCACCAAAATACTCCGTCCTAAAGGCCAATAAGTGTCAGAAATGTACTTTTGTTATCCATGCATTACAAAGTCCATCCAGATGAGCAAGCCTCCTCCGCTCAGCATCGTCTACACCCCTCTAGTAGCAGGTGCCTTACCTCACCTCAATAAAAACTGGTGAGACACATTAAACTTCATATTAAAGTCATCAAGGACAGAATACGCTCACCTTCACGTTTGAGTCAACAATGTGTTACGTAAACTAGCCCTCTGGCGTACATGGTTTGGCTTTCCTGCCTACAGGTGGCCAAACTTAGTTCAGTGAACAAACGCTTGAGCGTGAAAGTCAAGGTTATTGTAACCTCATACAACCCCACTTGACATACTTGTCAATGTGCTGTCTGTGCTTTCTGGTTTACTAACTGTCCCATACGGGGTTAAGAAGCACAGTGGTGCTTCAAATCGAATTTTGTGCATTAGAATAGCACACACAAGCACTTTTCTAAGAAAAGACACAATATAGTTAAAAGAGTTATTTTTCAACAGTCTCATCCAAATGCTTAGTACATGAGTAATAACCACACAGAATATCATTAAAACTGTACTAATGCATGTCACTAGCAGAAAGAATAATATGAACATTTCTAACATGGTCGGAATGTTCTTGGCAGCCTAACACCATGAAGGCTACTTCTGTGCGCTACACGATGAGAGCAAGGAATAGCTAACTCCCTTCTAGAGTTTCTTGGGACTTTGCTCATTGCAGACCTTTTCATGGTGGATCAACTGCGGTTATCAGAATTCATGATGCAAATCATAGAAGGGACATAGCCTGGGTCCCCGGCTTCTAGAAGTGATTCACAGGGGGAGACCACAGAAGTCAAAAGGTTAAGAACCACTGGTCTAGCAGAATTTGTGTTAAAATTCCAGAACTTGCTCTTCCAATCTGCTGTTTGCTTTTAAAAGCATCACCAACATCCTTAAAGGTCTTCACTCAGGCCCTCTAACAGTCAACATTATGTTCGGGATTTACTGCATCATCTACAAAGGCTGGAACCAGTTAGCAAGAGTAGCTCAGAAGACAGACCCATACCCACTCTATCAATCAACGTGAAATCCATACTGCCAACAAAATAAAGAAAGGACAGGAATCAATGTACTTCCCTTCTAGGTGCCTAAAATGTGGAACAACTTCCTGCTTCATCAGAGACCAGGACCTGTTACTTCCCCGAGGTGTCAATTTACAAGGAAGGGCCTACAAATGTTCTCTCTTAAATTCTGCGGGGGGGATTGCCCAAGTGGCAACATTATGTTTTGCTTGAAGCACTGGAAATCGTGGCATACTGTAGTGCTCCCTCTTTCATTTCAGGGAAGAAAAAAAACGAAACTAATTAATTTTCCTGCTATGACAATGGCTGCTGTCACCTACTTTTCCTGTTGATGTTATTTCTTGGCTCTCGATGCTCTGTTCTCCTACAGGACAACATTTCTACACCACTGCCTAAAAATGTGTAAATAATATGTGTAATGAATCGAATGAGTAAAATATATCGACAGTTTCCTGCATTCCTTTAGCTACCCACCGTGCTCCACTCCTTACTGGTGCACTTTCTGCACTCCTTAGTAAAAAGAGTGCATGAAGACTTCACAACCAGGCCTGTGTCCAGGGTCGCACACCGGCCAATTGTCACTCGAGAATGGCCTTTCCGACCGTGTCAGCAGTCGCTGAAAATATCCCTAGCTCTGAAGGAAATACTAACTATGGAGTTACATCCATGGGCTGAATTTCCTCATTTTTACTGCCGCGTGAGGAGCTCTTCTGTACCCAGCATCACCTTCAGATAATAGAAGATGCTCAGTTATCCCGAACTCTACGTCACACCTTAGGCTTGTATACGTCAACACACCCCTCAACCAATGAGGCTGAAGACCCGGGAGCCCACTCAGCCCAGTATGCTGCAACTGGGTTCTTTTCGTCCCCAAATTCGACAAGTTCCACACGACACGTGCCTCGAGCTGAACGTCGAAGCGCTCCGTACACACCATGCATACATATAACGCGCTTCCTTAAGGCTAGAGTTGTCGTTGACTGGAATCCACACGAGTCCCTCCCTGAGCCCGGATGGCGTCGGGGCACTTCATGGGGGAAGGGGCGGGGACAGGAGCTCAGCGTGAACTGCATACCAAGTGACAACGCTGCGCAGCTTGCACCTGTGGGACAGCGCGGGGGGGCCGTTCCACATGAGCAGGCTCTGTGCAGAATAGAGGCCGATGCACTGTCATTTCCAAGGAGGGCTGTGCGGCGCTGTTTTAGATGCACATAAACGCTGCAGCCCAAGTCGTTGTATTTAAATCAAACCGCTGCTGGGCGGCAGCAGGTGACATTTGGCACGCGCATGCGCTGTCCATCGCAACCGCTTATTTTATGAGATTGGGTGTTTGAGATGTATAAATGACGTCGACTGGGCTTGAAAACAAATTATCTCATTACCACTCGGCGCCCGATCTTTTACGATGCAACACAACACACCTGCTTTTAAAGTTTTTTTTTAAATGTATTTTGTTACCTTCGGGCCACATGCATCAACATTTATAATAGCGATTACCCAATTGCGAATTTCAGCGAATGGTAATAAGGTCATCGCTACTACAAATGTACAAAACTTCAAGAGTTTCATATTGTGATCCCTAGTGGGTCCCAAATCGTCCTACCTCATTAATATTAATTAGGTAGGTACCAATTTGCGACCCCCTAGGAATCACTAAAATCACGGGGATGGTGGCCTGCTGGAGTCAGCAGACCATCATGTCCGTGATTGCTATTAAATAAAGCAATGTTTTGTTGTTGTAAAGCAGCCGGTTTTGTTTAACAGAAAATGGGGTTGTGTTTAGGAAAATAAAAGAATAGTTCACTTTTCATATTTTAAGAGCAGGCAGTGGTCCGTGGGTCAACTGCCTGCTCCTAAAAAAAGTTTTTGCATACGTTCACAAAGGAGAAGGGGTCAAGGGACCCGTTCCTGCTTACCAATGGCTTACCACCAATTTGAAGTTGGTGGTAAATGTGAATGTTTTGCTTCCGCATTCACAAAATATTTATACATACCGCAGCGATTCGGTATTTGGAAGCATGGAGAAGTGTGGCTCAATGGTTAGAGCGGTAGACCCTGATGCAGAGGTCTAGCCTGGGACCAGGGCTCAAAATTCCACGGACCTGATAATTCGCGCCTCGGTGCCTATTCCAATCATGGAGTCCCACTCAGCATGTGAAAGTTGAAGAAATTGATGTACATAGACAGCATTCATTTCCCTTCTTCTCCCACTCCTCTCCCTGTGAACACCATGAATGTCATAGACTATTGACCATATCACTCCGCCAGTGGGAGCCCACACCTATATGCATATGCACAGCCATTCTGGGCACCATGGCCTTTTTACCCATTGGAATCCCCGGCTTCCCTCCTGCGCGTATCTTGCACCCCCTCTCTCATGTATAGACCATGAAACCCTTTCCCTTTGCGCGACCCTGATGTGAAAGGCAACCCTCCTGCTTGACCCAGGCATTCCCCATTTCCCTCTCGAAGAAGCATCCTTCGCCTCAGCTGACATAGCCCCCCAGCTGTATCTGACTGCCCCTGTTCTCTCATGTACAGGTCATAGGATCTCTCTCTCTCTGTGCGACTCTGACCCTGCGCGCACCCTGACCCCCCCTCTCCTCACATGGGCAAGTCATAAACCTTCTTCTTCTGCAAAACCCTGTCCTTGGGAGTCACGGCCGCGCCTGACCAACACCTCCTTCCCTTCCATGAATGCCCCTCTGTTGACAAGCCTTCCTTCAGCGCTCGATTGTCCACGCGGCATGAATACCACTCCTTTTGATGACCCCTTCCCCCGAGCCCGGCTGACCACACAGGTCCGAGGCCATCGCCTAAGCCGGAAGATACCATTTACTGCCCCCTTATTGTATAAGGTCCCTCTCCTTCAAAGGACCCTCTATTGATTCAAGGCCTCCCCACCCCCTGTGATATGATCAGGCGCACACATCCTAAGACTCGGCAGAACACTCAACTGCGTGATGACCCCTCCCCTCTTATCAGCAGGTCAAGGGTCCCTATTGTGAACGCATGTGGGGTAAGATTGACACGAGGATTATAGGGATGTCTTTTCCTTTGCGTCATACTGTCCTGATTGTACTCTCAAGTGTTTTGTAAGATATAAAAGCCAGAGTCTCAGCTCACTTGTTAGAGCACCTCCCGAAAGACACTGTGTTTCGTGTCCGAAATGACTGGCTCTCCTCATGAGAATTAAACTCTGTTCTCGATTCCTGCTTCCAGCGCCCGTCTCTTTATTTGGTAATTATTCAACATGGGAACTAAGAGGCGGTTTGCGCCAGCAGCCTGGGCATCGATAGAATTATGGGCTCATTTTCCACAATTGGCGCCCAACGTCGGGCCCATCAGTGACATAGGGTTCGGTAAGAAAGATCCAGACGAAGAAGTGAACGTCTAAAATGATCGGAGTATACCTGCCTTGAGAGGGCCCTAGCCCGGCTGCCGATCAAAAGAACTTCACCAATTCTGAAAGGACCTCTCTTGAGTGACCTATTGTCCTGACTGGAATCCCACAGGAATGCTACATGGAGTAAGAGAACAATCAGGCGCTGGAGGAGGAAGACGAAGAACTGTCCGTATGGTCCGGTCCGGGTAAGATTAAGTAGGGTGTTTTTACGCCTGATTGGTAGGGTGGTCCTATCCACCTGATTGATTGATTGATTGTATTGAAATCGGTATTTGTATACTGATATTGTATTGGTTGGTATTGGTTCATTTAGCTTTGAAGGCTACTTGACATATTGGTTCTCTTCTGGAGAACGAGACATTCTCTGTTTGCAAACAGCGACGAATAGGAACGTCGTCCCTCTTTGCAGATCGAGAAGGGTAGGTAATGCAGACTTTTGTCCCCGTTGTAATCCGTCATGCCTACTTTTCTCCCCACTGATTGTTTTGAAGTCGATTAATAATCGATTGTTGCTCTTTGAGATCTTCCCTGTCCACAAACAGAGACGAATAGGAATATTCTGTTCCCTTTATGGATAGCGAAGGGCAGGTAATGCAGACATTTGTCCCCGTTGTAATCCGTCATGCCTGTTTTTCTCCCCATTGATTGGTTGGTTGCCTGGACATTGTTGTCCCAGGAATTGTTTCGTTTGAGGTATTTTCTATTTGCAAACAACGTGAAATAGAAATATTCTGTCTAGTCTTTGCAAGTAGAAAAGGGTAGGTTATGCCCCTTTGTGAATTCGTCAGTCCTACCCACTCCCCACTGGTTGGTTATTGGGGGGTAGCTCGCATGGTCCGCCCAGGAGACTACCCTTATGGAGGACATATGCTCTCCACTCATGGGCCATTTAGTAGAAATAGACCGACTGGTCCGTCCAGGAGGCTACCCTAGTAAGTGGAAGTACATCGCTCGGTCTGTCCAGGATGATACCCTAATGAAGGAATATATGTTCCCCTTTTTTTGATCGATAATCTCGTTCCACCCCGGACCATTTATTGGAGGGAACTCGTCTGGTCCGTCCAGAAGTACCCCCTAGTGAAAAGGACACATAAAAATATGAAGTGATCACCGTTCCCTACTAACAGAAGACTTTAGCTCGAAACACGCTGAGGAAAAGAAAGAAAATAAAAAGAAATCAGGCTAAGTCAGTAACCCCCTGATGAGCGTTTGACTTCACCAAAAATAAGAAACATTAGAAATAGTTCGTAATAAGAAATGTAAAATGGCGAAAAGGTTTGACAGCAAAAAATAGCCACGAGGTAGCTAGGCTTCACTGCCTGTTCCTGCTTCCAACATGTCTGCCTCATTGCCCGCCACGCCCAAATAACGGTCACACGAAATAGAAACAATTCAATAGGTACCTACCCCCATTCCGGAAGCTCCCGAAGTGCAACAGGTCCGCGGTTACGCCCATCCGGAAGGCGAGGCCTCGAGGCACGAGGGGCTCGCCTGGCCACGGTCGGTAGGAGGTGATGTTGGGCAGGCGGTCCAAAGGATGACAAGGACCTCTCCATCTTTTCTCTTCTGCCGCCCTGCAGGCCGCGGGGAGAGAGGGGGCTGTCTTGCCTCGGCCACCGACCACCCCTCTCTCTCACCCGATCCGGCTTTCGTCGAAGGCCGAAGCCAAGGCGAGGATGACGGCATTTCTTTGTGCTATAATGGCCGCAACTACACCCAACGCCTGATAATTGCAAGTAGTCCCGCCACATGCCATCGCCTGCATAGTGACAAGTAGTCCTGCCACGTGTCCACCCCTGGACAGTTCCAGGTAGTCCCGCCACATGTCAAGAGAAAAGAGGGGGGGCTGTCTTGCCTCAGCCGCCGACCACCCCCCCCCCATCTTCAATGGCTGGCACGGCCAATATCGAAGCGACGGAGCCGAGGAACGGCGCGGGGTCACTGGAAGGGGGAGGCGGCGCGAACGAGCCTCCCCCACCTCCCTCCAGGTGGAGGCTTCCAGCGACACCCCAATGCTCTTACTTAAAGAGGGTCAACATCAGAAAGCGGTCTTCTGCCCAGGACGGGCACACGCTCCATATCGTCTCTCCTCGACCTTGAAGATTCTATAAGAGCCGGGGGGCCCCCGACCCCCCTGCATGGGTGCCCCCGCCCCTTCACTGGGAACCACGACATCGGTGCAACTCCTGCCGGCGCCAGCCTCGGATTGGAAATGGCTAAAATGCAGCCACGGCACAGACTTGTTCAGTTCCGGAGGAACACCAGAATGACCCGGTAGGAAAATTGTTGCCGCCCTCCCCACTCTTTGACTAATGGTCCATATTTGTTAGACTATTAACCACATAGCACAAAACTTTTTGAACTGCCAACGGAAGGTTCTGGGCCAACCATGCGAGACTAGAGACATTCTGACTGTGCTGGAACTCGCCTGACCCCACCCAAAATGGCGCCGACACAAAATGAGACGTTTTGAATAAACTTTGTTGCACCCTGATTGCGCAAGCTTTTTGCCCCGAGATATATATAACGTTTTGGATAATGAAAGTAGATATGAAGGATATTGAGTATGTGCTTGGACAATGAATTGACTTAGGGTGGGTACTGATTATGAGTTGGAAAATGAATTGGTGTAATTTAGGTAATGAATGAACTTTGGATAATGAATTTATGGATTTATTAAAGATGAATTACTGACATACATCATGTTTGCTCTGTAGGGGAGTTTAATACGATTTTATTGCACTGCCGCACTTTATGCAATGAACTGCCACCAGCTTTGTTCTTCCTATGTACAGTTCCAATCTGCTCCGTGGCCAGTCCACTGGGTTGTAGGCCTGTATTTATACATCAACACTTTTTATTAAAAGTATTTTGAAAACGAAAGCATAGTTGTAGCGGTTGCATTAATGAGTTTTGAATGTATTACTACTGTGAGCAACGAGAAAGTATGATGAAGGCTAAAGGTTAAAAAGGACCCGGTATTTAGCAGTACGTGGAGATAGGTCGAGTATGTGGTAGGTAAAAACATTTCCGGATTACTGCATGCTGATGAGGTTTGAATATTGCCCCCCCACCCCTTCTTTCTCCTCCCTTCTGCAGGTCACGTCGGAACCTTGGCTGATGTATGGAAGGACGATGACCGAACCGCCAATGAGAAGGGGAAGAAGGGAATATGAGCATGGTCCTTATGACAAATAAAAGTTTTTAAAAGACGTAGACTTAAACATGACTGTTCCTCCTTAGAACATAGCAACTGGGAGGATGGACTGACATAGAAACTGGACAGGTACTGAATGACGAAAAATTGACTAGAAACGACGCGTTAAATAATGTAACTGGACGTTTTGACTAGGTAGGGAAAGGACAAAGAAAAATATACGGGTAAGGGTTATCACGGCACCACCCGTCTGGGAAATTAGAAATGTTGCTGGTGTTCAAAATGCACTGCCCCCCTTTTTTCCGCACTCTTATAGATGTAGCCAAGCTGTCCGACTGTTCTCCCGATCAATACTTGCCGTTGCCTCAGCCCGGAGAACTTCCCACCAAAGGAAGGAACTGAAAAATGGTTTAAGATCCAACCATGGGTAAATAGCACGACCAGGCTAATTTCTGACCGACCAACGACTGAGGTGTAAGTATTGGCAATTGGGAACGCTGGCCGACATCACTGGCGAGAAGGAAAAGGAGGGAAGGGTAGAAAGAGCTAAGCACATAAATAAATAAGATAGTAAAGATACGTAGGATATAATATGGATTTTGTTGGCCACCTGTTGTTTCCTGTCCTGTCGTGAATGTCTTATATATGTGTAATGCATGTGCCGTCTTCCCTGTCTGAGTTTGTGTGTGTGTAATGTACGGATTTATGTCTTCCCTCTGTCTGTATTTGCGTGTTACCTGACCTTTGCTGTTCTGTGTTGTAAGCGCACTAAATGACCTATTTTCGTACACGTCTCTCTCTCTCTCTCGCCACCCCCTTATCTCTCTCTCTCTGTCTATCTCTCTATCTCTCTCTGTCTCTCTCTCTCTCTCTCTACATGTCATACGTGTACCGAATGGCTAGTTTAGATTGCGAACGACTCTCACTCTCTATGAGAGTCTCCCTATTTTCTCTCCCTCTTTTTGGTAAAATTGTGCCCCACCGGCACCAGCCTGATTCGATACTTATTGAACGCGGAGGTGTTCAGCGAAATTGACCAAAATAAAAATGATTGTACCTCGCCATATTACTACCTCTCCTTTCTACAAAAATAAATGAACTTGAATTGGCTGAAAAGGAAAGGACAGGTAAGACGGCTAAGGTCCCCCAAATCTGGCCATTCATAGGGGAACTGTATGTCAATGGCACCTTATGTCTGTTCTTCAGAGACGAACGCCAACGTCTAGATTGACACCCAATGCCCAGATTGCCCCACCCCTTCGCACCCAAGCGCGAGCGCCCGAAGTATACCCTCCCCATTTGATAGACCCCAGCTGCTGTCCCGGATATAAACATGATGACCATGAGTAGCTGTTGACCCTCGAGAAACATTGTTTTGCCCGACTCTCGACGATAGCGCCCCCGCCCTGTTTGAAAAGGTTAGCCAGTCCTGAAGGGAAATGCTCCGCAAATGTTGAATATGATGTAATGCACAGTTGATGGAAATATTATTTTGTCCTCAATTGAATTCTAAATGGGACGATGAATAAACCTGCCATAACTCAGTAGGAATGCTGACACATGCACTGCTTGGTAATAGACCTCTGACTGTGACCGATGAGCATAAACTCTCAAATGCGTAGAATTGAGGGAGGAATTCATATGCGTAGATGTCTTCTTCTGCCATTTCTCTAAAACGTTGTCTTGTACCTATTCAAAGATTCACGATCACCGAAGGAGATGGGTCAGATGTGACGTACAGCCTGACTGCGGATCTTGGGACACGTATGACATCGACCAAAGGTGGAGCTGCAGAGCAACAAGATACGGGACGAGACCGCAATTTCAACGTGGAAAATGAAAAATGACGGGCCGCCTTGAAGCCCTCCGACTGCTAACCCACGTGTGCCTGGAGTCTCCGTCCGCCTTCTTTGGGCCCGATTGATGGGCCTGCCTGCTTGTTATCCTTTGCTCCCTTGGTCCCTTTTGTGTGTCCCAGGAACTCTGACCCAACTCCGCTCTCTCTCTCCTATCGACTATTTGAACCACATTCATCCTCTTTCCCACGTGACTTTTTGCCAAAGGAAAGAACTGCATTCATATGGGAATAGGGTGTTGCCACAGAACTATAGGTGCCGAGCATAAGGCGCCGCCAAACGGATTGTTTAGGGAACAGGACTGTGGTCTAACAGCAGAGGACTGACCGCACCCTGCAACGCGTAAGGATAGAACCGAGCTGGACCTATAGCTCCACCGCCGGTGCTCAACAGCGCCAACGAAAGTACCCGGATTAGAGCCTACCAGTGATGGCTCGCTGATAAAAAGACACTGTGACGAAGAGATCTTGTGTATTGAACTGAATTCCGCTCTCAACTACCTGGTCAAAACTGTTCATTGGTCACATTTTTAAGTTAGACAGATTTATGCTATGTAGTGCGTTTAATTGTCAGGAACACAACGAAATGCAATTTCCTATGTGCTGCATTCTGCCCATCACCTCGACTGTCTATGATTGTACGTCAAATGTTAGTATCGACAAAATGCTAATTCATCAGCGATGCCTGTCTATCTGTAAACCCATCGATTGCAAAAATGACTGCTGTTATGTAAAAAGGGGCGACTGTGAAAGTTGAAGAAATTGATGTACATAGACAGCATTCATTTCCCTTCTTCTCCCACTCCTCTCCCTGTGAACACCATGAATGTCATAGACTATTGACCATATCACTCCGCCAGTGGGAGCCCACACCTATATGCATATGCACAGCCATTCTGGGCACCATGGCCTTTTTACCCATTGGAATCCCCGGCTTCCCTCCTGCGCGTATCTTGCACCCCCTCTCTCATGTATAGACCATGAAACCCTTTCCCTTTGCGCGACCCTGATGTGAAAGGCAACCCTCCTGCTTGACCCAGGCATTCCCCATTTCCCTCTCGAAGAAGCATCCTTCGCCTCAGCTGACATAGCCCCCCAGCTGTATCTGACTGCCCCTGTTCTCTCATGTACAGGTCATAGGATCTCTCTCTCTCTCTGTGCGACTCTGACCCTGCGCGCACCCTGACCCCCCCTATCCTCACATGGGCAAGTCATAAACCTTCTTCTTCTGCAAGACCCTGTCCTTGGGAGTCACGGCCGCGCCTGACCAACACCTCCTTCCCTTCCATGAATGCCCCTCTGTTGACAAGCCTTCCTTCAGCGCTCGATTGTCCACGCGGCATGAATACCACTCCTTTTGATGACCCCTTCCCCCGAGCCCGGCTGACCACACAGGTCCGAGGCCATCGCCTAAGCCGGAAGATACCATTTACTGCCCCCTTATTGTATAAGGTCCCTCTCCTTCAAAGGACCCTCTATTGATTCAAGGCCTCCCCACCCCCTGTGATATGATCAGGCGCACACATCCTAAGACTCGGCAGAACACTCAACTGCGTGATGACCCCTCCCCTCTTATCAGCAGGTCAAGGGTCCCTATTGTGAACGCATGTGGGGTAAGATTGACACGAGGATTATAGGGATGTCTTTTCCTTTGCGTCATACTGTCCTGATTGTACTCTCAAGTGTTTTGTAAGATATAAAAGCCAGAGTCTCAGCTCACTTGTTAGAGCACCTCCCGAAAGACACTGTGTTTCGTGTCCGAAATGACTGGCTCTCCTCATGAGAATTAAACTCTGTTCTCGATTCCTGCTTCGAGCGCCCGTCTCTTTATTTGGTAATTATTCAACATGGGAACTAAGAGGCGGTTTGCGCCAGCAGCCTGGGCATCGATAGAATTATGGGCTCATTTTCCACAAGCAACTCTGGGCAATAGCTTGCTTAATCTCCACAACGGCCCCCACAACGCTAAGGATGCCTGGCCTCCACCTTGGGGGTGCCCAGGAGTGGACGCCTCACAGGAAAAGCCAGGATGGGTTCCACAGCGGTATTCGTACAAGCGCCTTGAGACCCTTGCGGGTGAGTAGTGCGCTATACAAGTATCAATTTAACAATTAACACCCTTAACACATCCCTTCTAAATACCAAAGCGCAAACCCATTTTGTGATTCAGTAACAGGTAACTGAATCAGAAAATAGGGTTTGATACATGTGAAAAGCAGCCACGGCCCGTGGAGGGAGTTTCGGTGGGGCGAAGAGGCAGGGCGGGGGGTGCTAAAAACTGGAGTATGGATAATTGAAGGTAAGTAAACAATTTAATTAATAAAATAAATTTCGTAGCGCGCCCTGCATCGCAAAATGCAGGGCCCTCCTTGGAAATGACTACCCCTCCCCCGCCCCGCCTCTTCGCCCCACCGAAACTCCCTCCACGGGCCGTGGCTGGTGAAAAGCATTTTTTGCGTATGCAAACAGGTCGATTCTGAGAATTGGCTTATTTGCAAACACAAAAATGCTTCATACATGTGACACTTCTGCCCTTATTAGCATCCCTGTGAAACTTGTTTTAATTCAAGTCATTCTTCTATCTGCATTTAAAGCATTGTTTTTGCTTAGATTATTCATAGTAATGTTTTCTTCTTTGTCAAGATTTGAATTAATCTTACAATGAAAGTACTAGATACATATATTCATAGTAATACCTGTTAGCACCATCGATGCTAGTGTTATTTTCCTCCTGTGCTGATTTATCTTGATTCCCATTGTTCATGACGAGCTGAGCTCGTCATGAGCGTCGAAGGAGTTAGAGGGCTGTATGCAAATGGCAGCAGATGCATGACCACAAATTAAGCAGGTGTTGGTGTACAATGGGTGGAGGGTGTAACCTGTAGGTCACATCTTCAGATCCTACCACTGCCAGCCATCTATCTGAGATTGATTAAATAAGTGCTATTATGTTGGGTAATAATATATAGGAAAAAATACCCCCTCCCATGCATTATAAGAGTGTTGCAAATCACTGAGGTCTGTGACCGGAGGGAGGAATGAGAACGTAGGTTGGGTTACTTCATAAGTTAAGGGAACTCCAAGGTGACTTGCAATATCTTTGCAATGTATGTCGGGGCAAGTTGTTCCTTATACTACATGGTAACACCTTTACCCTCGTCACAAAAAGATGTATGACGTTACAACGCATACTTTTACAACGCATACCTTTATAACACATTTTTTACAGTGCAACATCCATTACAACGCATTCCATTACAACGCATGCCATTACAATGAATTTTTAAAAACTACCTTTACAATGCATTCCATTACCACGCATACTACCTTTACAATGCATACCATTACAACGCGTACCATTACATTGCATGTATGGTAAGTATTAGATAGTGTAGGGGTAAAAATTACTATTCTAACTCCAGGGGGGTGCAACAGTAGGGTGTTGGATAGTGCAAGGGTAAAAATTACTATTCTAACTCCAGGGGGTGCAACAGTAGGATAAGTGTTGGATATTGTAGGGATAAAAAATAACTATTCCTACTCCAGGGGGTGCAACAGTAGGGTAAGTGTTGGATAGTGTAAGGGTAGTATGCGTTGTGATGGTATGCGTTGTAATGGTATGCGTTGTAATGACTGCGTTGTAATGACATGCGTTGTAGTGGTATGCGTTGTAGTGTCATGCGTTGTAACGGTTGCGTTGTAATGGCATGCGTTGTAATGGATGTTGCGTTGTAAAATGTTTATTGTGATGGTAGTGCGTTGTAAAAGTTGCGTTGTAAAGGTTGCTTCCTGTCACAAACTAACTAATTCCTTGGTGTGTCGCTGTTTTTCTTATGAAAGAGATAAAATGTTTGTAAACGTGAAGAATGAAAATAACATCTCTTGTGCAAAATTAAACACACCAAAAGCATATAGATATTTGTTTCTAAAAGATAAGAAAGTCACTTTTAATTCAAGTCAGATTCAAAACGACAATGCAGCTAAGAATGCATAGAAAAATGTAAAGCATTTCTGTCTTTACTATAACTGCATATATATATATATATGATGGAGCGGTAATTTCTTCTGGTAGTTTCTCAATGTAAAACCCTCATGCTACCTCTAATTTACCGCTCTAAAGGTGTTGGGCCCTTTATTTGGCTAGCTGTTTTGTGACGGCAGCCAGATATGCACATATTAAGCCTCTCTAATTCAGTTGTCTAAGACAGCTGGGTTAAAGAAAGCACAGGGCGCCAGTGCTCTTAAGAGTGCTGAGAGAGGCCTCTCCCTCCAATACTGATGCTTCTCTCATTCTGCTGAACAGCATGAGAGCAGCGCCAGAATTGGTTAATGCAGTTTCCTTAGTCCCGCGTTAGAGCCTCGAGGAGAGAAGACAACACCCAAGCGAGGAGAACAGTGTGTGGCAAGCCAGAAAGGTAAGTGCCATTTTCTTATTTTTTATTTTAGTACCACACATATTTTGCCCGCCTCACCATTCTGCATACATGCCAGCCACCACTGGTTCCAGGCAAAAACTCATGTTTGATTCTGAAATAGCTTGTAATGACAAGTCGTTTGATCTCATCCAACTAGGAACTACCAGTTAGGGTAAGACCTGTGCGTTACTACAAAAGAGAGTAACCTCTCTAGAACTTAGTGGACAGGATTCGTAGTACCACTAACAAATATATTTTCTCTTTGCTCCCAAAACCCTCATGTACACCCTTATGGACTTTTGGCCCAACCGGATCAAATTCCTGTGCATTACAAATGCCACTAGCAAATGTATCAAAAATATATATAGTGTTTCTGATTTCTCATGTATATTCAAACAGAAAATTATTTCTTAAAACCCCAATGACTCCATTATATCTATTTAAAACAAATCATCCACATGTTATAATAATCTCCAAATCACCAAATTATGAGCATATGTAAAACAATAATCTTCTAACAAATACATAAATATACATTCCAAGTCAGCAACAGGTGGGGTTATGTGTCCAACCAATGTCCCAGTGATATGGGAGAATACTCAGGAACAAGTGCGATAGGTAAGCAGTCTGTATTTTATTCCCCGTTCCAGATCTAAAAATTGTGGGGCAGATTTACAAGCCCCTTGCGCCACTTTTGTGTCACTTTTAACATGGAAAAAGTGATGCAAAAGTGGCGCAAGGGGCTTGTAAATCTGCCCCTGTAATCGCACGGTAATAGTGCGGTGACACCACACTAAAATGGGAATTTCGGGTGTGGAATAACTACCCCCACCGTACCGTGCAATTACGATTTAGGGAGCACAAGCTACTCACTATTGTCCCAGAGTTCCCAGTACAGCAAGAAAAATAAAACAAAGTTTGGAGATAGCGCTTTACTGATATTTTTTTCCATTGTTCTGTTATCGCAGTTTCAGTTAAATGAAAATGTAGTTGATTAATTATTTTAATTGAAGGTGAACATACTTTTGTAGGTACAAGTTTTCTTTAGAATAGCCAGTTTATGCGAGGGCTTAAGGCGTTTTGTGACCGGCCTGCGTGAAAACAGCGGTGCGTCACTTTTCACTACGCTCCCCCTGCAACACTAACGGTGCGTCATATTTACAGTATGACGCATCATGTCGCAAGGAGTTACAGATACGTCAGTATTTCTGAAGTATCTGTAGGCGCAAAAGTGACGCATTGCTGGAATGTGTCACAAAAGTGACGCAACTCCAGCAATGTGTACTTTCACATGGGCAAGTCCCATGTTGTTAGCGCCTGCGGTAGTCTTACGCCTGCCATGAGGCAGGCGTAAGATTTTGACGCATTAGCGGCCAAGAAATGGCGTAGTGAAATCTCATAGATTTCACTGCGTCACTTCTATGACTCTTTCTTGCGTCAAAACGCCCCCCTTTCATACATTATACCTGGTGCAGGCATAGTGTGGCGCAGGGGTTTACAAAGTGACGCATCTACCTAGATGCGTAACTTTGTAAATGTGGCGCAACAAGGCGCATTTTTTATGCCACTGGTGCGTCACAAAAAGTGACGCACCAGCAGCGTAAAAGTGACGCACAGCCTCATAAATGAGTGGGGGCGATTGACTTTAAGGTTGACTGGAACTTGTTCCAGTCTCTTTGGCTATACACAAACACGTCTGGTATGTCTATTCCTTATTTCAGATAAAATATATATATATATATTTTTTTTTTTGGAGAACCTTTATTATTACTTCAAGCAGTTACAGGTATGGGCCTAGATTAAATATATTTTTGTGAAAGTGGCCATCGTTAAATATTAGGGTGTGGAGATGGCGCTCGCCCACGGGTGAAATGGGTACAGCGTGAGCTCCTACCCACACGATAGCAATGTCCTCGAGCCGCCGCGCGCGGATCCGAGCCCTCCTCCTAATTAGGTTTCTAAACACACATCGCAGGCTGGTGGAGCAGGTTGGCGATTTCCTCTGACCTTGAATATCTCACTCAGGGAAGCAGAGAACGTCGGGGGCTGAGTGACAGGGAGCCGGGGATTCTGTCGCAGCCTCAGATGTGTAACTAAGATTCTGTTCACAAGGGGCGCACGCGGCGGTGAGTCGCTTAGTAACGGTTGGTAGAGAGGATAATGTAGGGATGCTAAGCATCCAGGCCCAGTGCTGAGGCAGGGGCACAATGATGCCCCACGCAGCCTTGCCGATTGTGATAAGGAGCCCCTGAGTCTACCCCATCTCACAGATATGCATGGGCTGTGCACTGAATAGGGGGCTTTTGAAGGATTTGGGGGCCCTGAAGTGTTTGGGACCCACTGCACCACACGGGTGGTAGTAGCCTGTATTTTGCCCTTAGGTAGGGAGCTTTGCTGCACTAGACATCAAACAGTTGCCTTAAACTGCAAAGCTGTGACAAACAATGGGCATTGGTGAAAAAAAAACAGGAAGGTTCAGTCAAAGAGTGATGGAAAACAGAATCCCAGTTTATTAATATTTCGGGGGTCATGCTAATGATCAAAGCAGAAAACTGTCTTTTTCATAAGGAGTACCCCAGTACTGGAGAGCATGTAATTCCACTGTGCTTGGTAAGATTTGCAGGAGCACAAAGTCCTCTGTTCCAAGAATTATTAGTCCAATGAATGGAAACCCCAACAGTAGCCAGAAGTGGTAAAGCCAGAGAAGAACCAAAACCTGGATGTCCTTACCATACATGAAAGAATATTCTCCAGTTTTTGCACTTCTTCTAGAAATCTTACGAATTTGCATTGCCAGCAAGCTCCAAATCAGGCTTGTACCGGTGACTCTAGTCTTATACAGTGAATATTGCATCAGCAGTATTGTAAGAGAAGTTCACACGACGCTAAATATTGTTAGTGGATCAATAGTATTCTATAGAATTGCATTCACCACTCTGAATATTCAGATATTAGAAACAAAAGCATTCTACAGTAAAAGGCTTAAGCCTCAGACAGTAAACCGCCTTGTCTCTGATCACTTAACCACTTTACTCCTGCAGAGGCCTCCATCAAAAGTAGCTGATGGTTTCCCCATCAGTAGGCACTGGGACGTGATCTTTACTCTATGTTTAACCCCTTCGCTGCGGGGGTTATTCCCCCGCTGTGCTGGGGGGGGGGAGAGGAGGCGCGCACAGCGCCCCTATGCTCATGACGAGCTCAGCTCGTCATGAGCTGCAATTCTCCTGTGCACATGGCGAGCTCAGCTCGTCACAGGTGCATTGGCTTTGTGGAACGTTCAGCACAGCGGGGGAATTCACCCCGCACCTGAGCATTCCACGGGCCATGACGAGCTGAGCTCGTCATGAGCAACGGAGCGCAGTGGCTCATGACGAGCTCAGCTCGTCATGAGCGTCGAAGAGGTTAAAGGTGGTGAGCATAATCCCCAAGTGCATTTCTTGCTCACACAAACAATCCAGGTGCAAGGATAGTGTTCAGGCAAACCTCGAAAGTCGGTCAATGATGTCTCCTGATGCTGTTTTATTAACAGATTTCAGGTTCTGATCCTCAAACCATGCAGTAGATTTCCCCATTGTTAGACCTGGCATCCTTGGAGTGGGGTATCCTTTGACTTTTTGCCTTAAAACCTCCTGTTTTTGCTGACTTCTTTTTTGCTGACCATAGGACTCTGCACACTTTACCAATGATAACCAGTGCTAAAGCACTTCTGCTCTCTCCTCAAATTTTTTTACATTGGCTTATACCCAACTGACATATTTAATTTATTAGTAAGTCCGTAGTAAAGGAGCACTGTCTGTGCCCAGGGTCTGTAAATTAAATGTTCCTAGTGAGCCTGCATCGCTGATTGTACCACCCGCCTAAGTAGCACTTGAAACATGTCTCAGGCCTGCCTTTGCAGCCTGTGTGTGAGCAGTTTAAACTGCAATTTCGACCTGGAATAGTTAACCTTTTGCCAGGCCCAAACTTCCTTTTTAATACATACAAGTCACCCCAAGGGTAGGCCCTGCACAGCCCACATGGCAGGCTGCAATGTGTTTAAAAAGTAGGACAAGTACTTTTAAGTTTTACATGTTCTGATTGTGAAAAACTCTTTCATTCGTTATTCACTCCTGCAAGCCGTACCACTCCGATAGGATAATATTGAAGCTGTCTTATTACATTTTATAAGTGTAATTTCCTAATGGGAACAGGTGACCAGTTCATGTTTGTGTCTCTAGAATTTAAAATCCTTAGCTATGGTGAAGTCAGATTTCGAATCACAATTTTGAAAATGCCACTTTTAGAACGTTGCCATTTTCTTGCCGTAGCCATTTGGTACCTGCAGACTGTCTCTGGGTCACATTGTAGTGTAGTTCCTATATTCCCAATAGGCTCTGCACATAGGAATAATATATCCTAGAGATGTGACGCAGGACTTATGTCTACTAGGTCTCTATCGAATATATTAAACTTAATTGTGAGTGCCAGCTAGCTCAGAGGTCACTAGAAACTTTCTCGAATTCACAAGAAGGGATATAGTTTCTGACAACCGCATAAACATGACAACTTTGTTTCCCCAAGATAAAATTGATCTTCAGAGTCGTGGAAACAATAGGTAGATATTTAAGTTAGTAATTCGTGCATGCTTCGTTTCACCAGAGGTGCAGAGAAATAGAGAGACGGGTGTTGTCAATAAAAGTATTTATTGAACAGTCTTCTTTCTCAAGCAGGAGAAATGAACTGCTACAATCGTGATACTGGTTGCAAAGTATAATGCGTACAGTAAGAAGAGTCTTAGAAAAGAATACTGTAAAAGCATTGTATGGTTCCTAGACCATAAATAATACATACATAAATAACAAAGGCTAAAAAGTACTCAACTGGTGCTTCTAAAATACGCCTACCCCGATGTACCTAACCTAAGTCCTGTACGAGGGAAGAAGTAAGTGTGGTGTAGCATAAGTTTAGTATTCTTTTGCCAAGAATCTATCCAAGATTTCTCTTAGGGTCTAATCAGCTCCATACTTTGGTTTAGAATGAAGGAGGTCAGTCTCAGGACTCGATTTCCCAACAGCCCACAAGGGTAGCTTGGAAACACTGGAGCTGGATTTCTCAGCCAGAGAAAAGACAGCGTCTCTCTCAGTGCGTCTGCTGGAGGGTCGGCTTCCTTCGGCACTTACTGTAGCAGGATTCGTCTGGCATGTAGATAGTCGAACTGCTCCAAACCACTGTGTGTTTGCTATGGCAAGTGTGGGCATATATATACCTTGAAGGTGCCGAGTTTGACGTAAAGGTGGACATAATAATGTCATCAAAGAGTCTCAGTTCTTTGAAAACTCCATGAGTTCTTGGACAAATCAATATTCAAGCTAGTGGATTTCCCTAGCTGCAGAAGCTGTGTTTTCCAAGAAATCGTTGTGGATTTTCGGAACTAGTGGAAGTAGCCATGCCGTATTTTGACTGCATGAGCTATGTCTAAATATGGTTATGATTTCTACGCCTATATAAGGATATGGTGATGTATACCTATATAATGACATGAATCGGGAAAATTACACTAGGGTCCTAAAATGCTATACAACAACATGACTGGGTGTAATTCACAGTTGGGCATTGTGTATTCCTCCTAGATAGCCACACACAATGGGGAGCTTAGGTCTGACTGAATGGGCCATCACTGGCAGGATGGGAGGGAGAAGTTCTGCTAATCCCACATACACTTAGATTTGCTCTGTTTTATCTCCACATATAGGCAGCATACCCCTTGTAGTTAGCCAGAAAGGCAGGACACATGTGCATGTCAAAAGCGTACCTCTAGAAGTTTCTCCCCACTTCAAAGGCACACCTGGGTATAAATACTGGACCTCAGACACCAACTCTTCAGGACACTTCTAGTCCTGTAGATACTCTGGCAGGAAGCAGGACTGCTGCTCTGAAGGAACTGCTAACCTACTGTGATGAACAGCTGCCTGCTGCCCTCTTGCCTTAGTGAACATAGAACTGGACCTGCAACTTCATCCTTGAACCCAAGACACCAGAGTGACTCCAAGGGCCAGTCTGCTGGACTACTGATCTGAGCCTCAGTGACATAAAAGGCTTCCCAACATCCTGCACCAGTCTCTGGACTCAGCTGCAGTGAGTTCCTGACTCCTAAATGGTGCCTCTCAGGTTCTGGACCCTTGGTGTGGCTCAGGGGAGCTGTATTCAGGCTTTTCGGTTCTTCTTGAACCGTGAACAGGCCTGTTCTCACAGAGACCTTGCACAGCAATTCAATGTAAACTTCTGGCAGTCACCACTTCGTGCTACAGCATCGACCGCTAGCGTGGAACCGTCAACGTGAAGCTCCAGCATTCCCACCTGCATTGCCCGGCCTGCTCTTTGCGCTATGCCAATAGCCTCCTATGAGCTCTCCCAGCTCTTCGCGGCCCTTTCCATCACGATTGGGACTCTTCAAACAGATTTGAAAAGATAAACTTCAGCTGGCCCCACTGAGTGACTGTAATTGACCTGCTTCCATCGCAGTTGACCTGAAAATGACACTTTGCCCCAGTCCTGAGTGACCAGATATTCTGAGTTGGCACTTTGTGGGGTTTTCTTTGCTCTATTTTTTCCCTAACATCTTAAGAAATTCATAACTCGGGATCTAATGATTGGATTTTTATCATTTTGGTCCTATTTTATTGATTACATTTTACTCTGTTTTTCTAACTTGGTGTGAAATCCTTGATGTGTGGTGCTTCACTATATCACTGAAGTGTTGCACACATACTTTACACATTGCTTCTAAATTAAACCTGACTACTCTATGTCTAGCTACCAGAGAGGTTAGCACAGGGTAATTTAGGGTCGGCTTGTGCCTCACCCTGATAAGGATTGTGGTAGCTGCTTGACCAGGGCTCACCCCCATCAATCAACAGCCCAATTTCTTACACCCATCTAATCTTCTACCCTAGTTGCCAATAACAGTCTGGGAATCAATCACATAGCATTGGAATTTTCAAACTTAATGCTGCTACAAACTGCTCTGGATAAGAAGTATGGAGGCTCCAAGTGAGCCTCATTCTTTTCCAAGTTATGTGACTACACTATGGTCAGCGACCAAAAATCTCTGGAAAACATCCATTCAACATAATTGAGCAGAAAACTAACATGAGCAGCCATGATTCTTGGAGCATTTATCAACATGTGATATTGTTGATCTAAATCCTTTCTATGCTGTAATCCAGCAACCCACGTTTCGGTTCCCTGTGTAGGATTAAAATGGCCTAGCCTGACATGATGCAAAGGCTTTTATAAAACATATTAAATTAATCCAAATTCTTTTCCATGCAGGAATTCTGGTCTCGGAAACACTAGAACTACAGGATTTTCAGAATTGTCTTCACAAAAGCACCAGAAACATTACACAAGGTCATCTTAATGTTTTTGTTTTTGGGTGCACAGAGATTAAGTGATGCCGCTGCCGCCCATGGTTATTCATGATTTCCCCTGTACCTGACAAATGGGAGCAGCATTCGTACCTCCCACGTCGCTGCACACCCGCCCGCTTCCTCTTCCTGTCGTCCTCCTCCTCTCAGAGCTCTAATTTCAAAGCACATTCATGGCAGCTCCCCAGGGACTGAGACATCTTTTATTATATAATGTGAACTCAAGCGACCCGAAGGTGTTGGAGTGCTTTACATGAGCACTAGTTACATTACACAAGGTCAGATTAATATTTTGGGGGCATTTTTATGGAGCAAAAACTCAACTGACCCGAGGGTATTGGAGCACTTTACAAAAGCACCTGTTGCATTACACAAGGTCAGGTTAATTTTTTTGTTTTTAGCTGTGCGGACATTAACTGATGCCAGCACCATCCCTCTTTATTCATTATTTCCCCTCTATCTGGCAAACTGGAGCATTTTGTTGTTGTTGCTATGTCCTTTGCTTTTGCTCCTATACCCAGGGGGCTGGGACAGGGGGTGGGGCCTGGGACCTGCTGGTAAACAGATGCTGCGAGCAGTGTTTTCAATGGAAAACTCTGGAGAAGGGTACCTGGTGAATAGATGCTTAGGGGGAGGGATGCGACATCTCTGCCATTAGAGATTACTTCACTGCTTTTTTTCATGTGCTGTTCAATACTCTAGTGATGCAGTTGCATACAGAATGTTATAGTGCTGCTGACTTGCATCGAGGCACGTGTCCTTCTGTCTGTGCATTAAAAAGCCTTGGAATCAGTCCATTAATGTTTCCTGGGGCAAGTATGCATTCATGAATACCAATGCATGACCCAGTATGTAGTAATTATATAGCTCTTCAATCCCTGGTGGCACTGCACCCAGGATAATGTGCTGCATGGCTAAACACTTATAAGATCCCAAAGGCAAAACCTATTGGCTATGCCAATGCTTGTTTGTTTGACAGGCAGGAATTCAAGGGCAAGGGGCTGTGCCTGAAGTGGAAACACAGCTCCCTGGATGTGCCTTTCAGTGAAGAATGAAGGAATGTAATCCGAGTTTTACCTCTTGGCTGCTAGGTACTTAGGCCCTTATTACAAGTTGAATGGTATGGGGACCGCCAGACTCGCGGGGGCACAGTGGTGGCAGTCCAGCCACCGCCAGACCGACTGTCTAACGCCCCATTATGAGTTGGGCAGTCAGACCCCAACACTGCCAGGGAACCTCCGTTCCCTGGTGGTGGCATGGCGGTCAGGTGGTCGCAATATGCTTGAAATTTCGAAAACAGAGGCTGACATTTCATCTCAGTATTTGAATGAGACAGGGAGATTAAGTGATGGGCACCGAAGCTTAAACACCGAAGATGGGCAAACAGTGACACATGCAGGAATCAAAGAAAGAAAAATGAGTACCCCCAAATCAACACATAAATACAGAAGAGTAATGCTCACAGTAATTGGGTAGTGCTTGGGGGAGGAAACCAAACACAAAAAGAAAGAATGAAGAGGAAGGTTTAACCACTAGCAAGCAAGCATTTTTGAATGACAATTGAAGGGATGAATGAAAAGGCAATGGGCAGATTGTATGCCCACAGAATGAATGCAGCATGTCTCGAAGATACAGCGTATGCAATGCCTAGGCTCGACCTAAACATGGGCTGAGGTAATAAAACCCTCGAAAGAATGCAAAACTGTAGAGCACAGAGAAGCCATATGTGAATTGGTGCACAGAAGCTTCTCTAATCACTGGAAATCTCCCTAGCCCATACCAATGCCGTTTCAATTAAACCAATTGACTGCAAAACAAAGCATTATCAGGGGCACACAAAAAAACACCATTTCAATAAAGGAAGGAAGGATCAACGGGAAAAACACACTTTAATTTCTTTACACAGTTGCTTTAATTGTCAACTCACTAACAAACTGGGAAATAATTTAACAAGGTACGTGGGGTAAAAATAACTGTAAAGTTAAAATTACGTAATTGCTTAAACACCAGTACCTCTGCTGTGGGAAAAATATAACCTTCCACCATAGGCCACTTACTGGTTTTGAGAAAGCACTTGCAGCTCTGAACGTGAAACTGCAACCAGAGAGAAGACCAGGAAGAAAAGTAACAAGAGAGTCCACTTAAAAAAAAATCAAGTACCACCTGCACAGCTCTTGCACTGTGCTTGTGAAATGTCTGATAGTGAAAAAAAGACCCCCATCACCATTGCCTTTCCCATTCATTCAATTCTGTGAGCAGTAGCTGTACTCTGTAGTCTTATGCATTTGGCTGCTGTTTTCTGTAGTTTTTTTTATCCAAACGAATACCTTCCGGCCCTGGTGTGATTTAATACTTAGTGGACAGCTGTGACAGGTAGTAGCCTGCTGTCCCTGACGGATAAACTACTGTATAGCTTTTTTTTAACATGTTTCACAGCCAATATTGCTTAAAGTAAAAATAGCACAATGACGCAGCCAGCATTGACTGCGTCAAAGAATAAAAAAAAAACTTTAGGCCATGTTCCACAGCAGCTCATGCTGTTGTGCAACATGTTAAAAAACATTGACAAAGCCTATAGATATCAACATATGCGAAACCTATTGGCTTTGCCAATGCTTGTTATGTAATTGCCACTGGAAAAAACCAAGACATTTCAACCAGACCATGTGAATACCTGTCCAGGGTGGGTTTCTCCTTGATTAGCAGAAGTTGGTGAGATCCGAATTCCAAGTGTGACAATCCAATACATTTCAGAGTACTGGACAGCTGCCAATCACAATGGACAGATCAATTGGGGTGCAACCAGCCACAAATTTGGTCTGAGTGGGTGCTTAGATTGTCCGACAGGTAGATTTCTTCCAGCATGCCCTTCTAAGCATCTTTGTACTGTAGGAGAAGCAAGGCACAGCGATCCAGCTGTGACCAGGCGAGGACACGGACACGGGTGCAGGGAGATATGATTCACAGGTCTGCCAACCTCATGGCACATGGGAATACCTGGGACTCCTGGACATAGAAATATGGGAGCCAGAAACACAGGAATTCCTTGACAAGAGGACATGACGATACAGGCCACCAAGGCACAGCAGCATATTACATGGAAATACATTGGCATGGAAACACAGGACTTAGGTGTGGGCTACTGGGACAAGGGGTACTTGGACACCCGCATTTATGGTCTCATGCGTCACTGGTGCAGGAAAATGTGGTGCGAAGGGACACCTTGACATATGGATACAGGGACATGGGAACAAGGGGAGAGGATGTGGTCCATCGGCTAGACTGCCGACTTTGGTGCTGCAAACCAGAGTTCGAGCCTCAGGGTCGCGTCCACTTCCTGTGATTCTGGGCAAATCACTTAATCTCCCCGTGCCTGAATGTGTAATGTAAATATGTGCGCTCATGTAAAGCGCTCCAATACCTTCGGGTCGATTTTGCGCTATCTAAATATGCAACAAAAAAAACACATGGAGCAGTGACCTGGCACACCTCCCAACATGACAATGCTCTCCGTGGACAGCTGTCAGTGGAAAAAGGACGTGTAAACGTCCACATTAAATACAACCTCAATATACCAACCACGATGTACATGTATTTATATAGCGCAAATCACCGAGCGGTTTCTAAGTGCTTGCTTAGGGAACCCGTCCTGGTATTCCCCTGTGAGATAACCCCGGCAGGGTATCCGCAAGGTGAAAGCCAGGCCTCCCGCCGCAAGGGGCGGTTGTGGACATTATGCAAGCTATTGCCCAGAGTCGCAACCCGTGAATTGAGTAGGCACCAGAACAAGAATTGTCGAGTCCATGGACATTTTAGGACTCAAGACCCCACCGAGCCAGGAATTGAACCGTGGTCCTGGGCTGACCTCTGCTTCCAGGTCAGCCTCCTCTAACCAGTGAGCCACCCAAGTTTCCCTTTCACTGCTGCTTACGGCCGCTTCAAAGAAGGAACATTAAATGGCATTTGCTGGTGGATAAGCGAAGTGTGGGTAACACGTTTTACATTCTGGGGACATGTGTTTACAGTCTAATTGTTACAGTGCAAGCTTGCCGGAAGTACTAGCGCCTACAGAGACTGAAATAGCGCGTTTATGTAGAAAACATGAGGGAAAACATGGCTGCCACAATAGGAGCAGAAACGCATCAGTGGCAGAACAATAGTCCATGGTCACCCCCAAGTGAAATGTACTCTCTGCTTAGATGACCTGGGAAGCTGCAATGCATATATATAATAAGGGGATGTGGGAGTTTGTGAGCTGCCAATCAAACTACGTCATAGAACTTTGAGAGCGGAGAGGACTGAGGTGAGTGATAGAGACAGGAGCAACCCTGTGTTTGTCAGGGATAGGGCTGGTGAACATTTTTTCAGGACTATTTGCCTGTCACCGGCCATAGCCTCACCATGTCACTTGGAGAGGACCACCCCAAACTTCAAGAGTTATTTTATACCTACGCGGCACCCTACGGATGTGAGAAGTTCAATATCTCAGTAGCCCCACACAGCACTCCTCATAAAAATCAAGCCAGAGACAAAGAAATAAAAGAAGGAAAAGAACAGAAGAAATGCCTTTTCCAGCTGTTCTCCAAGTATCTGGAAAAGCACCCCAGCAACCATTGGAAGTATCATCTCACCTCTGCTTCAAAAAGGATGCAAAGCTTCACATTGTTAAAGAAAATCTGTTCACACACTAAATCAAATTCTGAAAGGGTTTATTAACAAAGTAAAATAGTTCGTGAATCACAAGTTCGGATGGGTTGCAGTGTGCTTGACAGGTAGAGGCAAAAGACACATTTATAGCATCATACAAATGGTCTGCATAGAGCGACCTAGCAGGGCAACAGATGGCTGTAGACGCACTTTATGTGGTGATAGGTTTCCTGAGCAGGGAAAAGAGATGAATATAGACACACTTTATGTAGTGATAGAGTGACCTAGCAGGGCAACAGGTGGCTATAGATGCACTTTGTGTAGCGATAGAGTGACCGAGCAGGGTAACAGATGGCTGTAGACGCACTTTATGTGGTGATAGGTTTCTTGAGCAGGGAAAAGAGAGTAATATAGACGCACTTTATGTAGCGATAGTGTCACCTAGCAGGGCAAGAGATGACTATAGACGCATGTTATGTAGCGATAGAGTGACATTGCGTTGCAACAGATGACTATAGACACACTTTATGTGGCAATAGAATGATCTTGCAGGGCAGCAGATGTCTATAGACACACTTTATGTAGTGATAGAGCGATCTAGCAGGGCAACAGAAGACTATAGACACACTACAAACATACTTTATGTAGCAATAGAGTGACCTAGCAGGGCAACAGATCACTATAAACGCATTTTATGTAGCGAAAGAGTGACCTAGTGGAGCAACAGATGACTAGAGATAAACTTTATGTAGCGATAGAGTGACCTAGCAGGGCAAGAGATGACTATAGACGCACTTTATGTGGTGATAGAGTGACCTTGCAAGGCTGCAGATGACAATAGACGCAGTATGTAAAGATAGAGTGATCTAGCAGTGCAACAGATGACTGTCGATGCACTTTACGTAGCGATGGAGTGACCTAGCAGGGCAACAGATGCACTTAATGTAGCGATAGAGTGACCTAGCAGGGCAACAGATAACTATAGACGCACTTTATATAGCGATAGAGTGACCTAGCAGGGAAAAGAGATGACTATAAGGGAGACGCAACAAAGAGAAATACCTTTATTTCTCCTTTCCTATGTGTGCAGCACACATAAAAAATAAAAAATACCGCTCAGGGTTTTTGTGCAGGAAGTGTCCCTTCTTGCACAAAAACAATACCACCTACAACACAGACACCCTTGCACCATGGCACAAGGGTGCCTGCGTTGGCGCATGGCAGCTCATTGTGTGCCAGCGCAGGAGAAAAGGACAGAAATTTGTTGCATCTGATAGATACAGCGCTTTCCTGCCCATTTCTTTTGTCGCACGGGCGGCAGCGAATCAGCAAGGCTTGCTGTACTGCTGTGCCTCAAAATATTATAAGTGAGGCTCTCAATGTAGAGAAAAGCACTTTATTCTATTCAGTGCTGCAGTGGGTTCGAAGGTAGATTTACATTACAGAGAAGCACTTTATTCTATACAGTGATATAGATTGGGTTAGGAAGCATCCAATGTCTGGGGGTCTTCTTCCATGCAGTGATACAGTGGGTTAGAAGAGATAAACGTCCGGAAAACCGCTTAATTCCATGCAGAGGTAAAGTGCTCTTGGAGACATACACAATATCAAGAGAAGCGCTTTAGTCCATACAGTGATTCAGTGTGTTAGGAGACATAAATATGTAAGAAAAAGCGCTTTATTCCATACAGTGATGCAGTGGGTTAGTAGACATGTGAATTGACAAGCTGTTTATCCCATACAGTAATGCAGTGGGTTAGTAGACATATGAATGTACGGAAAAGCGCTTTATTCTATACAGTGATGCAGTGGGTTAGTAGACATGTGAATGTACGGAAAAGCGCTTTATTCTATACAGTGATGCATTGGGTTAGTAGACATGTGAATGTACGGAAAAGCGCTTTATTCTATACAGTGATGCATTGGGTTAGTAGACATGTGAATGTACGGAAAAGCGCTTTATTCTATACAGTGATGCAGTGGGTTAGTAGACATGTGAATGTACGGAAAAGCGCTTTATTCTATACAGTGATGCAGTGGGTTAGTAGACATGTGAATGTACGGAAAAGCGCTTTATTCTATACAGTGATGCATTGGGTTAGTAGACATGTGAATGTACGGAAAAGCGCTTTATTCTATACAGTGATGCAGTGGGTTAGTAGACATGTGAATGTACGGAAAAGCGCTTTATTCTATACAGTGATGCATTGGGTTAGTAGACATGTGAATGTACGGAAAAGCGCTTTATTCTATACAGTGATGCATTGGGTTAGTAGACATGTGAATGTACGGAAAAGCGCTTTATTCTATACAGTGATGCAGTGGGTTAGTAGACATGTGAATGTACGGAAAAGCGCTTTATTCTATACAGTGATGCATTGGGTTAGTAGACATGTGAATGTACGGAAAAGCGCTTTATTCTATACAGTGATGCAGTGGGTTAGTAGACATGTGAATGTACGGAAAAGCGCTTTATTCCATACAGTGATGCAGTGGGTTAGTAGACATGTGAATGTACGGAAAAGCGCTTTATTCTATACAGTGATGCAGTGGGTTAGTAGACATGTGAATGTACGGAAAAGCGCTTTATTCTATACAGTGATGCAGTGGGTTAGTAGACATGTGAATGTACGGAAAAGCGCTTTATTCTATACAGTGATGCATTGGGTTAGTAGACATGTGAATGTACGGAAAAGCGCTTTATTCCATACAGTGATGCAGTGGGTTAGTAGACATGTGAATGTACGGAAAAGCGCTTTATTCTATACAGTGATGCAGTGGGTTAGTAGACATGTGAATGTACGGAAAAGCGCTTTATTCTATACAGTGATGCAGTGGGTTAGTAGACATGTGAATGTACGGAAAAGCGCTTTATTCCATACAGTGATGCAGTGGGTTAGTAGACATGTGAATGTACGGAAAAGCGCTTTATTCCATACAGTGATGCAGTGGGTTAGTAGACATGTGAATGTACGGAAAAGCGCTTTATTCCATACAGTGATGCATTGGGTTAGTAGACATGTGAATTGACAAGCTGTTTATCCCATACAGTGATGCAGTGGGTTAGTAGACATATGAATGTACGGATAAGCGCTTTATTCTACACAATGATGCAATGGGTTAGTAGACCTATGAATGTACGGATAAGCGCTTTATTCTACACAATGATGCAATGGGTTGATAGACATATGAATGTACGGAAAATGATTTATTCCTTACAGTGATGCAGTGGGTTAGTAGACATGTGAATTAACTAGCACTTTATTCCATACAGCGATGCAATATGAATGTATGGAAAAGCCTTTTATTACATACAGTGATGCAGTAGGTTAGTAGACGTGAATTCACAAGCACTTTATTTATTCCATGCAGTGACGCAGTGAGTTAGAAAGGACGGGAAGGCCTGGAACTTGCAGAAGGTCTTTATTTCCTGCAAAGACGCAAGTGCGGCAAAGAAGAGCTATCGGTGCCCGGACATGTTGGTTATTTCATGCAGCAATTCTGCAAGATAGAACCTCGCGCGCGAGCCGCTGTCCTCCCCGCAGTGATTCACTCGGCGCGCGCGGCGACGCTTTGTATGCTGTGCATTTTAATAACCTTCGATGCCAGAGATAGAAAAGCCCGGGCACGCTCATTTTTCTTTGCATTTCCGTACCGTGAGATTGAGGCAACGCGAAAGCCACAGGCGACACATACATTCACCTATAAACATCCTATAAATCATAGCATTTCGAGTGTGTAAAGAAAGGCGGCGGGAGTGCACGGCGTGCCTGTGAACGCATGGTAATGAGAGAGCGGGGGGGAGCGGGGGATCCGATTGGACGTGCAGCGAATATTTCTTTTTTCATTATCGTTAGCCTGCTTCTGAGGCCTCCGTTGCCTCGTGGCCTGTGGGTGCTTTACTTTATAAATAATGACAGATCCTATTCCACGCACGTCACGCCCTGTAGGCGTCAGGGAGGGCCTAGCAGGCTCCTGCAGGTGCAACAGGTCTGTGGGAGGGGGCAACTAGTGCGACTCCGTGCTGGGGGACCCTGGGCTCAGAGTAGGGTACTCCACCACGGAGCAGGGGGAGCCGCTGCTCGGCCAAGCCATGGTCTACGCATTTCAGTTCACAGATTATCACTTTTTAACAGGGCGCATGCAACTGTTTTTACACTGTTTGATGCATTTCATTTCTTTTTTTTATTTCAAAGTATTTTTATTAAGAGATTTTATATATACAGTACAGTAGTAGTGCATGAGGGGGGTTCGCAGACGCCTTTGGGGTTACATAAGGCATGATGGTTAGCGTGGCTGACCGTGGGGCATAAACCTTCGCCCTTCTGGTTGGCGTGCATTGTTCCAGCTAACACTGTTGCACCCTGGGTGAAAGGAAAGAGAAGAGTGAAGAAAAGAGTGGGTGGAGGGTAGGGGGTGGGAAGGGGGAGACAGAGCCTTGTGTGGCCCTTCCATGGCGCGCCTCCGTTGCCCATTATTGGCGTAAGTGGCCCCTTATGATAGCTCCTATGGGGGTTTGCGTGGACCCAAGTGTGTGTCTAGCGAGGCCCACATTTCGCTCTTTGCTGTGTGGTTGGGTGCACACAGTGCCGTTATGTTGTCCGCCCCCCTGAGGAAGGTGCTCCAGTTGACCCAGCTTTTGAAGGTCGCCTTCCCTGTGTCTTTCCAGTTCGCTAGTATTGTTTTGACCAAAAAGTCAAGTGACATGTAAGAGAAGGGTTCAGCTGCTTATCAGCTCCTTCTTGGAGACGCTGTGTAGAAACATTAAGACATAGGGGCTTACTTACAAGCCCCTTTCGCTGCCGGAGCACCACTTTTTCTGATGCACCAGCGGCGCATTTTGCAGCCCCATATTTACAAGGACAGGAAAAGCAACCCTGCGTGGCGTTTCCTGTCCTTGTAAATACAGCCCCTTTCACGCAACACTTTGAGTGAATGGGGCATTCCATGGGTGTTGCTGTGGGTGTTCCCACGCAACACCCATGGAACAGGACACATTTCCAGATTTATGAGAAATCGTAAACCTGGAAATGATTCTGAATGCTATGCATCCCCAGGGGAGGCGTAAGGGGCGCAAGGAGAAATGTATTCATTTCTCCTCGTTTTTTTCCTCTTTCTATGCATGCTGCATTCTGCAGCACACATAGAATGAGGAAATCACCTGGGGTGGTTGTTTATGTGCAGGAAGGTGTCCCTTCCTGCATATAAACAATCATTAAAAAAATTATGTTGCGCAAGTTCTATGTGTGCTAATGCAGCGTACATAGACGTTGAAAAAAGCCATTTCAGATTGTTTATGTGCAGGATGGGACACCTTCCTGCACACAAACAATCCTCCCCGTGGCACAGGCATCCTTGTACCATGGTGCAACGGTGCCTGCGCCTGCACATTGCAGAAATTTGTGCACCAGCGCAGGGGAGAGCAAAGGGATCCGTCATATCCTTTTAGATATGACGCATCCCTATGCTTTGAAAGTGCCACAGCATGGCGCAGCCAAAGGGCTTCTGGCGCCACACTGCAGCACCTTCTTGTAAATAAGTCCCATAGATTCTAAACATTGTAAAGGTATTTCCTCTTCTAACAAAACTGAGGGTCCCTTCCACATGCCTTACATTTTAGTGCTATCTATCCCATTAAGCACATACAAATGTGTCTGGCCAAAAAGTTCATATTGAAATGGAGGCCATGGGGATATAGGGCCTCATTTACAAGCCCATTGCGGCACCAGTGAGTCCCTTTTTTTGGATGCACCGGCGGTGCAGTGTGCCTGCCCAGGGCCATACTGGCCGTAGCAGGCACCAGGCGTTTTCCCGCTGGGCTAAAATGGTGGGGGCCGGTTTTGGAGCAGTGGAGACCGTTTTTGTCACAGTGGGCTGGTTTTGCAGCAGTGCTGCATTACTGTGCATGAAAGGGGTGTTCCAAGGGTGCTGCTGTGGGTGTTTTTCCACGCAACATCCATGGATCCTGGCACATTCTCAAATTTACAATGTGTTGTAAACCCGAGAATGCATCCGAATCCGACGCCTCCCCAGGGTAGCAATGAGGAAAAATGCTTTTATTTCTTCTCGATTTTTCTGCTTTCTATGTGTGCTGCAAAAGAGGAAAGTGCCATTAATGATTGTTTTGTGCAGGAAGGTGTACCTTCCTGCACAAAAACAATCATACCCGCAATGCAGGCACCTTTGCAACATTACGCAAGGGTCTCTGTGTCGACGCACGGCTGCTGCTTGTGCACAAGGGAGAAGGACAGGAATGCGCAGTATCTTGTACATGTGGTGCATTCCTGCAGTTTTCTTTTGACGCATGGCAGCGCAGCAGGAAGGCTTGCAGCGCTTCCGTGCGGCAAAATATTGTAAATGAGGCTCATATTTAATTTTATTTCATTAGATGGGAACGTAAGGACCTCAGAGGGTGCCACGTTGAAAGCAGGCACAGAGAGGCATATTGCCAACAACTAGCGATAATTATCGCTATGTTGGCTTAGCGGCAATATTTTTATCGCCGAGCTGCGGTGATTTTTATCGCTTAGGAACCTTGCTATTATCAAGGTTTATCTCCTAAGAGATAAAAATCGGCCGAAATGCATGAATATCGCTGAAAAGTCAGCGATATTCATGCATTACCGAGCTAATGCTCTTAGCCATGTTATCCACCTCCCATTGGATAACAAAGCTAAGAACTGCTCAGGGCAGGTGTTAGCTTTTGGAGATATTCGCGCTTAGCACGAATATCTCCAAAAGTTGGTAACAGGAGATAGCGATGTTAGCGACTGTTTTCAGTCGCTAACATCTTGGCACGCACACTTTGCATGTCATTAGTGATAAATTTCACTGACATGCAAAGTGGGGCCCAAGATGGTCGCTATCTCCTACTAGCTGTCGCTAACTGGTGTTAGCGACAGCTAGGTAATAGGGAGATAATTTTATCTCCGCTTTCTTGGATTTTAAAGCCAAAAATGCGGAGATAAACCCCCTTGATAATATGCCCCAGAGTTCTGAAGGTGATGAGATGTTTTGATTCACTGCAGATTAAATTTTTTAGAGAGTTTGAATGCGTTGTCATAGCTTGGGCATCTTCAGGCCCGATCTGCAGTAATATACCATGCTTGTTGGGTCACCTGAGATGGCGTGCATTACCATTATTGTCCAGGCCTCCATCGTCGAAAGTTGAGACAACGGAAACATTAAAGATAGATCCATTCTCAAGGCTTTATTAGAAAATCGTCCAAGACATATCGATTTGTAGAACTAATAATAGAGCAAAGCCCCGTAAGAAGTATATGAGTTTCACCTCCCAAATAATCCTTGCAAAGAAAAGGGTGGGTTTTGCATAATTGAAAAGCCTTTTCAGCAAGGAAGGGGGTCAAAAATGGCCGCTTCCATTTTGTCAACAATGCAATTATGAGAGATATTGTACCACAGTTGACTTCTTTACACTGCCATCAAGTCTGGCCAAGAGTACTTCACATAACCCCTGGAGGATTTATTTTTCCCTTCAAATCTTAAATACGCTTCATTTCCTTGAGTATGAATCTTCACATCTAAGTTTATGAGGCTGTATATATGTATACCATGTAAGACTACTTTTCCAAATATGCACTTCCTCGCCTTCTCCCAGGACCATTTTTTTGCCTATTCATCTTCTCGTGTCTGCAGCTTGCACGAGCAGTACCAGGACACCCACAAGCAGGGCAAATACACACATTACCGAAGAGATTGACATATACCTTTAATTGGTTGTTTTTTCCCCAGAATTATACACATATTGGTCCTCAACATTTTCTTGCCAGTGGAGGACCACTGTAGGAAATTGTGTTCACCGACACTCTCTCTCTCTCTCTCTCTTTCTCTCTCTCTCGCTCTCGCTCTCTCCATAGAGCTCAAATGATCAGATTTTCAACGATTTTCAACGATTTATCACGCATTTATTGCTTTATTTTCGCTAATTTATCTTACCATGGAAACCCCATGATGACAGTTAATCTGAGATATGAGAACTGTGGAACACGGAAAATCAGTATGAATAAAAGATATGGTAGGAATTTATTTTTTCTCAAAAAATGTCTCTCCTTTTCGCTGCACCACTTTAATTTTCATCAGCTCAGCTAATTCTTTGATCCAGGGACTGAGTAGTGAATATCGACTTCTTAACATTTAATAAAGATAATACATCTAGCACCAACCACTTCAGGATAAAACAATAGCTTATCTTTCATCCATGTAAGTATGTCAAATTCACAATATTTACATATATTTCTTTAGGTATTATTACATTTACAGTATTGCAGTAGTTTTTCAGCTAATAAATGTGCATTTCCTCTCCATTCCATTCATAGTAACGCGGTGTAGGCACTTCCTCCATGTTCTCTTTCACACACTTCCTCTTTTTGCAGTTACTAATAACAACAATAAATGAGTTACACATTGGTTTTAAATTCAAAAGTGTTAAAAAATATTTCAAAATTAAATATTAAATATTAAGTATTTGCTATTTTTATATTCTTTAGCGTTAGCTCATATTTATTTATATTTTAACTATTATAAATAATTTAATTTAAATAACATTATTTTCTGTGGGGATGTATTTTAAGTCCCTACTTCCCTTGTTTTCTGTGGAGGGTACACAGTACCAGTGGTTTTCGTGCGTTGTGCTGCACTTACTATAAAAGTGCAGTTTGTGAATACAGAAGAGTAATAAACTTACTCAATTGTGCAGGTTGTGAATCAGGCCTTTATGTCTCTGAGTCAACTTGTAAGGTGTGAAAGTATCCTTCAACGCATGATCTTGGTGCATTAGCTGGGTAAAATGTTCATAAAGCTCATTACAGAATGTTTGCAAACACTATTTAACCCAAGTTTAGTCGCAAAACTGAACTGTAGGACTCTACATTTTCGGACTCTTTCAAGAATTCAGAGCTATAGGCCCGACCATTTGATATTGGCACCTTAGATTTGACATGATTAAACATGCCAGTCAGGACAGATTTAATTGAATTGAGATATTTATTTAAATTCAGTACTAATTCGATCTGGATCAGGTGCCTTGCACTGTTGCATGCTTATAATTGCTCCTTTGATTTCCTCTTAGGTAATCTCTAAGTTTAGTTCATTCTGCATGCATATACTGAACAAACTTTGTCCTACTCCTATAGTCTCTGAAATTATTGTCAACATGGATATGAGTACACCGATTACACAGAAATCCCATCTTTACCTCTCTGTCTCTTTCCATGGCCTTTCAGTTGTAGGGACAGATTTATCAAGACTTTGAGCCACCGCCAGTTACACAAAGTTATGCAAAGTGATGCATCATTTTGCTAATGTTTTTCACTTTCGTTGTGTCTTTAAAGTAGTGCAAACAGCAATTCGCAATGCTTTCGGCTACTTTGTGCTAAGGGGATATTCCTTGGGTGAAACTTTGGGATTCAAGTGCTACCATCCTTGGATTTTGATGCAAATATTGCTAGGCCTGGGTTCGCCATTTATAAATAAATGTGCCCTTTAAATTATGGTACTCCAAGTTAGGAGTGTACCTGTTTTTTATCCTTCCTTACACACCACACATTGCATTTTTGATCATCCTCTATATTGTATTCTTGTAATTCTCTTGAACACAGTGGAAAATCTAGGACATTTTCCTTCACTATACAAAAAGGACATCAATTTTTTGGAGTACTCGGACCTATCTAGAAGCAGTCTGCTATGTGGCCTCTTTCAGTGGTCAGACCTCTCTCTCTCTCTGTTATCTAGATAAACGTTATTTGTAATGAACTTTTCAAGAGGCTTTTTAATTACAGGGCAGGACTTAATTTTCACAAATAATTGGTCCACCATGATTAATGGGGAAGAAGTTCATAAAGCTGTTATAGTGTAGGAATTCCTTACTGGGAAAGCTTTTAGCCTTTTTTGAGACGGTGGCTAAACAGTTGCCGGGAGCCTGAGCCAAGTCAAAGAAACTCTGGGGGCAAATTGTCCGAGTAGCCAGGGCTCGCCCTAAGTTGGCAGGGTATGCCCAGATGTGGGTCCCTTGCTCACACTGCCACTGGATTCAAGATATTGCCTGGCTGATGAGGGTTATGAACCCGAAACCGGTCCCAGGATGCTTGTTTCCGGTCCAGGGAAGACATGGCTTGGCAGTTCGGGCTGGACTGTTCCCATGAGGCACAGGGTCAGACTGATTTGCATATGGCCATGTCTGAACTGGGGTGGTGGAGTGAGCAAAAGAATGATGATGGATTAAACCCAGATCAGTTGACTGGAGGTGAGTGTTTGATTTGCTCATGGGCTCCGTCAATCATCCCCCTTTGGTATCGCTTTGTTCGCCCTAAATTGGCAGGGTATGCCCAGACGTGGGGCCCTTCCTCAACCTGCCACTGGATTCAAGATAACCTGGCTGATGAGGGTTATGAACCCGAAACTGGTCCCATGATGCTTGTTTCCAGTCCAGGGAAGACATGGCTTGGCAGTTCAGGCTGGACTGTTCCCATGAGGCACAGGGTCAGACTGATTTGCATATGGCCATGTCTGAACTGGGGTGGTGGCGTGAGCTAAAGAATGATGATGGATTAAACCCAGATCAGTTGACTGGAGGTGAGTGTTTGATTTGCTCATGCGCTCCGTCCATCATCCCCCTTTGGTACCGCTTTGTTCGCCCTAAGTTGGCAGGGTATGCCCAGACGTGGGTCCCTTGCTCACACTGCCACTGGATTCAAGATAGCCTGGCTGATGAGGGTTATGAGCCCAAATCCGGTCCCAGGATGCTTGTTTCTGGTCCAGGGAAGACATGGGTTGGCAGTTCGAGCTAAGCTGTTCCCATGAGGCACAGGGTCAGACTGATTTGCATATGGCCATGTCTGAACTGGAGTGGTGGAGTGAGCTAAAGAATGATGATGAATTAAACCCAGATCAGTTGACTGGATTTGAATGTTTGATTTGCTCATGTGCTTCATCCATCCTCCCCCTTTGGTATCGCTTTGGTCTAAAATGTAGGCTTGGCGCCTGGCTCTACATCGTCAGGGTACATAATTTCACTTTGGAACATAATGTGTTCTGTGATTTGTAGTCATAAATAGGAAAATTTAAAGTACGCTGGCGTAATTCATCCAATTTGGGAACATAGTGTTACACTTTTTACGTGAAATTCCCAAAATAATGCCACATTTCTCAATTACACTGCCATTCAAGACAAAAGTATAGTGTAGGAACACAGTAACAGCATGAGCAATCAGAACGTGGATGGCTGTTGCTCCCAATAATTTGCACCTTTTTTAGCACAAATTGTGTCTCTGCATTAAAAGTTGCTCTGAGATGCATTTCACATTAGAATATAGGGCTAAATAACTGACCGATTTGCATATTGTGTAATGAAACTTAATTTCAGGTAATTTTCCAGAAATGTAATGAAATTATTAGGCTTAGGTGAAATTTAAATTACACTGGCATAGTTCAAGTAATTTCTGGAATTTTGTATTACACTTATTAAGCAAAAATCCTCAAATGACATCATTATTCCATTTCACACAAATATTTGCAATTTGCGGTAAATTCATACCATGAATGCACAAGAACAACAAAATGCGAGTGGCGATTCTTCATGGTGCTTTTATTTAAATGCGTACTCATGACAAAAATTGACGTGAGGACCCATTTCATGCTAAAATGTTGAGCGAAATGACAGATTTGCATTTTGCATAATTGCATGTAATTTTATGTAATTTTGCGTTAATTTCATGTAATTATGCAAAAGCATATTACGTGGATTGCTCATAGACCTAGGCATTATATAAAATCAAATTATACAAATTTGACACAACCCGGATCATAAATTGCTTCCAATGAACCAATTAAACTGGCAGATCTAATAATGGGTAGCAAGACAAAATCCTGTCTTTACCCATGGTGTCCTAATGACATAGAGCCATGTGACAATTTAGGGTTGTCGTAAATAGTGTAATTCTGTTTAGTGTAATCATGTGGAATTACCTTAGAATTCCATGAGATTACGCAGAATTACATGAGAAGAATAATTATGCATTTAGAGCTATATCTATTTTGGTTGCAAGGGGGGATTTTTCCACTAAGAAATAGCTCTAAAAGCAACTGAACATATTTAGTGAGTGTGAGCACCCACTCGTGCTCACCAAGGGGCATATTTACAAGCCCCTATGTCCAGGCAATAGGGGCTACACCTTATTCACAATGTGGCGTTAAGCCACTTAACGTGGCTTAACGCCGCCTTGTGAATACGGTACCATTTCACACAATACTTAGGGGTCCTTTAGGATGATGGGCGGACTTTGTCCGCCCGCCATCCCATCATGGACAGGGACCGCCCGCCATAAGGGTGGGGGTCCCGTGGGCAGCATTAGGATGCGCCCCCCACAGTGGCGGGTGCATCCTGCATTCCTACCATTGTGGCGGGCGGTGCACTCAGCACCGCCCGACATAATGGCAGGAAGGCAGCTGTGCACTTCTATGCACAGAATGGCAGGCACCGCGCAGTGCCTGCCATGCTGTGCATGGAACTGCTGGGGGGTACCATAGGTACCCCCCACCCCCCTGGAGTCCCTGGGGGCCCGCAACGGGCCCCCGCAGGGATTCTCCGCATGCCTATCCGTGGCGGCATTGCCGCCACGGAAAGGCATTCAAATTTGCCCATCATAATATGGCTGGCGATGTCTGATAGACACATTGTGGAAATTAGCAAAATTAATGTACCTAAGTGGCGTTCATTTGCCCTCTCCCGTCCCCCTCCCTGTAGGCACCACGTATACAATGAAATGTTGACCGCATCATTCTGCCAATGAAAGCCCGTGCCCATATGTACATGACAGCCATTTTAGGCCATGGCCTCTCTGCCCGTTTTTATAAAAATCCCCGGCTTCCCTCCTGCGCGCATTTGAGCACCCCCCCTCCCCCCATTTCCCTCTTGAAGAAGCATCCTTCGCCTCAGCTGACATAGCCCCCCCCCCCAGCTGTATCTGACTGCCCCTGTTCTCTCATGTACGGGTCATAAGATCTCTCTCTCTCTCTCTCTCCGTGCGACTCTGACCCTGCGCGCACCCTGACCCCCTCCTTCTCTCTCACATGGACAAGTCCTAAACCTTCCTCCTCTGCAAGACCCTGTCCTTGGGAGTCACGGCCGCGCCTGACCAACACCTCCTTTCCTTTCATGAATAACCCCTCTGTTAGCAAACCCTCCCTCCGCGATGGACTGTCCACACATGTCCGAGGCCATCGCTTAAGCCGGAAAATGCTGTTTATTGCCCTTTATTGTATGAAGTCACTCCTCTTCAAAGAACCCACTGTTGATCCTGGCCACCCCACCCCCTGGGCTATGATCAGGCGCACCCATCCTAAACAGTCGACGGAACACTCAGCTGCGTGATTGCCCTCCCCTCTTATCAGCAGGTCAAGGGTCCCTATTGTGAACACATGTGGGGTAGGATTGACACAAGGATTATAGGGATGTCTTTTCTTTGTGTCACAATGTCCTGATTGTAATACCAAGTGTTTTGTAAAGTATAAAAGACGGAGTCTCAGCTCACTTGTTAGAGCACCTCCCGATGACACCTTGTTTCGTGTCTGAAATGACTGGCTCTCCTCATGAGAAATAAACTCTGTTCTTTGATTCCGGCTTCCAGCGCCCGTCTCTTTATTTAGGTAACTATCCAGAATGGGAACTAATAGGCGACTTGCGCCACCAGCCTGGGCATCGATACTAGTCTGGGTTCACCTTTTACAACATCCACCATATTATACCTTTTCCGCCCGGTCGCCTTGCCGTCCGCCGCGGTCCCCCCGCCATACTAATATGGTGCGGGGTCTTTAGAGCAAGGATGGCGGGCGGATCGCCCGCGCCAGGCCGGCGGGGCGATCCGCCCACCATTCTAATGGGCCCCTTAGTGTGTACGGGGTGGGCAATGGGTGTTTTGGTGGGCGTTCTGCTGCAACACCCATTGATTTTGACGCTTCCCCATATTTAGAAGGATGGGTAAATATGGGGCAGCGCTAAAATTAAGTCCATGGAAAACCTAGTCTTAAACCGGAGAAACAAGAGAAATGCTTTATTTATTTTATAAAACAGCAATTCACCAATAGTGATTGTTCATGTGCAGGAAGGTGTCTCTTCCTGCACATAAACCATTGTTTTAAAAATGTTGAGTTGCAACTTCTATGTGTGCTGCACAAAGCAGCACACAGAAGTTCCAAATCGTCATTTAAGATTGTTTATGTGCAGGAAGGTAGACCTTTCTGCACATAAACAATCATTACCCCCAATGCAGGCACCTTTGCAATACGGTGCAAGGGTACCTGCGTTGGCACAAGGCAACTGAAATTAGCGCTAGAGCAGGGGGAAAAGCAGGGATGCAGAGTATTGTTGTACATGCGGGGCAGCCCTGTCCTTCAGAATTTGTAGAGTGTGGTGTAAGCCAAGAAGGCTAAAGCCTCGCTCTGTCACGTCTTTGTAAATATGCCCCTAAATATAAATTTGGAGTAGGATTTTCTTTAACTTACTCCCGGCATTTAGCACCATTTTCTTACTGAAAAATGCACTTCATTGCCCAAAATGGACACAAGGATGCATTTTGCGATAAGAAATAGTAGTAAATGCAGCAAAACACATATCGCAAGCAGACACTTACGCTTGCTAAGTGTGCTCTTGTGCTAGGATTTTTCCCACAAATTGTGCACGAAGGAGTAATTGTGAAATTAGGGGTAATTCCACTTCAAAGACTAAAGGATAAATGCAGAAATTACTCCAATTACTTCGGCATGATTGAAATTACACCAAGGTCCAGTTGCAACACTACTTGTATGTGTATTAGTTGGCATGAAGACCTCTTTTGCGCCTGGCATTGGTCAGCTCCTCTTACACTGGTTTCCCAAATTCTTTTTCTTTTTTTTTATGGAGTTTTATATAGCGATACTTGACCCAAAGGTATCGGGTATCAGAGCGCTTTACACGAGCACCAGTTGTGTTATATGAGGACACATTCATTTTTGTTAGGCACGGGGAGATTGCGTGATTTGCCCAGAATCACAGGATGCTGCGCTCAGGGGCGTAGGAGACACTAAATTTCTGGGGGGGACAGGGACAACCTTGTGGACTTTCCAGTGTCCCTATACAAATAGCCCATTGCATGAGACCATACGCCCCGTAAACTAATATAATCGGATAGTTTTGAAGAAAAATATTGAGAAAGACAGGAATATAGTCACATTATGCTTTATTGTTATTTGCATTCATAAAGTACTTAGACAAAATGTAGAAAAATCATGTTTATTGTTTATAGTGCTACTCATAGGTCACTCAGTTTTGTGATCTGCATGGTACATGTTCTTTGCAGCAGCCACATTAACCCTCTGCACTACTTTACGATGAGCCAAAACATTCACTAGACAAAATTTCGAACTCTCACTAGTAGGAACATTAATCACTGGAGTTATCTTGACATTTTTATTGTTGCCTGAAAACTGCCTGATGCACAAGGAAGTTCATTTGCTTTTAAACCAAAAAATATTTTTAACCTCAGTGTCCCTCACCAAAGTCAACTCGAGGTGCGGCTGCAACAGGTCACACCGCCCTAAAGCCGGTCAAGCTCCCAGCAATGGGGCAGCACAAGCATTTCCTGAAACGGGGTCAGACCTAATCTTATAGCCATTATATGAGGAAAAACATCCATGTAATTGGTGGGGTGGGATACTTTCCCCAGATTGCAGCAAGCAAAACAATTTACCAAGTTTCTTGTAGAAGATTTAAGGGAGAGTTGACTTCTTCCCTGACAATGTTTTGAAATTTGTGGGATCAAATTTCTAAAATGTGGCAGACCCTTATGGGGCATTCATAAAATATTCCAGTACTTTTAAGGTGCACCAAGGAGGCCTGGCTTGTTTAGGAGTAAATCTGATTTTTTTCAAATGTCTTATGTCAGAAATAACTTCCACTATGCCAAGGTCCTAATTTTTTCATGGTCGAGCCCCATATGCTAATGAGTACATTCAATATGACAGTGCCAAAAAAGTTACCATGGATACTGCAGCAATAGTCTTGGGTACCTCTAAAACATCCCTCTGTAGGCATAGCATGCATACACTCACACACATACAGATTTCCTCACACACTTTCTCACTATATCTCTTGCACTCTTGTACCTTTGTACTCTGTCACACTCACACACACTGCCACTCACACTTCAATTAGTAAATTTGCTTTTATTGTGTTAGAAAAGCTTGCCCTGCTGCTACTGCTTTACCAGCCTTACCCTTTAAGGAAACTTAATGAAAACAGATTCTCTATACATTATTCAAAATAGTAATATATTGCTTTGTCAATGTTTGTTACAAGTATGATATGAATGAAAAATGCCCTTCCCTAAAATAGCTCTGCAGGGCTTAAATTTGGTTTCACTTGTGGATCAAGCAGTTACAGTATTAACATGTAGTATCACAGCATCCAACTGACCTAATGAAATGCTTGACTTCTTCGACAACCATGGATTTCATCCAGATTTCCTCCAGTAACACTTTACATTTTTGTTTTTTTGAGACCCAACTTGCAATGTAAAAACAAACCGACATGTCTCAGGATGGAGCATTGTAGTAAATGGAAAGCCAGGAATGTCTAAAGCTGTCCCACTTTTTTCAATCCAGCACCATACCCCAAAGCCTCCGCCCTAGTCTCCCTCCTCGTGCCATCCCACATTGTCAGTCCACTCTCTGCTCTTGCCCCTTTGATGTAGATGGAATTAATTAGGCATGTAGTACCACGGAAAGAGCAGGTATTCTTAAGGGTGCCTTTGTAGAAATATTTGTAGATTCATGAGGGTTGTAAAATGTTGTATATGTGTAGAGTTAGAGGTGTGCTCATGTAAGTGCTGGCTGATGGTGAATAGTGTGAGTGAATGTAGCATGATTGGCGAGAGTGAAGGGTGAAAAATTTGCCAATGTGAATGTCAGGTGAGCTGCATGCATGCAATGTGAGAGGAGGGCCCATGTGAGTGTCGGGTGGGAGAAGTGAGTGCAGTGATAGGAGCAAATGCAAGGTGGTGTGAGTACAGGATGAGTGGTGTGCCTGTGTGTGGTACAGGGTGAGCAGCAAGGGTGAAGGGTGATTTGTGAGAGTGTCTGGTGAGTGCATGTGGAGTGTAGTTAGTGCAGAGTAAGTGATGTGTTCCGGCAGATTATTGTCCCTGTGTGCACAAAGGATGAACAGGGTGCCTTGATGAATGCAGGCTGAGAGATTTGCCTATGTGAGTGCAGGGTGAGAGGAGGAAGTGCAGGGTAAGTGGTGTGACTCCAGGGTGAGTGCTGTGTTTGTTTGTGTGATATGAGTTCAGGGTGAGTGTTGTGCCCATGGGAGCCAAGATGTGAGTCAAGATGTCAGTGAAGATGTGTGTGAAGATGTGAGTGAAGGGTGAGCTGTGTAAGTGACAGGAATGCCTATGTGAGTGCACAGTGAGCGATGTGACAGTGGAAGAGTAGGGTGAGAGGAGTGACCACAGGGTAAGTGTTGTGACATATGAGTTTGGGTGCGGGTGAAAGTGCAGAGTTGGAGAAATGAATGCTTAGTGAGAAATGTGCTTGCTTGAGTGAGACTGCAAATTTAGCAGTGAGACTGACAGGTGATTGAAGTGGCACATGATTGCAGGATGAGTGGTGTGCTCTTGTAAGTGCAGGGTGAAAAGCGTGAGTGGTGTGAGTGCAGCACTATCTCTGTAAGTGCAGGGTAAAAGGTGTGTTCATGTGACCACAGGGTAAGTGGAGGGAGAACAGCGTGAGGGACATGAGTACAGTGTGGTCGCTGTGAGTACAAAGTGAGTGGTGTGCTTGTGTGAGCGCAGGGTAAGAGGAGGATGAATGTGCGAGTAGACAGTAACAGTGTGAGTTCAGTGTGATGGCTGTGAGTGCAGGGTGAGCAGTGAATGTGACAAGTGAGTGGAGTGTCATGTGCATGCAGGGTAAGAGGTATGCTTATGTGGGTGCAGGGTAGGAGGAGGGTGAATGGCGTTAGTGCATGGTGAGCAGTGTGATCGCTGTGAGTGCAGGGTGAGCGTGAAAGTGAAGGGTGAGTGATGAGAATGAGGGGTGAAGTGTCTGAGTGCAGGATGTATACCCAGACACCCGTAGTAACTCAGTATTGTATTGACGTGTGGGTTGTATATGCACAGTATAGAGCCTGGCCACAGACTAAAGCCTTTTAGTTACATTTGTGCTAGTAGAAGTAGGGCCCACAAAATGATATTTGGTGTGGTGACTAATTTAAATTACAGTTACAAAGGTGCTACATCTGTGACATAAAAACTGTTCAGTTTGCAATTGCACATTTTTCAGGAATCCCACGGCAATCAGAGGTTACCAGGCTCCGATTTCATCAATGATAGGCTTTTATCACTGATGTCCTTGGACTTTACCTTTCTGTTGGAAACAAAGTTAACTACCAAAAGAGAGAAAGAGAAAGGGGGGTTTGGTGTGTGTGTGGGTGGATGTGTGTGTATTTACAATAATTGTCCATCAAGGGTGTTTACTTAGAGGAAAAATCACTTTATCTCAACACACAATTCAATACTGTACATAAATGTTAGAGGGCATTAATATGGCATGCAAATTGTAAGACATTTTTTCCATAAGCAGGGGGCAGCCAGTACTGACTTGTGCTATTTAAAAGGCCCTGGCATCAATGTACTCTTGCAGGAGGGAAAGGCTGGTGAGTTGTACTCTGTTGACCCCTCGTGGTTCCCTCTAGACCCTCTCCAATGGATAGTGATATAGAGTGATGTGTTCCAAAGTTATTGCTGCAATGCCTCGCTTTTGCACTGTACCTTGTTTCCGTCTTCGTAGTCATCTGCAGGCCAGGTCTGCTGTTTGCAAGCGAGGTTGAGAGCCATGCTGCTTTTAGTGGTGTGTCATCCACACAACACAAGGCAGTCCCACTCGGTGATTGTGCACTGACTTGGCCGTGACAGACTAGGTTTCTGGTGCGCATGTTTGTGCCTCTGAAGGAAGGCTGCCATTGAACTCTGGTAGATGAAGAGGCTCTGCTTCACTGTATCTTATGATGATCAGGGGTTCTTCAGTGTGAGATATTGCTCAATCCCAAGCAGGAACCTAACACTCAAAGTGAAGATCCCACCTTGCCTCACAGAGGTGATCCAAATGGGGGTCAAAGCAACCACTGATTGCTGTAAGAAATCTGGGTTTATGGCCAGTTTTCTCAAGGTGTTTTGGTTTATTCTGTTGAGACTGACAAATGTTGTCAGACTTTCTAAACATCAAGACTCCATTTTGCATCCTGATACACTTCCACTGTCTGGGAAAACAACTTCACCCACGAGTTGTGCACAGAAACATGCTTGGGACGTCCAAATGGAACACATAGGCCTTCATCCCTGCTTTGCATACACGTATACTGTATGTACTACAATAGTTACACACAACATACACTTGGACAGGATTAGGTGATTAAACAGGGTATAAATATGTTTGCATACTGGAGAGGCAATCTCAACCAGTGACAAAAAAATTATTTGTATTGAGTAAGTGAAAAAATCTATTAACAGAAGAGTGAAGAAAGACCTATACATGAGAACTTCTCTTTTGTCTGTGCCAGCTCCCCTGTGCAGTGTACAGACTATGTACCAAGGTTGGGATACTCCATACTATGCTTAAAAAGGCTACCCAGGGCTTGGCATTCAGCAGGATTGAACTCTTAATCTTTAAATGATGTATGCACTCAGAATCACATGTTTAAGCTATCTTCCTCAGATATGGAGCGCTATGTGTAATGTTGTTTCTTGCTACAGCACACATTCTCTGACTAATTGCAAACTCAGAAAGCCTTCTCCCACTATGTTCCTCAACCCTGCATGAAATATTGACATTAAATTACTCTTGCTTGATTCCTCTCCTTTCTTTCTCCTGAGTGACCCTCTTCCAGCCGTGCATCCTCTGCATACCTTCTATTTCTGAGAATAGCCTTCTCTGTCTCATGCCCGTCTGTCTCAATCCTTCTTATTGTAATTCAGCAATTGGCTGATACCTCATGTCAACAATTACAACCTCTCCTCCATAAGACCCTATCCCTGTAATGCAACATTAACTAATCTCTACCAGCCTATCTACCTCACCAACCATTCACCTGAAAGCACAGAGCCTCCTCTAATGAGCACACCACCTGGTATTAATACATCACAAAATAATTGGCGTAAATGCATGCACTTTTCCTTGAGAGCACAGTACTAATCACAATAACTAACAATGACCACTGGACTAACCACTAACCTTGTGTTCCAGAGTAGCATTCTACTTGTCGTAAAGCACTCCACGCCTTGCCAGGGGGAGTAAGCGCTTTATAAATCCAATTACAGCTACTGGTACGTTGGCTTTTATTGGAGGGGGTAAGGGGCGGAATCACAGGATGAAATGATTTTGTGAGTACTTAGCCGTCACAAACACTTCTGCTTCTGGGCACGTTGCAGGGGCACCAGTGTATCAAAACCTCACAACACAGCCTGAGAGTGCAGGTTGCAGAACTTTCCAGTCTCTGTTCCCAGAACCTAGCAAAGTGGAGTTGTCAGTCAGTGACTCCATACCGTGGAGCACAGAAGAGTTTCTCGTTCTCCACTGGTAAGGGACCTTAGATTCTGGTTCCAGGGAAAGCCTACCACATTGGCTAGTGGTTTCTGCCCCATACATTTAGCAAGTCAGAAGAAAAACTCAGCTCTGTGAGCTGTTTCAGATAGTCTCCGTCTTTGGTGTATTTCTTACAGCCATAGCCTTTGCTTCAGTGCTAGCAGGAAGGCAGGGTTATGTTGGGTGTTTCATATCAGGGAGGTTTCTTATCTGGGAGGTTTCCTGTCAGAGGGGACCCAAAACTAAGGCTCAAAAGATGGAGAGGCTTCTACATTCAATTTCCCTCAACTTGCTGTTGGTAATACTGTTAGGGAAGAATGGAGATGGAGGGGGAAAGGGTTTCTCAATACTACAAAAGGACCTTTGACTCCTTCATTCCAATCCATAGAGTCTGGTCCACCTCAGAGGACTTCAGTAATGCATTGGAGAAACCCTTAATTCAGAATGATGTCGAGGCTCTCTACAGCCACTACCTTATCCACTTCCCCAGTACAGGAAATCAAAATGAATCCCTGAGATACCACAGTCTCCTCTAGCATTTAAACTCCACACATCCTACTTGACATACATGATCTACACACTCATAAGTCATCCATGTCCAGGGTCCCAGCATCCCGGGACAATTTTGAGGATTACCTTCACAGGGGGAACACGCACCTCTAAACGGGAGAGCCCCCCCAGAATTCCATCACTTGAATTCCTCCTCCATCTCAGCACATCGTCAGCAAAACGGCATCAGATCCAAATAACCCTCCACTCTGATGTTGTCATGCTGAGTGCCTCGCTGCCTTTATTTTTTAATGTCTTCAAGCATCCTCTAGCATACCTGTTGCACCATTGGTTGTCTGGAGGTGCTTTTGAACACAATTCTCGAGTGTCAATTGGAGTGCACAGTAGGACTCATCCTAGTAGGTGCTTCTTGCTTACTTCTGAAAATCTTAATTTACTATGGATTTGTAATCGCTCTTCAGAGTTTGGGGTGCCTGTACATCATCTTCATGGACAATGTGTTTTGTAACAGTCATCAACGACAGCACAACACAAAAAAGCTCTTCACTCTAGAGTCACCAAAATGATGGGTCCTATTTTATTAATTGTTAGACGGCTTAAAACAGAGTAACAATCACATTTGAATGCAAACCTAATGTGAACAGTGCTTTACGTGCCAGTAGATAGGAATGTGGAGCACTGCCTTATTGCCCTAAAGAAATTACTAAACTTGTATATCTTATGAAAGCAGCTTCAGGTGTGACCTAAAATCCATTTGTCAGGAGTTCTCTCAACATGGCAGTGGATGCCAAACGGGGAAATCAAAGGGTTCATTTACAAAAAAAATTCTACTGTCCAGTCCCAACAGAGTCCTCCTTTTGCCTGTTTCCTCTGCTCTCTATGAGGACCATACCCTGCTCCCCGATTTTCAGTTTGGGGTGCCATCCTTTCCTCTCTCTGCTGTATAAGGTGGGAGATGGGACCTTCTCTCCGTTCTGTGCCACAGTAGAGGAGCCTCCATACAACTTCATACATAGACTGCTGACCTTGCACCCTTTCACCAGCAATCCCCCTCCATTCTTTGCCTGCATTGAATCAGCAAAATCATTTACTCTGTAATGCTGAGTGCCATAGAAATAGTCTTCTGGTCTCCAACATGTTACAGGCACTCTTGCCAGCTCCAGACGCTGTAGCCCCTGCACTAGAAAACTGTAAAGCAGAACAGGAGTTCAAGCATCAATTGCAAGCTTGTCACCACTGTGGTAAACTACAAAAACATGGTTTCAGGTTCACATTTGCCTGGCTGCATCCTAAGAAAAGTGTTGGTCAATAAAGTTTTCCCCTTTGAATTTACAAAATGCAAGCCTTGCTAGCAACAGATATCCACTTCAGAACAAATGTTGCACATAACTGAAAGTAATCAAACTTGTGTCAATGAAAAATGTGTTGCATGTTTATAACTGCTCCACAAAATATTTTCTGGTTTTGTAGAATCTTTTAACAGTGCTCACACATGCTTGTGGTCACTTCTGAGCTATTATCATCAACAAAGTGAGACTGAAGTCAGAAAAAACTAACCTTAACAGAGGTCAGGTCAACAATGAGAGAAATTATCCTGATTCTAGCTCGTATTGTTACAGAAGTTGTCAAGTTCGCCCCTTCCCCGCCCCCTGGTTTCCAAACTTTGAGACTGTAATGTCAAATTATTGGGGTATTGCCAGAGATTCATTACTCAGGGTATGAACTCCAAGCTGCAAATCCCAGAGAGAATGCCCACACGTCTTTAAACTGCATTGTCTATAAGGCACTGAAAACCAACATAAAATGTGACAGCGCTTTGCATGTGGAAGAGCAAGCACTTCAACGGTTGAACACTGATTTTGAGGCTAAGCAATAATGCTCACAGTATGCAAGTAAAACAAAAGCGTGTACATTTTTAAAACAGAATTGCACTCAACGTTTAAAAATGAATGCCCCCATAGGAAAATAGTTATTCAGGTTTAAAAGATTCCAGCAAAGCAGTGTCATAGCTCTGAAAAACCAACATTAAAGACTAAATTACAACAAAAATGAAATTAAGCAACAATATATTCTCAACAAAAAGTTCTCTTGCGGACTCTGCAAACAACAAATGGTAGGTATTTTTCTTTTGGAAAGGTGGCATCCCTACTTGTGAGATGCCTTTTCATTAAATGCATTCTCCTATTGTGACAGTAAAAATAAAATTAAGTAAGTAAGGAATAGAGAATAGGCGGAGTGGGGACACCGGGGGTTCTGGAATAAGTTAACAAAACAACAAAGCCTTCTTAGACAGTTCCAAATGAATGTGAATTGTCTTTTAAAGACCTGTGAAAAACGTGTGTAGCAGAGACAAAGGCGGGCACCAGACACTGTCCAGCCGAGCGCACAGCAATTCGAGCTGCAGCAGCCCCGGCTTGAGACACACGACGAGGGAGAAGGGGGTTGAAGGGAGGGGAGGGGGTGTTAATCCCTTTTAGCCCTATCAGGCATGCAGCTGATCACAGGTAGCTTGAGGCAGGTCACAAGTCAAGTGCAGGGCCATTATGCGCTTTCGTGTGCTAATGGCCCTGCGATTCACAGGAGAGGGAAATTCCTTTGTCCCCTCGTCCCCCCCACCCTTGTCCCCCGTATCCCCCCCACTCCAAAATCTGGGGGGGATATGTCCCCCGCGTCCCCCACACTTCCTACGCCCATGGCTGCGCTTCCCTGCGAGACTCGAACCTGGTTCCCCAGCTCCAAGGTCGACCGTGCAAGTCATCAGCCACGGCCTGTGAAGGGAGTTTCGGTGGGGTGGAGAGGCGGGGCGGGGGAGGGGCAGGGTGGGGGGGTGCTAAAAACTGGAGTATGGATAATTGAAGGTAAGTAAACAATTTAATTAATAAAACGAATTTCGTAGCTCGTCTTGCATCGCAAAATGCGATGCAGGGAGCGCTACGAACTTCGTTTTATTTAATAAATTGTTTACTTACCTTCAATTATCCATACCCCAGTTTTTATCACCCTCCACCCTGCCCCTCCCCCGCCCCGCCTCTCCGCCCCACTGAAACTCCCTCCACGGGCCGTGGCTGCAAGTCGTTAGGCCAACTCCTCTCCTAAATGCACTGTCCAGTCAAGAATACGTGGCTCGGCACATTTGTGCTCTCCACCATAGATGCAGGGTCCTATAGTGCCCCGCACAAGCAAAAATGAAAGATGAGGCTGATCAGATCCGGTGAAAGCAGCCAAAAGCCAAGGGTGAAGTTGGCGGTGTCTCGCTCTGTTGTGAGATTAAGAGGAGAAATCAGGAACAGCCATCACACCAAGAACTGTTTGAGCTCAACAGTCTATAGTAAGGTGAGGTCTACTTTCTGAAAGAACTTCTAAAGATATTCAATAGGTGAATTAGGCTAGCTAAAGTTTACATGGGAGGCTCCAATGTAAAGTCATCTCTCACTGTCATCGGTGTTAGCACCAAAGCATTAGACACATGAAACTAATCTTTCTATTACTCATTTAAAAAAACTTTAAATGTACCAATCAAACATAGGTCCCCTTCTGTCACAAATATGTTGAAAAGTTACTTGAGGGTTTACAACAGATTAATTTATTTGAAAAGTTTCTATGACATTTCTATATGTGACAATATCTATTTAAATTAAATTTTGTATAGTGCTCTCACACCTAAGGCAGCGCCACAGCACTGATAAAAACAGAACATCATCCCTAACCTCTGAGATTCCCAGATAGGCAACTCCATTCACGGCCCATTGTTTATTTTCTTTATTATTTGACAAATGCATTCATTTGGCAGGATACAGCATAAGAGTGCATAGCCTTTTCAACCAATCTTTACAACGGCGTAGCTGCATCTTTTGCAGCCCATGGTGGATGGCTGCAGGTGAGAGCAAGGGGGTTGCGATGGTCCCTGTGTATGCCACCCAAGACGGGCACCGGTAAGAGCGGGGGGGGGGAGGGGGTCCGCTACCCCAAAAACTCATGCTACCTGGAGCGGGACCTTGTCCGGCCTCCTCCCTTGGTGCGTCACTGAATAGTTACAATCCTTAATCTCTGTGTTATTGCATTACTGGTATCATTGAATTTTTAATAAATGCATGCATTCGTTTTAAATCAATTCATGGCCTTATATATTCACTGTCACTTTGCACTGACAATGCACTAGTCATTTTTACATGGTAAGCTAGATTGAATACCATCCATATATTAAATACATACATTTGTGTCTAGTGCAGTTTCTACCATGTCTTTTATTGAGGAATAAACCCCCTTCCTAATAAGGGTTTGGGTATGATAGTGTGCGGCACTTCTACCTGTAAAGATGTGATCTCATTGCACACTGTGGATGCCAGCTAGTCCTCTCCTCTTTTTTTAGGTCTGGTGCTAGCCGAAACCTTTTCATTTTACTAAAATATTTATTGGGGCTTTCCGCCAGCCGTCTTCATCCAATAGTCTGTTGTTGTGTCATTCAAATATTTACTCCGCCCACTACAGTATACAACCTGACAAAATGGGCAGGGCTCACTTTCACCATTGGATAGCTTCAATGTGAGTGACAGCATAATGCCCTTTCACTAAGAGCACATCCACACACAAAGTAGATAAGTAGTTTCCTTCAGTGTCAGGGACTACAATGTCTACGCATGCTTTTTTAGCCCCAAATTATTATTCTATAAGTCTATTTTTTTTTAGATTCGCTATGGGTTGGCAGCTTTCCCCAAAATAAAGTTTTGCAAAAACATGACAAAACAGAAAAAGCATAGGCAAAGCCAGCCTTTGTACTGTACAGTGGTTTCATTTGTTGAAGGGTCACGTTGGCAGCGCATTGCATCTGACATGAGCCTAGCTATCGTTAGTGCAGCGGCCGCAGTGGCATTGGAGCCAAGGTTGAAAAAGAACCACTGCTCACCAACCTTTCTTTTACTACACAACCTGTGGAGGGGGACATTTTTCATGTTTCAAATATTACAAGTAGCACTTTTACTATACCACTGGCAGCTGTCTGGCCCAGGGGCATAGCTTCAGGGAGAGTATTGGGGTGTCACAAACTGCCAAATAATTGCATTCTTGCCTTGGTTCTGCTATGTCTGTGTCGGATCCCGCTGTGAGCAAAGAATGAAAGACAAAATAGTGACCTTCGATGAATGACGAGAGACAGATATACCCATCTGGTGGATGCATTTCAAAATGTAAAACCAGATAACCTGGAAACAATACTGTGTGATCCAAGGAAAATATTTTATTTCACAGTGCCTCCTTTTCTTTATTATCACATATGAGAGCACTTTTAAATACTTGAGTTCAGGATGTGCGCTGTAAAAGCACCTCGTATGTTTGATTTAATAGACTGTAATGCTGCTCCATCTATAATAAGAATTGAGGCTTCGTTTAGGGCTTACAATGCTATTGACTTGACTTTTAGTTCACTAATAGCATTGTGATTAGGAGGAGAGCCATGAATGTTTCTAAAAAGTATCACTTTCTAATACATGTCTGCCTATGAAGTGATATAGTAAGTTGAAATTATTCTCTATGTTAAAGAAATACACTTTTTTGAATTTTGAAGAGATTGTGTCACATTTTACATTATGTTTGTTGCACGATACACTTGCCAAACTTTTTTATATCTTGGCTCGTTCATGGACTCTTACAGCCAAATCAGATCTATGGCTCAGCTCTGGATTTGTCCCTCGATTTATTTGCCTGCGCGCCCGCCTCTATTTGCAGCTCACCTTAGTACTTGGGCTGCTATTGACTTGATAAAATTAGTTCTAAGAGGTGGTGGCTGGAACCATGGATTCCCTGCCCGCATTCGATGGCCTCGCTCGGGGTGCTTGGTTCTCGATCTTGAGAAAGCATTAGGTTCTGTGGAGTGGCCCTACTTGATGTAGGTGTTGGAGAAGTTTGGCTTAGGTGATGCCTACCTTCGGATGGCGGAACTCCTCTACCACAGTCACGTAGTACGGGCAGGCTCCTATCGGACCTGGTTCGAGTCCGTAGAGGAACTAGGCAAGGGTGCCTTCTTTCCCCCTTAATCTTTGCTCTTATGATGGAACCCTTAGCATCACAACTCCGTACTTCTGGCGCATATTGGGGTATTCCTATAGCTGATGGATTACACTCAGTGTCACTGTATGCGGACGATTTACTGATCTACATCAGAGACCTAACTTGTTTCCCTGTGCGCTTACTGACATATTTAGCAGATTCTGTGATGTGTCGGGACTCCGGATTAACTGGGCAAAGTCCGGAGTATATTCTTTTGCAGCAGATACGCGGGAATGCAATATTGTGGTGATGGGCGAGCGACTCCTCTGGTATCCAACCGCTTTTCGCTATTTGGGGATTTATATTTATGGCGACCCCGCCGACCTCCTGGAAGGTAATCTCACAAGAGCAATTTCGTCACTCACGGCACAGGTAGCCTTCTGGAACTCCCTTCCGCTAAATGTCCCAAGTCGAATTACGCTTATGAAAATTATAGTGCTGCCCAAATTGTTGTACTTCTATGCTAACCTTCCGATGTATGTCCCGACCCGAACATTCCGGGAGTTGGAAACTCTGACCAGGCGATTGATATGGAACACAGGGCGCCCCAGAGTCGCATTAAAGACGTTATATGCTGCGACGGAACATGGGGGGCTGTCTGTTCCTAACCAGGAGCTCTACTACCTGGCGGCACAACTGCAGTGGGTTGCCTACTGGCTGAGTGGGAAGAACTTGGGAGATACTGCCTCGAGCGACACCGTCATGACGGTCGCGCAGATACATGCGCTGTTTCACCCCTTAGCTAAGATTCGCTGGCCTACTCAGCTACACCTTGCGGTGGCGAGGAAGTGCTATATACGGAGCCTGCGGCTTACAAACTCCACCAAGCCATATGCCCCCAATTTACCATTGTTGGGGACGCCCTGGGAGAGAGGCACACTTACAGAGACTGCATTAAGCACTTCGACGGCCGTTGATTTAGAAAGCTTGGGAAACCTATTTGCAGAGGGCGCTCTACTTTCATTTGAGACCCTGGCAGCTAACACGGGGCTGCCTGCTGGACAATTTCTGATGCACATGGCGCTTATTCGCTTACTCACACGAGCCTGGGGAGATCTAACGGTGGAACTACCGGCTCACCTGCAAATACAGTACCTACACGTGATGGGAAATGACTCCCATATAGTGCACTGGCTCGCCCAGGCACTACACACACATACGCAGTTCTCTTCGCAGCGCCTGCGAGACAAATGGTCGGTAGATAGGGGTTGGGTCTGGACCGATAAGGAGTGGGCGCTGGTGCTGGCTGACGCGATGAATGTTCCGCGCAATTCCCGGCTTAAAACCATACAGTATTATATTGTGCACCGTGCATATTTATCTCTGGATAAAATCAACCGCTATTTTGGCCTTGACTCGTCGGCATGCCCCAGGTGTGGGCTTGTGGATGCACATCTTCTCCACATGCGCTGGATGTGCCCTCCTCTGCATGATTATTGGACATCAGTGTCGGCCTCTCTGGCGGCAGCGACAGGGGGTGGCTTGCCACACACATGGGAAGCTTGTTTATTGGGCTTTTTAAGTGGACGAAACAGTCGAACGCCCAGACACGGTTTTGGGACATGGGACTGATAACCGCGAAACGCCTCATCACCAAGCACTGGAAAGATAGTACACCCCCTCGGGCGATACATTGGCGCAACTCGTTTGACAACTGGGCAAGAGCGGAGAGTGTAGCCTTGCACAGAGAGGAGACGGCGGGGATCCGCATGTACCCCATAACGCAAGATTGGGATAACGCCCTGCCTGCTTATCACCAAGTGTGCCTGCAAAGGGGTATTACTTAGACCTTCTGGCCATGTAGAGCAGACATCCAGCCATTTTCACTCCCCCCCCTCCTGCTGCCCGTGCGCCGCTCCCCCTTCTCCATGTTCCTACCCCTCCCCCCCTCCCGTTGTGCATATTACGTGTCGCACCGGACGACCCCTACTGCTGCCACAGTGTCACACGCGCTCGCCCCCTGCCTGCCCCGTCCGCCTCACACGCACCCTTGTTTTCAATGCACCCAGTCTTTTGTTCTTACATAAGACTGAAGTGATGTTGTTCGGCAAAGTCCAGCCTGCCTGGTCCCCTTTGTGGTGGCCGGAAGAAATGGGCTCTCCACCTGAACCAGTGGACAAAGTGAGGAACCTGGGAGTTACATTTGACGACAAACTTCTTTTTCATCACCATGTGAATTCTGTTGTTTCGTCGTCATTTTACATCCTGCGGAAAATTAAGAAGCTTTTGCCATATCTCCCTGCTACAACAGGCAAAACTCTTATTTCAACGTTGGTGTTTTCTCGCACTGACTATTGTAACGCCCTCTTCCTCAATGCGCAGGAAAAAGTCATCTCTAAATTGCAAATGATCCAGAACGCCTCTGCCAGAGTTCTACTAGGCCTTCCTAAATTCGCTTCTGTTTCAAAACATTTGGTCCAACTACACAGGCTCCCGGTCAGAAGCCGCACTAAGTTTGAATCATTGTGTATTGTGTACAAGGCATTACACAACATGGGACCCAAATTTCTCAGAAATTCCTTAAAGCCCCTTCCAACTCGCAGAACGCTTCGTTCTAACATGACCTATCTGCTTCAAACCCCCAGAACAAGGAAGGTAAACTGGGGAGACAGACGCTTTACTGTTGCAGCAGCAAGATTATGGAACTCCCTTCCTCTCATTATAAAATCTAGTCCTACATTACTTACTTTTCGAAAGCAACTTAAGACGTGGTTATTCTCTCAATGAGCCCTTAGCCCTTTAGACTTAGAACTTACTTGTTCTCAGGATTCTGGTAGCATACATAGCTCCTAGCGCCGAGACACCTTCGGGTAATTGTAGCGCTTTAAAAGTTGCATAAATAAATAAATAAATAAATTCTCAGGTCGTTATTTAAAGTTTCTTGTTTCACATTAAAAAAAAAAGAAAACATCTCCTTGTAGACACCCTGCACTAGATATTTCGCTGGTGAGACGTGCGGAAACAGTTGATTTATCCTGTATACTGTTGTTGTTGATTCATATTCTCTCTTCTACGGATGTAGTCGACTATCCAGTCATGTCGTTTTTGAAATTTTGCTTTTGTTCTCGCTTCTCTTGATCATATCCATTCATGTGTATGTATAATTGATGCGACATGTCAGATATATTCTGCAATACGACTATGTCATTTGCTAAAAAAAGAAAAAACGCAATAAAGATATTAAAAAAAAAAAAATGGAGCCCTGCCCGCATGCACTGATTTGAAATCTCTACCTTCAGGGCTTCATGTAGCAGAGACAAAGAAGAGTGTGTGCAGTGAAAATGTATTTAAAATAAGGGATCCCACTGCAAGGGCTTTAGGCGTTTGCATTGTACATGACCCTCGGGAGAACTACCAGGCCCAGGTGGGACAGGAGTGGCTGAACAAGGATGTTTGGGGTGTGACACCCCTCAAATGTATTCCTGGTTTGGTAGATGGGTCTGGGGTCTCTGAGTCTGGTCTGCAATGTCTGTGTCAGTTTTCTCGTCATTCTCATTTCACTAATAGGTTTTACCTTGTTCATTTTTTGGATCGGGATCTTTATATATACATAGTGACCTGTCGTTAACCTGCCCACAGAGAAATACTCCTTGAATGGGTGCAAATGTACTTATTTTTGGAATTCAATAATATTGGCAGTAATAGGCTTGGAAAGCTACACCAGTCTCAAGTTCCCAGGCATATTGCTCCCATATTACACCCAAAAGGTGATAGGACAAATGCTTGCAAATAGTCTAACCAGTGGCATGTGCTCGGGATAGCATTCCAACCCATCACTTTTTGCCTCCTGTGCCACATAATGCAAGTCATTGCTGATGGAAACAGTACATCCCAAATCTTGGCCATCTCACCCCCCTGCCCTGCAGCCCACTGCTTTTTAGCTGCAAAATGTTACATTAACCCCCTCCTTCCCCCCTCTCCCCTCTCCCACTCCTCCGAATCTCACTCACTAAGCTACGCCCCTGGGCACCCAAGTTGTACTCTGTTCTGTGCCAGCCGCAGGACGCCTCCTGCTCGCCCTGCATCTATTTTAGAAACAGTTTATCCCGTCCTTCATTCACCGAGAGACACGTTCGAAGCCCCCATTCCCTCGAGATGCAGCCCGCCGCTCCCCGGCAGCTGCGCCAGACGTTTGAGCAGGAAAAAAAGGCAAACTGGTCCTGATTGAGAAAATACGACGCTGTTCCTCTGATTACACATCCAGGAATAGAAACACTTGGCTGATTACGCCTCACAGAAATTACATGCCTAAAAATTATTTTAAAAAGGCAGAGTAATTGGAAAAGGGCATCTCTTTCAAGCGCTCGCAGCACGCTCTTTAACTCACTTCTTGCCGGTTCGCAGGTTCTCATTAATAATTTTATAATATTATTCATCCACACGGGACATAATAGTATCTCATTTGTGTCAAGGTGCTTTAAAAATAGGTATCATTATCTGCCATCTCAATGGTGCTGATTTTATCCACCTCAGAAGGTCCAAAGGCTGACCCAGCAGGGCAAGACCTACTCACCTCAGCAAGAGGGGCTCAGCAGCTAGCCGCCGCTGCTGAACCCACTGAGCTGTCTTACTGTCTGAAATATTCCACTGCTCATAGCAAAGGGAGCGCCCCTTAAACCCGAAGAGTGAATGGATGTGATCAAGGCTTTGAATGAGTGAGTGCATGAATGAGATATGTGGAAGGGAGAACAGTACAGATCACGTTTAAATTAACTTTTATTATTGACTGTGATTTTGAGTGATGATTCGAACACAGGCATTACAACAATCTAGCTATCAGGCATAGATCTCAGAAGCCCGGATCTCCCGTCACAGCGTTGGTGGGGGGAGGGGGGGGGGGGGTGAGTGGGACATTTTGATGGAGATTCACATTTCACAGTGGCAGTGCATTTCACATATGTACAATTGTATTACAAGTGGTCCCAGGATTTGTGAGTGGGAAAACATCCAGCTCCTAATACAGCGCTGGCCCTTACAGATGTGAAATATGGAGTGGAAGATAATTCCACAATTGTGAGTCTCTTGGAAGAATTTGACTCTCAGGTACTTTTAGGTCTCGCCTATAGACAGCTCTGCTTTCTGATTTCTCAAAATACCTGCTGTACACAGCATAACTATTTAAGTGTAATTTGTGTCTGCTCAATTCTTATCATAGGGTGGCTTTAATTTGCTTGCTTCTTATTCGATGACTTCCTTCATCTTCTTGTGCTGGTCCCTACCCTGGAGCATAGCTTCTTTACCATTCTTTTGAGTGGATGACTTGTTACCTTCTGCTGATTTCAATTAGGCAGCAACTTTTTAAGTCTGTCGCTAGCCAAGACCTTTTGATTTTACTAAAATACATATAATATACTTATATTTAGGGGCTTTCAGCACCTCTCCATCTGTTGGTCTGTTGTGTCATTCACATTTTGCTTCCGCCCACATCAGCATATAGCTTAGGGCAGTGGGCCAGCTTTCTTAAGCCACTGGTTAAATTCATTTTGAGTGACTAAATTTTGCCCTCAAACCATGAGCTTATCTTCACACAAGCTAGTTCCCTTCAGTGCCAGTGTTTTTCGTTTTTACTTAATAATTACCTTAGTGTTGTCTTTGTATTTAGAGCCTGATGGGATAGCAGGACACTTCTGATGACCATTCCATCCATATCAGATGCCATCTCCTGCCAATGCGTTTGTAAAATCCTTTTGGAATGTTTTACTTTTCTGGCTGCTGCTATTTCACAACATACCAGATTGTGTCCATTTGAAACTGTTCTATATTTAGTGATTTCCTTCTTTCTTGCTTTCTTACTTCCTTTCCTCCTGTTGTGAGTTCCCTTTAGGGCCCACTGACTTCTTCCATATTTAGGCCTAACTGAAGTTGTAGGCTGCTTTGCTTTGCACCTGTTGCACTCATCACGTTTATGTGGCACCCCTGGTCATTCTGGTCAGATTGCACTGCAAGAACATAATCTCCTACGCTGACGACACTCATCTCATCCTCATCCTCTCACTCTCCTCAGGCCTGACTAACACCAAATCTTACTTCCACAGGTGTGCGACCAGCATCGCAGCTGGATGCATAGTAGATGCCTCATGCTCAACACAAACAAAAGAGAAATTCCTATCTTTGCGAGCAGCAACTCCTTGTGGGACGACTCCTGGTGGCCAAAGGAGCTCGGCTCCACACCCACAGAGAATACTAGAAACCTCGAGATAAAACTCAACAGCAAGCTCTTGAGGAGGAAGTAAATGCCGTCTCATCCTCTTGCTTTCTCAGCCAGCGCTTACTCAGAAACATCTTCAAATGGCTCCCCTTCAAAATCAGATGCACCATTATCCAAGCCCTGATCACAAGCCGCCTGGACTACGGCAACTACATAGGAGTCATTACTTAGCTACTAAACAGACTCCATACCATCCAAAACTCCGCAGCCAGGCTCATCCTTGACCTCCAGAGGCAGACCCACATCTCCCCCACCTCAAAGCCTTACACTGGTTTCCCCTCAGCAAATGATGCCTCTTCAAACTGCTCACCCATGCCTACAAAGCCCTTCACAGCAAGGATCCAGCTTACCGCAACCATAGGGTGAACTTCCACCAACCTACTCGGATACTTTGCTCCACATCCCTCTTCATGGCCCACACCTCCCGCATACAGACAAGCAGAAGCACTGGCCGCACCGCCTCACGCCTGGCGGCTAAGTCCTGGAACTGCCTCCACTTCCATACTTCACCCATCCTGCAGGAGTTCAGGAAGGACCCCAGCAGCAGCACCCCTCACCCAGCAGGACCCCTCACCCTCCCCAAGCGCATGGATGCCCTCAGGGGCGATAAGCAACACTCTACAAATCCTATTTTATTGATTAATTTTGTTTTTGTTATTGCTTCTTCTCTCTGAGACACAGTCTGCACATATCGTACCAAGGTCAAACAACACTGTGCCCTGTCTTCTGTGCTCGGTCAACAACTTAGCTTGGCATTTAGACACAACATACAATCACATCTTCAATTTCCAAAAAGACTCCTCGTATCATATACACAGAGACATGCCATTAGAAAGCAGAGAAGGGAATTCTTACAGAGGAGAGGTCCTGGGACTAATGCTCAAACCTTGCGCAACCTGAGATGCAGATTACCTAACAATAAGACAGGGATGGGGCTCTAATCCCAGAGATCTATGATATATCACTGTGCCCACGTATTGAGGATAGGCTGAGGCAGATATAATTTTAAAAATGGTGGAGCTTTTCATTTTATACAGTTTACTTGTGATGTTACTAATTTTTCTGGCATTCACATATTTTATAGTTGCAGTGCAGTTGTCTTTGTTTTGTTTATTATGGATATGCACGAGTAAGAAAATTAAAGATGACAATCTGTTTCCACTGTTCCCTTATGGGACTAGAGTGTTCTAGGGTGCCAACTTACCTGTCATTCTGGGAAGGTTAGAAGGGCAGGTAAGGCACTATGAGCTAGTCAGAATTTGAGCCCGTAGGTACTGATGTGGTATAGTGACTCAGTCCCTACATACTGACGTTCTGTGATCCCAGGCATAGTTGTGTTTACACAGAATCCCTGCAACATTGCTTTCTTTCTATTTTTTTTCTTTCTTTATTTTCTTATTTTGTTCTTGTCTCTTTTCTCTCTTTCTCTCTCTCTCTTTTCTTCCTTCTTTCCTTCTTCCTTTCCTTCTTTCCTACTCTTCACAAGGAGCATATCCACATACAAAGTAGTTCCCTTCAGTGTCAGGGAGTACCATGGTAATGTGTGCCTTTTTGTTTAGACAGAAAACCCCTCTTTGCCTGTAGCAAAAGATTTCATTTTACATTGATGAGGGTTCGGCTATATTCCCAAACAATAAGAATTTGAGAAAACCCTCACAAAACAAAATGAGAAATGCCAGAAGGTTGGCTGTCAATGCCAGACCTATTGGCTTTGCCGATGATGGTTTATTTTGCTTTCAGACCTACTTTGTACAGCTTTAATATTTTCAGTGGGCTTTGGGTATGCCCCATGCTATTCATATGGTGGCTTTCTTGTCAGTCTCATTTATTGAGTTCTTATTCAATCACTTCCTTCCTCTTCTTGTGTTTGTGCCTTCCTTGGCGCATAGCTTCTTTATCTTCATTTTGATTGGATGGCTTGTATTTTCCACTGCTTTCAACCAAGGAAAAGCTTATTTTTTTGTGCTTTCAGTAATTCAGTAATGTGCAGGTGTTTTCTTGTTCTCTCCTCCTTTGCAACTTATCTTGCTTCCCCTGGACATCACTACTCTTTGTATTTTTTCTTTTAACCTCTAGCTTGCCAATTTCTACCCAGAGCCTCTCCCCATCAGTTTTTACTTTTAAAGAGTGCCCAGTAGATATAAACTGTCAATGGTTCGCTCCTTTACAAACATGTGCTATCATGTGCCTTTTCATTTTTTAAATTTCCAATTGATTGCAGTCATTCGCGGAAGACACAGGTGTCATCTCTAATCTCCAATATGGCTTTCGCCAGGGTCTAGGGACAATTGAACACGGTTTACACTTACATTTCTTGCTAGGTAAATATATGCAGGTTAAGCAAGAGAGGCTATTTCTGTCATTCGTGGACCTTAGTTATGCATTTTATTGCATGAGACATGATAGACTATGGAACATACTTGCTGAAATGGGGTTTATTTATTTATTTATTTATGTAGTTTGTAGAGCGCGCAGCTACCCCCAAGGGGGTGTCCCGGCGCTAGAACCTGAGCCTCAGGGGAAAAAAGAAGGGAGGAAGTCAGCAATGTGAGTATCAAAGTCCAGAGAATAGCCAAGTTTTGAGTCTAGCCCGAAAGATGGATTCAGAAGGGCAGAATCTGAGATCGATTGGTTTGATCGACCCCTTAAAAATTCATGAGGCAGCTATACCGGGATGCAGGTGAAAGGGTTCGTTATGGAAACCTGGGTGAAAGTACAGCTAAATTCCCAAATAGAAAAGGGGTGAGACAAGGTTGTGTGCTCGCTACTTTTCTTTTTACTTTACATATTAATGGCCTCGGCCAAGTTTTAACTGATCACTGCCAGGACCTGTACCTTATTGATAAGTGCCCTATTTCTGCATTACTATAGGCGGATGATGCAGTTTTAATGGCCCGCACCCAACTTGGGCTGCAAAGAGTAGTGACTAGCTTTGCAACTTTCATGAAAACGAGGGGCTTTGAAGTGAACATCTCAAAAACATATATAATGAAATGTAGTAAGAATTGTGCTAAATGTGATATTTTTATTAATAAGACTAAGGGGGAGTGTATCAATAGATTTCCATGTCTGGGAAATTCTTTTTGATCATAGGGGATATTGGTCACATGCGGTTTCAGCCAGGAAATTGTTATTTTCTAAAGCCACCGGTGCTCTGGTCAACTTTGCCAGAAGATTGGGCAGAAGACCGGTGGTGGAACTAATGCAAGTCTATAAAGCTACAGGGGATATTCACAAGATCGTGTGATAATCATCGCAAAATTAGCTTAACGCACCTCTTCACATCACAGTCTATCACAGGAAACTAATGATGTGTTAACGTTGTATTCCCAACACAGAGGTACCATGCGATAGTCACACGAAACACATCAAATGTCCGCGATAAAGTCACCGGGACAGTGATAAAATAGCAAACCCCAACATGAAAATAGTGGCGATGGGCCCAGCCGCGATAAAAAAATCAGCAACAATCTTCCCAAAGGCCTGCAATTCAGACACGTAAGACGAGAAAAATTACTATAAAAATAAAAAACACAAAGCCAAAAATCAGCAAGGCACAATGGAGGTAGCCGGAGTAAGTACAGAGGACAACCAGAACCCCACCAGCCTGGGACCTCGGGTCAGGGAAGGGCAAGGACAAGAAGAGTAGGAAGAAGCGGTTCAGTTCACAGGAAAACAGGATCCTGATAAAGGAGGTGGCAGAACACCATCAACAACTGTTCGTCATGCAGTCTGAATGTAAACATGTACAATGCAGCAACATACATGTGAATACAATGTTAAAACGCATCTCCCCTTCACATTGCAGGGGGAAATGCAATGCCTCCTGCAGAGCAGTCTGAACATCTCTTCTCTGATGACGAAGAAGACCACCATACCTTTGAACATGAGGCCCTCCTGCAGCTCGTGGACAGGCTCCGCAGCCCAACTCCAGGAGCAGGGCAGCCCAGCTGCTACGAGGAGACCCAACCCCCTGCACAGACCACACAGCAGGCAGGATCCACCACCACAGCTGCCCCCCAGGACCCCCACGAAGACCACATGGCTTTCCAACACCGTGTGTTGGGTGCCAGGAGCAGTTGGCTGAACATGTGCTGGTGGGGTTTGACCGCATGGCAGCCAAACCAGATGCCATACGTGGGTGTCCCATCAGGGGCCACTTACAGTCCCTAACGGACACCCACAGTTTGCTCCACGCCCTGCAACAAACAATGGCAGACATCGCTCGAGTCCTGACTCTGAGACAAGAACAACTGTCTATTCGGAGTAGCTCCAGCGATGTCCCTCAGGAGTTAGGACACGTGTGGAGGTTAATAGAGACTATGGAGCCGACGCATGTGGAAAGAGCGGCTGCCATGGCTGCACACCAGCGAGTGGTAGCTGGTTTCCTCAATGACCTAAAGACCCTCTACTGCCGCAAGGCCTGGCGCTGATGAATGCTGCTACTACCACTACATCCACATCTCCGCCCCTTGAAGTGTCAGTGCCACACAGTGCGGCAGACATTCCACCTCCAGCCCCTGAGGTATCACTGCCACACAGTGTTGGAGGCAGGCCACCACCACCCACACGTGAGGCACATGAAACAGCAGAGGACGAAGATGCGGATGAATCTGACTTCCTGGTAAGAATACAAATGTAGCATTCATCTCCGTTATATGGACGGTTTCTGCTTGGGTCTGCCCTCTGCATCATCATCTTCCACCGTCCCCCGATACACTCTGCGACACTCACCTTGGACCGTGACATGGACTGCCATATTCTGATTGGCCACCAATGACACAGCATTCAGACTGCAGACTGAGCTCTTCCCCTTCCGTTGAACTTGTCATTCACAGAAGGACTCTGGCTGGCCCTCCACGGGGCAACAATGTAAAGTGGGGTTTGCATGGCCCTATACTGCTCCAGCTACAACACTCCACTGAATGTGCATTAAAAGCATTCATATTCACACAGATGTTTCAGGTCTATGATCTTTCAAGTGTAGAAGTATGGATGAAAGTAGGGTCAGTGACTCCCCCTTACGTCTATGTTGCTCATGTTGTGGGACTTGGGTCACAGGGTGACACATTGCCGATTGCGGTCCAGATGGTGCCGGCCCCACAACAGGGACACATGCATCAGTTACTTCCTTGTCCAGCCCAGGACGGAACCAAGACCAGAAACCTGGGGTAATTGTTCACACCCTTACGCTGGACTGGCACACGCCAGATCAGCCAACTCCACTTACGCTTACAGGGGGGGTTGGGACAACGCTACATGTCCCAGGTCTTCCTTGTAGTGATCTGCTGATCACAGGTCTAGTTGTCAGCATGCCACATCCACTCCCTCACGGCTGGTTTACACCCACGCCACACCAATCCAGCACAAGCGTCACAGGACATGCGACCCTGCCAATAAAAAGGGCTGTGCGCACGTTCTGGACACCATTTCCACTCTCTGTCTGGGTGTGTCTGTGTGCTTATTATTTATGCCTGAGGGCCTAGGGCCCTAGCACAGCACATCCCCAGGGCCAGAGGCTACATGATGGCATCTGCAGTAAAATACCCAATGATAGAGGGTCCATGACTTGCAGGGCACAGACTTGGTGGCACCGGACACACTGCGGCCGGCACAGGAAAACCGCCATGGGACGGTGACTTTCGGTGCACTGAGGTAGGGGCACTTCAAGTGCCGAGCGGTTGTGCAGCCTGTGATGATGTCCCATCCTGGCAGTCCGGACTGCTAAGTATTTGTGTGCCCTGCTGGACCGCAGTGTAGGCCTGAGGCAGCGGGCAGCGGTGGCCTACCACCATGTTGCGTTGCCTCGCGGATCACAGAGTTAGTGGCACCTAAAGGGCTGAGCGGGTGTGCAGCCTGCGATGATGCCCAGTGTACTGATATGTTCTTGATCATTGTGATATCAGGACCCAGAATCAAATGTGTGACCTGGAGGCCCGCGGTGCGGGGCTGCATGATGTGGGGGCTGCCAAGGTCATGGGTCCTGGGCTTGGAGCATGCACCGGCACGTGGTGGGCCCTCTTGGAGACACGCCAGTGGCGGAAGGTGAGCAGTGAGGCTGGGTGCACAGGGGCGGGCAGTCACCGCAGGGCGGCGGGAGGGGCTGGAGCGCTGCAGCATCTGTGCGCCGGGGCGGGCATGCGATGAGTATGTACTCTGCCATTACTAAATCCGGACTCTATTTCAGTTAAGGGACCTGGTGGACTGCAGTGTGTATCGGTACGTGGTTGGAGACACACCAGTGGCAGCAGGTGAGCAGTTAGGCCTGGGTCCACAGTGTCGGCACTCTCTCTCCCTCTCTGTCTCTCTTTTTCTCTCACTTTCTCACTCTCTCTCCCTCTCTTTCTCTCTCACTCTACTTCTCTCTATTTCTCTCTCACTCTCTCTCCCTCGCTTTCTCTCTCACTCTCTCTTTCTTTCTCACTCTCACTCTCTTTCTCTCTCACTCTTTCTCTCTCACTCTCTTACTTTCTCTCTCTCTGTCCTTTGATGAGTGCATGATGCACCTTCTTATATTGAATTTTGTCTTGCAGGCTGTGACATACAGCTTGTCCAGTGATGACCCACCATGGCTCTTCCAAATAGTTATTTTGATTTTAAATTGATTTTAATTTGAATAAAATGTTTTGTTTGGTAATTCACAGATGACTGAGTGATTCTCCTTTTTCCAACATCACATGCATGCTGAGTGTTGTCATTGTGCGACATCAGGCGAATTGTTTTGTTCATGATTTTGTAAAGTTGATGTCACATATCTTTTTCAGGGGAGGGTCCCTGGGGGGGTTGTGGGCCTGGGGGTGGTGGGGTGGGTGTTGTGGCCCTCTTGGGTGTCCGAGCTGCATGGCCATTGGCTCCAAGGCATCTGTTGTTCTTCTGGTGTGGCTCTGGGCTGGGCTCCCTTTCATGGTGCACGTTGTCGTCTGAATTTACACCAGGTCAGAACAGGTGTTACATTCCTGTAGCTAACGCACCTTAGTGCCTGTTTTGTGTTCTTATCGCCGATCTTGCTGGTCGTTGAGAATGTTGCGAAGTGGTGTGTTCGCTGTTTTTTGCACGGGATCGCCTACTCTGCATCTGATTAGCGATAATTGCCGGGGGCATCTGTGGTGATGTTTTTTGCGGCTGCTATCGCTGGTAAACTGGTGATATGGGCTGTTAGCATCTGGTTGTGAATGGGGCAATACATTTATCGCCAGTTTGGCTGTGATAAAGTGCTGATAACTTGGTGGTAAGTCCTTGTGAATATGCCCCTAAATGTCTTACTACTGCTATGTACGGAGCAGGCATTTGGGGACACACGGATACTCAGCCCCTAAAATTAATTGAGAACGCGTTTTCAAGATATCTACTGGGGGTCCGGAATAACACTGCTACTTTCATCTGTCAAGCTGAGCTTGGGATCCCGTACATTTCATATATGATTAAGATCGAACCAATTTTGCTATTGCACAAAATATGGCGAACAATACACACTAGCTTCAATCGGGACATTATCAATGACTGTTCTTAAAGCTCCATGGGGTATCTTCTATTCCCTGGCTAAACTATATCAGAAAATTCATGAGTGACATTAGCAATCCTGAATATTTCGCTTGGCCGGATAGTATTACCTCAATTTCAAGAAAAACGTTGAAAGCTGATTATCTAACGCATCTACAGTCAATTAGACTTGTTCAAGAATTTTTTTAATCTACGGTCTAGGAAAACCAGTTGTTTATTACATGCTATGGCTTCCAGCCCTATCTTGTAACTGTGAGTTATGACAAGATGTTGCAGACTCGATTCCACTTGGGGTCTTTCCTTAGACTTATACGTTTTACGGCCATAAATGACTGGTCCATAAACCTGGCCGTTTGCCCTTGTGATGATTTATTACAACACTCCACGATGCACATCCTTTTATTTTGTAAATTTTATTCCATCCCAAGAAAAAGATGGATAGTGCCAATTTTAGAAATTTTGAGCATGAGACAATGTCGTCCAGCAGTTTTGGTCATACAACTTTTAGATCATGAATTGTTCACTACTTCTGTTGTTACATACTTGAAATGTGTTATTAACTCAAGGAAAACAATGTGGAACATGAGCACTGGCTTTTAAACTTACGAATTTCTACATTAATCGAAAATCTTTTTAATCATTTTATCTTCTTATGATTAACTGTTTGAAATTGTTTATTGTGCTTTTATGATTTATATTTTAAATCAAATAAAGATATTTTTGAATTGAATTGAATTGAATTTCCTCTCCAGATGGCCATCCTCTGCCTTAAAAGGCTAAATGTAAAAAAAAAACAGAATGGCAGTACGTCATGATGTATGCTCACATGTTGACGGTGATGCATGCAAATGTAGATATCATCAAGCTGGGGTTCAAAAGCCAAAATGGCGGGTCATCATGTATGCATGAGCATGCTTGTTGACATATGCACGAATATGCATGGTGGTGTATATGTGCTTGCGTACCTACGGCATTATGCTGGGCCCACCCTAACACCTTAATACATACAAGTGCATGCATGATGGTATATGTATGTGTACACATTATCAAGTTGAGGGTTCTTTTTAGTTGTTGTTGGTGTCATTTTTTGCATAAGCCATAACCATTTTTGTTACTTTTTCCAGTTCTAAATAGTACTCCTAAAAAGAATTCGCTAGACCAATATGAGAGTTTGCTTGACTTTGCCAATGCTTGTTGGAGAACAGGCGGTCATTGTTTTTACAGACTGGTGACTTTTGAGCGTTGCCTGCTAATTTATGGGCTGATTTTGAGATACGAAAGGAAGGGCTTTTGGAGCTGACTGGCTAGGAGGAGATGGATAGTGGTGGAGGGTACCTGACCCAGGATTTCAATGAGAAATTAGAACATTCTGTTTCTCATAAAAAGCTAACCTTGGCCATAAACGGTTGACATATAAAGCAGTGCGTCACAGGGGATTCAAAAATAGAACAGTCTTTACGGCTGCTGTTTTATGGTGGAGAAGTGCCCTTTTTTCTGCACGAGGGCTCCAGGGAGAGGTCTGCACAAAAATAGGTTGTAAACAAAAATAACTTTTTTTTAGAGAGTCAATATATTATTTATCCTTTGTTTATCACTGACCCTTTATAGAATATTCTAGCCAAACAAAACATAGAGCTACAAATTGGTCTGATACTGAAAAAGAGCCTCACCCCCCACACCTGGTGCTCAATTCAGAAAGTTGCTTGTGCACTTAGATGCTTATTTACAAGCCCTGTGCGCCGCTGGAACTTCACTTTTAGTGACATTCCGGTGGCAAACAGGGCTTAGCCTTATCAACAAGGCCATGTAAAGCCACCCTGAGTGGCTTTTTATGGCCATGTAGATGTAGAGAGAGGCAACACAGCGCAAGTCGCTGCATTGACTCACGCTACGATGGAGAGGCGTGCCCTGGGCGTTACCGTGGGTGTTCCACATAACACCCATAGCATTTGAAACAGACCCATATTTACAACAAGCTGTAAAACTGCAAGCTGTAAAAATCCTATGCCTCCACAGGGGTGGTGAAGGGGAGGCGCAATGAGGAGAAATAAAATAATTTCTCCTCGCTGGTTGCTCTTTCTATGTGTGCTGCAGAACGCAAGACACATACAAAGTTCAGGAAAGTGCCATAACTGATAGATGCAGCGCATTTCTGCCCTTTTCTTTTGACGTAGGACAGCGCAGCACGAAGGCTTGCCAAGCTGCCCTAAGGCAAAATATTGTAAATGAGGCCCTAAAATATAATTTAGTTGCGCAAATGACTTGATTTGTAAGTGAAAATTCACATTTGGAGCATACAAATTGCGGCGTACACTGACAAAGGGATTTACCCCCACGTACCATTAACACTAGTACTATTGCGTCAGAGCAAATATCCTCGAAGAAATGGGAAGCGTTTTTTTCGGAGAGGGGTACCTCTCAAAACAGATGAACACCCACAAACTATCAACTTAGGGCTTATTTACAAAGGTTCAAGGAAGCCATACACTCCTATGAAGGGTACCAGTAGATATATATTTAGAGAAGGAAAATGGAAAAAACAAGTTAAAAATTGGTGGTGTAGAAGGGGAAGGAGTTTCTCCAAGTTGAAGTAACTTCTCATTGACAAAAAGAAAATCCGAAGTTTAGAAGTGAAAATGCATTTTGGCGTGATATTATCCGATAATTAATTGTACACCGAGGGCCTTATTTATGATACCCCTGAATCACTTTTGCACCAGAAAAGTGGTGCATGAGTGATGTAGGGCTCCCATTTGTGCAGGATGATGCACCTTCCTGCACAAAAACAATACTGCTTGCAACGGAGGCATCCTCACACCATGGTGCAAGGGTGCCGACGTTGGCACTAGGCTACTAAAACTGCACCAGCACAGAGGAAAGGACAAGAATGCACTGCTGTATTGCTTATATAAGGTGCATTCTTGCCCTTTCACATTGGAGTAGGGCACCGCAGCAAGGCGTCTTGCTATGCTTCCCTACACCAAAATGCCATAAATTAGGCCCACGAGTACGTTTATACATGTGTAAATGGTAACAAATCTGTTTAACAAGAACTTTGCAAAGAAATTTTACAACCACTCCTGTGATTCCCAGGAAAAGTCGCGAAATCTTTTGGAATGCCATGATAGCCAGAAATTTGCACCAAAATAGAAATTTGCACCAGTAAGCCTGCATATTAAATCTCCAGCTATCTTTTGTGAATCCATGCTAGTGTGACTACATTTCCTACTAGACACGCCCTCACTCAAGCAACATTTGCGCCATAATCATTGTTGTCTCAATGAAGGTTCTAATACCAGGCTTTCATCTATTTATTCACTATAGGAACCCCTCCTAACTGCTCTCCCCAATTAAAAATTTCCTTTTTGTCTCGTTTCTGTGGTTTTATATATTTACATCATGCATGCTTACAATTTCTGTCTTTTTTTTAATAACTATCTATTAGGGAATAGAAATTCAAGTTCATACATCACAATGACGCATGTGTTCTAAATTTGCCTGACAGAATCTAATCGATTCTTGCTAATGAATATATAATACAAGCATGAATGATGTATTTATGAAATTTTAATTACCAGTTTCAAAACAAACACATACACAACAATATGACAAGATCCAAAGAGGAGGGTAAGGAATGGTGTGCATTATAGCACTGTCACAGTACATTTTATCAAAATGTGTTAATACCTACGTCGCAATAAGGATTTGTTAGACCTGACATAATTGGCTTGAGTCTCTCCTCCATTTTTTCTGTTTGCCTCCACTGTTTTACGATGTTTTGCTGGTATATGCTTTTGGCGCGGTGTCACTGCTGATCAGTGCCACAGCGCAAGTGCTCCCTATGTTAAATTGTTGTATCTAGGGTATCCATGATTGGCCTATTTGGTTTACTGTCAGTCCCTCGTCTATTGCGCCAGGAGTGCCGGGGCTTGTAAATACAAATGCCGCTCGTGGGCTTGCAGCACGTGTTGTGCCACCCACAGGAGCGGCCTCGTAAAGGAATGTCTACGGGTCGGTCATTGCGAGACCCACGTGCAGCCTAGTGCTGTCACGCAGGCTGCGCAGGTATACTTACTTGCCAGCCCCTCGAACCTTCCCTTGACTTCATGTTAGTCACCCCTATGGTAGGCCCGCGGGCAGGGTGCGTTGTAAGTATAAGGTAGGACACGCCTGACCAAGTTGGCATGTCCTAATAGTGAATTACAGCCATCTTCGTTCTTCACTATTGCGAGGTAGCCTGCTCTCCTTTAGTTAGAATGGGCCGCCGGGATTATTAGTGCTATGATCCTAGCTGGCTCGGGGAGCATGGTGCAATGTCGAGTTTGGTATCCCTGAACTCGGGGTTTAATTACGCATCCGTTGGTGTGGATGGTTTTTGGACTCTGGGTTCGAAAATAGCACTTTTAGAAAGTGTCTATTTGCTTGTCTAACCATATCTGGTTTCTGCTGGTCTTGCGTGTGTGTGACAGGAGCTGGGGGGCTCCACAGGTCTGGATGAGTCAGTGTGGGATGAGTGGGACATTTGCGTTGAGAGTAGGGGGAGAGTAGTTGCTGATAGCCTGCCCTGCCTGATACAATGCTGGCTCCACCTCCTGCCAAGCGGCTGATGGCTCTGTGCCTGCCATGGACGATCCTAGCCCCACCTCCTGCCAGGAGGCCGATAGCTCTGCTCCTGCCAGTGTCAATGCTGGCTCCACCTCCTGCTGGGCGTCTGAGGACCCAGCCCTGCTCAGTGAATAGGCCAGGTGCTTCCGCCTGGCCCCACCCACAACAGACCCAGGATGTTGGGAAATCCCCCTGCATGGACAAAGGGATCAAAGCCGAAAAGGGGTATAAGAGAAGGACCCCTGAAGCAAGAATTTAGATCACTTCTGACAAGGAACCCTGTAACCAAGGACAAGAGGCCTGCTGATCTGAGGACTTGCCTACCCCTTCTGCCAGTGTGTTGTTTGCTGGGGGGAATCCTGCAGTGCTTCTTTATTTTTGCCAAGGAAACCAGGAGAGAGGAACTGTGTGTGTACTCTCACGCTTGCTAAGAAAATCTCCAAGGACTGGAAGAGTGCCAGTCTCCTGCTGAAGTCACAGGGCTAAAAGACTTCATCTGCTGAAAGTGCTATTTGCTGGAACCTGTGAATCCAGCACCTCTGAAAGAACCAGCAATCTCGACGCCGACTGACGTCGCCGAATCCAGCTCGACGTAGTGGGTAACGGCCCCAGTGTCTCGCTTCCTCGACGACCGGCCGCCGGGCCCGACCGACGCCAGCAGCAACGCCAGAGTGGGAGTACGGCTCTAGCTCCAGAGGACCTCGTGTCTGCACCGCTGCTGATCGCATCAACTGTGTGCCCTCTCGACGCCGTGAGCGCTGCTCACTCTGTGCAACCGCATCATCGACGGCGCCTGCTGAGGCCTGATCGACACCGAAGACGCGACGCCGGATCGCTCGACGCCGCTGATCATCGTGTGCTTCATTTCCCAAAGGTACTGTGTTGTTGGGGGTCCGTGTGACTCCGGGCTCGACGTAGCGCTCCTCGCGGTCGACGCCGAACCTTTGTATTAACTTTGCCTCGGCGTCGTGTAGCTCCCATGTGGGTTACCCCATTGCTCAGAACTGTATTGCCAAGAAGAAGATTTGCTTTTGATACTAAAGACTTTTTGTGCTAAAGAAGAAACTACCTTTGAACTATCCTTTTTCCCTCCCCCGAGTATTTATTAAGATTGTGTACATTTTTGTCGTTATTTGGTCTTGTGCTAAGCCTTATATAAAAATCCTTATTTTTATAATACTTCTGTGTCGTGTCCATTTGTAGTGTATTCACTTTATTACTGTATGTGGTCATAAATGCTTAACACACAGCCTCTGAGATAAGCCTGTCTGCTCTGCCAAGCTACCAAGGGGGTGAGCAGGGGTTATCAAAGGGTGTGATCCCCTTGCCCTGACTAGAAAAGGTGTGTCCCTATTTGTCAGAAGTGTATACCTCTGCCAACTAGAGACAGCCGGTTCTAACAGGATTTTTCTAAACCAGCCAGCAATAGTAGTTCTTTACCTAGTGTTTGATGTGCATTTTTGGATGATTTCTTTAGTCTATATGTACAATTATGGAGATAGATGCATTTTTCCAGAAATCCACAACCATTTAGTCAAATTGTTGAATCTGCGATTAGAACCCAAGTTTCTGGGCTCTGAGGTCAGCAACGTAGCACTCAGGAGATTTCTGAGTAAAGCACTTAGCAATATACGGTAAACAGTCAAAATATCGAGTTCTTAATTTCGACCTACACTAATATCGAGTTGCTAATATCGATGGGACAGAATATCGATGTCCAGAATATCGATGGCCAGAATATCGACCCTAAGGTAAGTAATATCGAAATTACTAATATCGATAGCATAAATATCGAAATTACTAATATCGATAGCATATATATCGATGTAAGTAATTTCGATTTACTAATATGTGTTAAAAATATAAGTTAAGTATTTAAATTAATTGTTATAATATGTGTTTAATATGTTTTTATAATTTAAAAATATATAAGAGTAAATAATATGTTTTACTACCACAGCGGGTTGTGGGTTTATAGGGGAATAGGGTGGGAAGTAATTTATTTGTAATTAAATAATTATTTTTCAATGATTAATTTATTTTGCAATTAAATATTAATTGGCAATTATTTATTTTAATTGATTAATTGATTAATTAATTGATAATTTATGTATATTTTTAACTAAATTATGTTTTACTACCACAGCGGGTTGTGGGTTTATAGGGGAATAGGGTGGGAAGTAATTTATTTGTAATTAAATAATTATTTTCCAATGATTAATTTATTTTGCAATTAAATATTAATTGGCAATTATTTATTTTAATTGATTAATTGATTAATTAATTGATAATTTATGTGTATTTTTAACTAAATTATATGTTTTACTACTGGAGCGGGTTGTGGGTTTATAGGGGAATAGGGTGGGAAGTAATTTATTTGTAATATTAATTAATTTTGGGTAAAGGGGTATTTTTTGGGTTCAGGGTCAGTTTTCAGTTCTTTGGTAAAGGGGTATTTTTAGGGTTCAGGGTCAGTTTTCAGTTCTTTGGTAAAGGGGTATTTTTAGGGTTCAGGGTCAGTTTTCAGTTCTTTGCTAAAGGGGTATTTTTAGGGTTCAGGGTCAGTTTTCAGTTTATGGGTAAAGGGGTATTTTTAGGGATTAGGGTCAGTTTTCAGTTTTTGGGTAAAGGGGTATTTTTAGGGTTCAGGGTCAGTTTTCAGTTTTTGGGTAAAGGGGTATTTTTAGGGTTCAGGGTCAGTTTTCAGTTCTTTGGTAAAGGGGTATTTTTAGGGTTCAGGGTCAGTTTTCAGTTTTTGGGTAAAGGGGTATTTTTAGGGTTCAGGGTCAGTTTTCAGTTTTTGGGTAAAGGGGTATTTTTTGAGTTCAGGGTCAGTTTTCAGTTCTTTGGTAAAGGGGTATTTTTAGGGTTCAGGGTCAGTTTTCAGTTTTTGGGTAAAGGGGTATTTTTAGGGTTCAGGGTCAGTTTTCAGTTCTTTGGTAAAGGGGTATTTTTAGGGTTCAGGGTCAGTTTTCAGTTTATGGGTAAAGGGGTATTTTTAGGGTTCAGGGTCCGTTTTCTGTTTTTGGGTAAAGGGGTATTTTTTGAGTTCAGGGTCAGTTTTCAGTTCTTTGGTAAAGGGGTATTTTTAGGGTTCAGGGTCAGTTTTAGGTTTTTGGGTAAAGGGGTATTTTTAGTGTTCAGGGTCAGTTTTCCCTACTGTTGCACCCACTGGAGTGGGAATAGTAATTATTGTTAAGTAATGATATATTATATATTATTATTTTTTTTATTATTAAATATGTATTATTATTTTTTTTAACAATTATTACATATATTTAAATATGTTTAAGTAATTATTATGTATTATTTACAGTTTTTTTATGTTATTTTAAATTTAAAAAAAATCGATATATTTAACAACGATATTTTTTACATCGATATTAATTTTTCGATATTTTGGTACTTACCATGTTGTACATAGGGCGTCGATATTTTTGCTATCGATATAATTACGCCGATATTTGTGTAGGTCGAAATTCTGTCTGTCGAAATTCTGTCATAGATCCGCAATATACATGAAGACTGGAAAGGGGCGACCACTTGGTCCCCCCGAACGTATGGTTGGGTGCCCCGATCCCCCCCGGGAAACCATTTTGGGCGGGAGGCGTGGCTCGGCTGGTATGCCCGAAGTGGCGTAGCCGGGGTGCGCCTTTTCCCGCCCAGGAGGGGTTGTCCTAGACACCCGCACGGAAGACCAGACCCAGGAGGCGTACCGGAGGAGGGTCCCTGCCCTCCCGTAGAAGGATAAAAGAGCAGGAATCCGAAGAAGCGTCCTCTTGTTCCTGTGCTCTGAAGGCTGCACCCACTCGTTGCTCGTGAGCCCTCGACGGAACAAGCGGCAATTTTGAGAACTTGTAATCTTGTTGTTTCTCTTTCAGTGATTTGGATTACGAAGGATCCAGGACCTCGTTTGATCAACTAGAGCAGAGTACTCGAAGCCATGGCCGGCAAGAAAGCAGGAAAGGGCTCTGAGATGGAGAAGGTATTGCGCCATTTGTCGAACCGAATGGCGAGCATGGACCGAAAGCTCGGAAAAGTCGACTCAATCGGCCGGGGTTTGGCCGAAGTTAAGAAACAGCTTGCGAGCCAGAACAGCTCAGGCCGCCCAAAAAAGGTAATAGGCCCGGCCTTGCCGGGAGTAGTTCCTGAGGGTAGGGGAAGCGTGTGAAGAGGAGGGCGGTTTCTGGGGAAGATCCGGTTCCCGAGGTACCCCCAGTCGCCCCCATTACACCGGCGGTCAGCCCGGTACCAAACCCAGATGTAGGTTTACCAATCCCGGTTGTAATTACCCCTGTTAGGACGAGGAGATGCCCCCGGATCTGGCCATCCAGTTAGCGGCAGTGCTGCCCTGGCTCAAGAAGAAAGCGGGGGGGGCAGTGGCCGCGGGAGACCCGGCCGAGGAAGCTAGGCTAATAATCGAGCAGTTACGGCAGTCGAGAGAGGCCGCGACGGCGAATGTTCCTTTTGTTCCTCCACAGGTGGCGCCGGGAGGACCTGCAGGTAGCTGGGAAAAGGCGGCAGACACGACGGTCGAACCTGGTAAGCACACATTGCCAACGGCAGGGGAGGGTTTATTACCTTCAAGACGTGAAAGGGTGGCCCAGCACATTCCTGCGGCCACGAAGGAACTGATATGGGGGGAGAAATATGTGAATATGTTTTCCTTGTTGACTGACCATCGCGAGATGGAATATGCAAAATCCCAGAAGGATTTATGGCACCCCAGTGTATGGCGGGCCAAGATGGCGGAATTTAGGGTCGATGAGACTGTAACAAATTGGGTCAAGGCCTTTTCGATATTTTCGGCAGTCATGGGGGAACGAAAACCAGAAGTTAGGACCGAGTTGACCTGTTATCAGAATAGGATTATGGATTTTTACACCATGTATGAGGGGGATGAGTGGAAAGGATATGATATGAAATTCCGAAAAGCGAAAGAGTTTGATGCAACTTTGACCTGGGATTGCCTCGACTCGGTGTCATGGCACAAGCAGCTCTTGCCTGGGGCAGCAGGTACGTCCTCGCCGGGCCGGAGCGGGTCAGGGCCCTTTCGAGCGGGCGTCGGTGGGGAATATCAGCCCAAGACCGGCGGGAATGGCGGCAAGCGGGGAGTTTGTTGGAGCTTCAATAGAGGCAACTGTAGCAAGCCCCAGGGAACATGTAGGTTCCGGCATGCGTGTGCGGGCTGTGGGAACTCCTCACACCCGGAGAGTAACTGTAGATCAAAAAACAGCGGAACGGGCGGAAAAGGGGGGTCTAAGCAGGAGTGAGGTGGTACTTTGTACATGGTTGCCTACACCTGTCGATATCATGGCACTGACTCCCTGGTTGAACAAATACCCTGATCATGTGTCCGCCTGGGTGTTGAGGAAAGGATTCCTATATGGCTTCAACATCCCGGCGGGGGTTATCTGTCCAATATAACCCGAGTGTAGCTGCAAGGAAAATATCCAAGGAAGTCAGCTTGGGGCGGGTGGCGGGGCCTTTTCATCGCCCGCCGGTGGCGGATTTCGTGTGTTCCCCGCTAGGGGTGCTCCCAAAGAAAGACCCGGGGGAGTTTAGACTCATTCACAACTTGTCTTCCCCAAAAGGTTCTTCGGTGAACGAAGCCATCGACCCGGATATTTGTTCAGTGCGGTACGCATCGTTCGACGATACCGTGGCCATGTTAAATCACCTGGGCCCAGGAGCGCTGATGGCGAAATCAGACATCGAATCGGCGTTCCGGTTGCTCCCGGTACACCCGCGAGATCAGCGATTGCTAGGTTTTGCTTTTCAGGGGAGTTATTACATGGATAAATGCATGCCTATGGGTTGCTCTATTTCTTGTGCCTATTTTGAAATGTTCAGCTGTTTTTTGGAGTGGGCATTCACTGAGGCCACAGGGCATAGGCATGTTATGCACTATCTGGATGACTTCCTGTTCTTGGGAGCAGCCGGCGATACGAAATGTGCGCAGGCGCTGCAGGACTTCTGCATCCTCATGCGGGAGTTCGGAGTCCCATTGGCACCTGGGAAGACGGTCGGACCATCTACTTCACTGGAGTTTCTGGGAATTGAGCTCGATTCTGTGGAGGGATTTTTCCGTTTACCGATCGAAAAGGTGGCCAAGTTTAGGGCTTCCTTGACACAATGCCTGGGTAAGGAGAAGGTGACCCTGCACCAGTTACAGCAAACAGTGGGTCAGCTTAACTTTGCCTTGAGGGTGATACCAATGGCCCGCCCCGTCTCACGCTCTATTGCACAAGCTATGGTTGGTCTCAGGGAGGGACACCACCGTACGAGACTGTCGGCAGAGGTTCGCCAGGATATGCGCATTTGGTTGGCATTTCTGGCGGACTTCAACGGTCGAGTTGTGTGGAACAAGCCACCAGCGTCTTCAGAGGAACTAGGTCTGTGGACTGACTCAGCTGGGAGCGTGGGATTTGGCGCCATTTTTGGTAACCGATGGTCGGCGCAAGTATGGCCGACGTGGTGGCACTCCAGCGGTCTGACAGGTAACATTGGGTTCTTGGAATTGTTCCCCATTTGGGTTGCTCTGATGGCATGGCCAGACCATTTCAGGGACCGCTCAGTGGTGTTTTGGTCTGATAATATGACTGTGGTTGAGTGCATTAACCAGCAGGCAGCCCGCTGCAAGTGGATCTTGAGATTGTACACTGAGGGTGAGTTGTCCGGTATGTACGTGCAGCAGCTGGACCCAATAATGCGGCATGCCCCACCACGATCCGCAAGAACCACGTCCAGGACAAGGCGGTTCTGGAGGGCCACCAAGCGGACCGCTTGAAGTTCAGCGGTGTTGTTAGCAAGGATACCAGCCGTGATGTTCATTGTTGTCTCGACTGCTTGAGTCAGATGTCGGATGGCACGGCTGTTTGCCATCGGGCCCCAGAGGGGGACAAGTCCTTTCATAGCATCAATGAATTGCGCTCCTGTTGAGTCGGCTTGTTCGATGTCCTTGGCTCGTCTTTGTCTGTGATGATTTGCTGGTGCCACATAGGTCGGAGGAAGGACGAAGGAAATGAAACAAGTGCCCCCCCAGCCTTTGGGGAGCCAGGTGTAAGCCTTTGTGCCGCAGACGAAATACGTGTTTGGTGATGCCACAAAGGAGGGTGGGTCGGTGGAGTCCAGGGTTCTGGAAAACCGACAGGCACTGTGGCCTACCAGCTGAGTCCCAAGCCCTTCCATACACATATGGCCGGTGACGTTGATGACTGACAGGGCCACAGTCAGAGTGGCAGCCGTTCGTTTTCGCAGGTAGGAGAAGGTGGTTCTGGTTGGATTATTGAACACTTGCATTTCAACTTGTTCTTTAGCAGGGATGTCCAAGTGGATTGTGTTGTCGTTGGTCTGTGGGCAGAAGTGTGTCTTTGTTCCGTTCCGCCAGACCCCGTGGTAGAAGTGCGTCGCGGTTTTGATGGAGGTGGCATTGTCCTTAAAGCTTTCTTGCAGAAGCATCAGCCAGGCAAGACAGGAGCCATGAACTGAGAAAGGTGAAGGGATGAATGGTATCGAGTGTCCAGTGGCGTGGGGTAGCAACCCACAGATCCAACAGTTGGTGGCATTGGTGGCAAGGTTGTGCTGGTGAAGTAGTTGTACGAAGGAGTTATTCCAAAATTCCTTTCGCCTCTCTCTGAGTTGGGGAGAGAGTGAGATCAGATAATGTTCCTTCATGGTGGTAGGCTGGACAGTGGTCAGGAATGTTTCGTGAGCAGGTGCACTTTCTTCCACAATCCAGAGCGTGGTCATGAGGAGAAAGCAGAAGAGGATTGTGATGAAGAGTGCAATAGTCTTTGGGCTATGGAGTCTGTCTGCTTTTGGGTTTCTGCGGTGGGTATTTCCTGTTTCCTTCATCATCTTCTTATTTGGCGCTTCCATCATCTTCTTATCTGGCGCTTCCATCATCTTCAAGGGGCTCGGTAGCGGGCAGAACCACAGACTTTGTTTTGCTTCTCTCCGGGTAACCCTGGGTAGTGTTTAGGTCACCGTTCTGAGATTTAACTCAGTCCGTGGTCTACTTAGCCGAGACTCCCTCCTTTCGACGCAGGAAATACCCTTCTTTCGATGGCACTGTGGGATCAGAGAATTTTGAAAGTTCAAGTGTGTCGGTATCAGGATAGCAGGTTAGTGACGGTCGGTCCTTGTTCAGGAGCTCTTCTTGGTTGCTGATGTTTTCGGTCGAGGTCAGGGTTGAGGAGATCTTCTTACAGTGGTGTGCATGCAGCCAGTTGCGTTTACCCTCCACCCGTAGTGCTGTTCAGGTGGTGATGAGGACTTGCCAGGGGCCCGTCCACCGGGGTTCCAGACTCTTGGCACGCTGGAAGTTCCGGATCAGGATGAAATCCCCAGGCTGAATGGTGTGTCCGGGACCCCTGGAAGTGTCAGGGATGGCATGCAGCACCTGTTGATGAATAACAGACAGCGTCTTAGTCAACTGACATAAGTAATCAGACATTAGGACGTCCGGGACGTCATGAATGGAAGTTGGTTTAGGTGCAGACCAGACATTCATAGGCCGGCCGAAAACAACCTCGTATGGCGTCAAGTGGTGTTTGGTGGGGGTGGAACGCATTGAAAGCAATGCCAGGGGGAGTGCGTCTGGCCATTTCAATCCTGTGGTAGCTACTATTTTGGCCAATTTTAGTTTTAGTGTGGCGTTATGTCGTTCAACTAGTCCAGCAGATTGGGGGTGGAAGACCGCGTGGAACTTTTGTTTTACACCCAACCCCTTCAAAATGAGTTGGATAACTTCGGCTACGAAGTGGGGGCCATTGTCGCTCCACAAAATTCGACAAAGGCCGTAACGGGGGAAAAACTCCTTTAACAGTACCTTTGCTGTGGCCATAGCAGTGTTGTCACGGGTTGGATATGCTTCCACCCATTTGCTAAATGCGCATACCACCACAAGTACATATTTCAGGCCTTGACATCTGTCTAGTTGGATGTAGTCCATCTGCAGGACTTCAAACGGGTGATTCGGGACCCCAAACCCTCCCCGGGGTACTACAGTTCCTTTCCCGGGATTGTGTTGCAGGCATATCAAACATTGTTGGACCAGACGTTTGGCGGACTCTGTGATCTTATCATTGTGCCAAACTCTGGAGACAAGTTCAATCATGGGAGCAGATCCTATGTGGGCAGGGGAATGTGCCATTGTCAGTATGGGAATCAGATATGAGTCGGGTAACAACCATTTGTTTGTGTCTTTTGTCCGCCAGCAGCCTTCGTCATCTTTCAATCCCACCCGTGTCCATTCAGTCAGTTCGTGTTGTGTGCTAGCCGTTTGAATGTCTCTGATAGTGTCCCTAGCGTCAGACCATTTTTCTGCTTGTGACCTGGTCACGTACATGCGTGTTGTCGTCCTATTTTCAGCTGTCGTTCGGGCAGTGATGTCGGCTAGTGCATTCCCCTGTCCAACAATGTCCGTCACCTTCTTGTGTGCCTGACATTTGATGACTGCAAGCTTTTTGGGGAGAAGGACGGCTTCGATCAAGGCGGAGACTAGATCGCCGTGCAAAATGGGGGTGCCGTGTGAGGTCAAGAATCCCCTCTCCCTCCAAAGGAGCCCAAAATGGTGAACCACCCCAAAGGCATACTGGCTGTCGGTGTAAATGTTTGCTGTGGTTCCTGCTGCTAAAATACAGGCTCGTGTCAGGGCAATCAGTTCCGCTGCCTGGGCAGATCGTTGCGTTATGCGGGCTGTCTCGACCACAGTTCGAGCCGTGGTGACTGCATAGGCAGCTGAAGTGGTGCCATCGGGGAGCTTGATGCAAGAACCGTCCACCCACAGCTCTCCGTCGGGGTTGGGGAAGGCCGTGTCTCTGAGGTCAACCCTGCTCCTGGTCTGTTCGTCTGTGAGGGTCACACAATCGTGTACAGGGTGTGCATTGGGATCGTCTTCTGGTAAGGGCAGTAGGGTTGCTGGGTTCAGTGTGGTGCATCTCTTCAGAGTGATGTGGGGTGCGAGCAGAGTCAGTTCGTATCCTGTCAGTCGTGCACTCGTCAGATGTTGCGTTTTGGTTTGGTTCAGGAGGGTGTCAACTGCATGGGGTACCAGTACTGTGAGGGAATTCGAGAGCACGATCCCTTCACTCTGTCGGATAGAGATCGCAGCAGCAGCTACGGCTCGAAGGCAAGCAGGCAGGGCTCTGGCTACAGGGTCAAGAGTGGCTGAGAAGTAAGCGCATGGTCGTTGCTTTGAGCCGATGGACTGGGTCAGGACAGATAAAGCGCACCCCTCCCTTTCATGGGTGTAAAGGGAGAAGGGCTTTGTGTAATCGGGGGTACCCAACACAGGGGCCGAGCAGAGGGCATCTCGTAGTTGCATGAAAGAAGCCTGACACTCAGGGGTCCAAGGGAGTGGGAGAGGGATGTCCTTTGCTAACAATGAAAGCAATGGTTTTACTACAAGGCTAAAGTTGGGTAACCACTGTCGGCAGAAGGAGGTGAGGCCTAGTAGGGAGCGGACCTGTTTCTGGGTCTTAGGGGTGGGGGTGTCAAGAATGGTTTGGATCCGGTCAGGAGTCAATTTCCTTCCGTCTTTGGACAAGAGGTGGCCTAGGTAAGTGACCTGGGGTTGGCAGAATTGCAACTTCTTCCTAGAGACCTTGTGGCCATTTTCTGCAAGGAAATGCAGGAGTTGAATGGTGGCTGCGACAGCTAGTGGAGTGGTGTCGGCTGCCAAGAGGATGTCATCGACATATTGTACTAACACCACTCCATCGGGTAACTGGACTTGATCCATTTGTCTCTTGAGGGCCTGGCTGTAGATGCTAGGGCTTTCTGTGTAGCCCTGGGGTGCTCGGCAGAACCTATATGAGCGGGCTTTTAGGGTAAAACCGAAGAGATATCGGCTGTCTGGGTGGATGGGGATGGAAAAGAATGCGTTTTTGAGGTCAATGACAGTGAAGGTGGTGGCAGTGGAGGGAATCAAGGTCAGGATGGTGGTAATGTCCGAGACCACGGGGTACTGGGGTACCACCACTTTGTTGATCTCTCGAAGGTCAATGATGAAGCGATATGCTTTCTCATCCCCTTCTCCCTGTTTCTTAATGATGGGCAAGATTGGGCTGTTGCAAACGTTGCTAACTACTTCCTCTACCACCCCTGCGTCTATCAGTGATTGGATGATCTCTACCAATGCCTTCTCGCCCTCGGGCGATATCCGATATTGTGGAAGTTTTGGGAGTGTTGCATCTGGTCGAACAGTAATGTGCACTGGGTCAATCATCATGCGCCCTACATCCGAATCCGTTTTGGCCCACAGATACGGAGGTAGAGTGTCGAGCAGGGAAGTGTCAGCGTCGGTGATGGAAAACATGTGTCTGGGGGGGCAATGTCTGAGCAGAACAGGATTGTCGTAAAGGAAAACTCGGACTCCATCTTGAGAACACCTAATCGTTGCTCGGAAGTGTTTCAATAGGTCGAGTCCCATGATTGCATCAGGGCTATTGGAGGAAAGCAAAAACGTAGTGTCAGTGGTGTTGTTTTCTAAGTCAAAGAGGATTGGGGCGGACAAAGGGTTAGTGGAGGGCGTCCCATCGAAACCTGTCGATGTTATTAGTGAGCCAGACAAGGGTGCCCTTGGAATCAGTCGTTTAGATAATGCACTACGTGTTGCGCCAGTGTCTACCAGGAATGGTGACTTTGTACCCAAGACCTTAGCAGTGACATAAGGGCCTTGCTGGTCAACATGGAGCTCGACTGGATCCCTCCCTTGCCCTAGGCAGTCCTATGCAAAGTCATGAACGTCATCGTAGTCAGATTGTTGGCATTGGTTCTGTCGGGGTCGATCAAATGTGTTTGGTCTACTTGGTCTATCATTAGTCGCGTTGTTTGGGGGCCCTCGCTGTGGTCCCCTATTTCTTGGTTCGTTTGCTGGATCTTTAGGATCTCTATTTCTGGTGAGTTCCAAAAGAACCGGGCACTGAGATTTCCAGTGGCCCGATCCTTTACAGAAGGCACACTGGTCCTCTCTAATGTCTGTACGTCCAATGTGGGGAGTTGAAGCGCGGTCTCTGGGAGGTGCCGTTTTAGGGACGTTCATCTGAGGGTTTCCCCGGTATTGGTCTCGTCCCAGAGTTACCCCTTGCAGTTGTGCTATCATCACCCTCTCCTTTAATTCTTTCTTCTTTCTCTCTGTTGTTCTATCGCTTTCGTTTTTCTGATGTTCATAATATTGGGCCATCTGGAGGATAGCCGTAGGTTTGGAGGCTGCCCAACTACTTTCGCTGGCCTGCAGTTTCTGCGAGACCTCCGGTGATAAGCCCTTAACGTAATTTTGGACAAACAGATGGTGTCCGGTTGCAGTGGTCAGGTCCTGGCCGCTGTAATCGGAGAACACCGTTTCAAACCGGGAGAAGTATTCCGATACATCCTCCTGAGGTTTCTGGCGACAAGCCGTTACTATCGACCAGTCCACTTTCTTTTCTGGGATCAGGGTTTTTAATTTCTGCACGATTTTATCCGGGAGGTCTAAAATGGCTTTCAAAGGCTTTTGTCCGGGTTCTCGTTGTCTGTCTATGCCATCAAGTTGTGACCAGTTATGTCCAAACAGTTCAGAGTGGTCGACTTTCCGGATTTGCTTCCACACATCAGCTGGTAGACATAACCCGAAAAACAAGTCGATGTCAGCTAGAGTCATAATCGTCGATCCTAGGGCCGTACCTAACTCAGTATAGAAGGCAGTGGGGTTTTTACGTAGGTCAGGTAGAGATTTTCGGAAGGTCAGAATCTCTTGCCGGTCCCATGGTTGGTAGACCCAATTGTACACTACCCTTCCCTTTGCATCTTTGTTGTTTGCGTCATCATGAGTCCCTTCACCTCGTGGAGGAACCCAGTAAGGGGCAGCCTCTCGTATCGGCATCATAGTGTTAGGTTGTTCAGTTTGCGGGTTGGTTGCTACGGAGGTAGTGGATTCGATTTTCGGCTTTTGTTCAGTGAGGTGGCGGAAAACCTCAAGCGTACGCGTAAGGAGGTCCGCCACATCACTCTCACTCTCATCCCCGATATCAACCTTCCGGTACAGAGTCGTTAGGCTCTGTGGACCCTTTTCTTGATATCGGTCCTCGTATGCATTTAAGACATGGTAACACAGCTGTACAGTGAAGTGTCGTCTGTGACTCCCAGTATAAGAATTAAACACATCCATGACGGACTCTTCATCCTCCCTCCTCTCTATCAGTATCTTTGCTATCTTGTCGACCCCTGCTCGTTCATGTTTGTTTAGTCTATATGCTCTAGCAGGACCACCCCTTCGGGCTTCCGGGTCGCTCAGCGTTGTCGTTTGCGTAGTATCTAATACAAGGAGTTCAGCCGGCACGGGGGCCATGGGGGCTGAAGCCGTGGTGCTACTCTCGGTGGTACCTGGGGATAGAGGGTGCTGGGCTAAGGGTTGGGAAGGGGCATATGGAGGGGGCATGTGGATGATCGGAGGACCTAGCAGCAGATCATCGTCGGTTCGTTGTTTTGAGCGTAATTCAGGATAGAGCGTGGAGGGAGTTCTAACCAGACACTGGCTTGATGTTTCTATTTCTAGCTTCTGTTTGGTATCCTCTCTTTCTTTTATCTCTTTCTCTAGTTTCTGGGCCGCTAGGTGGGCTGCTTTCCGCAGCTCTTTTCCCAACCTACTCTCGGTTCTCTTTTTGCGTTGTTCGGCTTCTTTTCGCCACATGCCGAAGCTGTCAAGCATAGTGGACGTCGTCTTGTTTTTACCAAGGGCTGTTTCTAGTGCGATTATTCTATCATCTTCGAAGGATCCTATCAGTGGCCACTGACTTTCTCGATCCCTTTTCGTATATTTATGCCATAGCTGGCTATAGGCTATAGCGACTAATCCATGCTTCGTGAACATGTCCTTATTAGGGGTGCCTTCCAGCGGAGCCGGATGGTTCATCTCTAATAAGCGGTCCGGGTTAAACAGGCTACTAACCAGTGGGGAGAAGACAGGCATGACGGATCACAATGGGATAATAGTCAGCACTACCTATCTTATCACTGCGTGCAAAGACTAGACAGAATATTTCTATTCTACGTTGTTTGCACGTAGTGAATACCTCATGAATCAATTTCGATCAATCAATGTTAGGTCAAAAATAAAAAATCAATATGGTCAATGGGGAGAATAAGTAAGCTCGCTAAGGTTCGCGTCACCTACCCTTTCACTATCTGTAAAGAGGGGACCTAATCTTCCCTGTTTTCAGACAGAGAATCTCCAGAAAACAATCTATAACAGTTAATCAATGGGGGGAAGGGGCAATTGTTCAGTAGGGGAGAAAAATAGGTCCGACGGGTGCGTACCTATCCTTCGCTGTTTATAAAGGGAGAGCCTGTTGTTTCTCCGTTTGTAGACAGTGAATCTCCAATAAATTAACAAAAAGTAATACTAGTATTTTCTCAACAATTATCGATCACTTTCAATTATCTATCACTTTCGCAATTCGTCGTGTTTACACGACCTTACCCGGACCGCATGGACAGTTTCTTGTCTTCCGAATCCAGCGCCCGATCGTCCTCTTCTCTCCGTACTTCTCGTGGCACTCCTGATGGTTCCCAGTCAGGACCGCATATCACTCGAGAGAGGTCTGTTCGGAACCAGTGAAGTTCGGGTGATCGGCTGTCAGACGAGGGTCTATCGGACAGGGTACCTTCCGATCGTTGCAGTCGTTCACTCTGTCGTCAGGACCTCTCCCACTGGATCCACGAGTCGCTGATGGGCCCCACGTTTGGGACGCCAATTGTAAAAAAGGGTTCCAAAGACAACCAGTAACCAAAGACCCTTTTTATGTTGCCCGGCGGTATCGCCTCTATGACCCACCAATGTTAATCAATGAAGAAGCGGGCGCTGGAGACTGGAAGGCAGGAAACGAGGATTTTATTCTCTCCGGAGGAGAACACATCAATTCAGACAGCAAGTATCATCACGAGGTGCTCTAACCACATCTCTGAGGCCTGGCCTCTTATACTAGAGTTTATGACCTTTATTGCACGTAACACATTCTCGCAATACTATGACACTTGAAAGAACATCCTCGGAATCTCCCCATCAGGCCCGTTCCCACATACATTTACAGTTGGATTCCCCACCCCGGTCACAACAGGTGGTGGTTGTCGCGCAGCAGGGCATTCCGCCGATTCACGGAATGCGTGGAGTTGATCGGATCTCATAGGGTGGGGGCTTTGATCGGTTCGTGGGTCCTTTGATGGGGAGGGGAAGCTTCCTACTGTACGGGGTAATAAACAGTATCCGCAAGGCCAGGTGGCGGCCTGGGAACAAGGAAGACAAACGGGGATACAGGAAAAAGGGGGTTTGTATCAAAAGGATCTGAGGCCATGAAAGGAATGAAGGGAGGTGTCGCGCTGGGAACAGGATGGGGTTCAGTGGTGAAGCTGCGCTGAAGAGGGGTTTATGACCCAAGACATGAGAGAGCGGGGGATGTCAACGCGCAGGGGGGGATGTTTGCGAGGTTAGGAGAGAGAGACGCGCTGGCTATCAGCGAGGGGCAGGGAGGCCATGGTGCTCAAAATGGTTGTTGCTTACGCGCACAAATGGGCTCGGAAAGGGGCAAGATGGCGCCGATAATGTTGACGTTTGCAGTCTAATCTTTAACACTACTTTGCATGAGATTGAATGTACAGTTCAGGGCAAAACATGTGCCAGGCGTACTGAATCATGCAGCTGATGCACTCTCTCGTTCACATATGCAGGCGTTCAGGGGCTATCTGCCCACAGCGGACCTAGTGGCGGCATGGTTCCCCGAAGCACTTTGGCTAATCGGTGCCCCGGATTACAAGACCTCGTGGCAGCCAGTCTAGCCCCCAGGACAAGGAAGGCATACGAAGGAGCGTTTTGTTCCTACTGCACATTTTTGGGTCCAACAGGGAGACAGAACTGGGGTCAGGAGGAATCCTTCCTGGGGTTCCTGGTAGCGCTGCACAGAGAAGGCCGATCAGCGGCAACGGCCAATAGGCATAGGGCGGCCATTTCATTCATGGCGCAGGTGCATGGCATAAGAGACCCGACGGGTTCCTTTTTGGTTAAGAAGGCGCTCCGCGGTTGGCAACGCCTCGAAGGTCGCAATCAGGATACGAGGCGCCCGATTGGTTTAGACAGGTTGTCTCTGCTTGTAGCAAAACTGGATGAGACGTGCTCCCCCCCTTTCAAAGCAGTTCTGTTCCGGGCAGCTTTCGCCTTGGCATTCCATGGAGCTATGCGGGTGAGCGAACTCGTCGCAAGGAACAAGAAAGATATGGAGGGAGGCTTGTGCAGGGATCACGTCCAAATAAGGGGTGATTCAATGGTGATCTCGATAGCCAGGTCCAAGACTGACCAGGGAGCTATGGGAAATAGTGTTGTCGTGCAGCGCGCGCGAGGGTCCCCTACGTGCCCGATAAAGTGTTTAGAGGAATATTTGGCACTAAGGGCGGCTACATGGGGGGGAGTTTGCTTAGGCACAAGGATGGCACCCCACTGACAAGATTTCAGTTTCAGAGGGTGCTAGCACTGTCAATCGCTGCTGCGGGTATGGACCCGTGCGATTTTGGGACCCACTCCTTTAGGATAGGGGCTGCTACTGAAGCTACAGCCAGGGGTCAGAGTGCGGAGGAGGTAAAACAGCTGGGCCGTTGGTCCTCGAATTGCTTCAAAAGGTATGTGCGATTGCACATGTTGTAAAGATCAATTGACATGCACTCACGCTTCTTGTCTTTTGTTTGAATTACAGTTTCGCGAGCCTGTCACGCGGGGCGGAATTTGAAGTCGACCCAACATCGGGAGACCAGCGGTCAAGGATCACCGACTGGAGAAAGAGTGGTGTGGGTCGTGGGCCACTCATATGTGAGGCGCGCCGGGGACGTATTCAAGGCAGGTGACGCGACTCACGCATCTGGGGAATACGGGTACAGAGTGACCTTCCATGGGAAGGGCGGGCTCTGTTTTGACCAATTTCAATCGTTTTTTGAGGGTCTTTTAGGGCGGCAAAGGTCACCGCCATCTGTAGTCATAGTACACCTCGGGGGCAATGACCTGGTGACACTGGGTAGACGAGTGTTATTAGAACACATCCTGTCCGCTGTTAGCTGGTTAGCTAAAAAAGTCCCGGGGTGCACGATTGCCTGGTCCCACATGATCCCCAGGAAGGTATGGCGGGGGGCCTTTCGGTGTCAGCGCTGAACCACTCAGTGAAATGGGTTAACAATAAAATTGGTAAATTGTTTCGCTCTTCGCAGTTGCATAGCATTCCTCATGGGTGTTTTCGGGGTGATCACATGTATCTGAATGATGGGGTTCACCTGTCCAGGGAGGGGAATGACTTACTCATAGGAGACTTCATAGCATGGCTAAGGGGTTTGAGGAAGCATGACCTTTAGGAGGAGTAGGGGGGGGCGGATAGTCGGTCAACTATCCGGCCTGTGGCGGTAAGGTCATGATCGGTGAGCAGTAATTTCAAGGTCCCTAGAGGGGGGCGCCACCCAGAATGGATGGGAGCGCCCGGGGGGAGGCGGCCATTGGCCCCTTCCACGGGGAGGCGGCACCCACTAAGGATGGGTCGCCTAGGGGGAGACGGCCATAGGCCCCTCCCAGGGGGGAGGCGGCTAGATGCCCCTCCTATGAATTTCCCGGGGGCCGGATATCCGCGACGGCGGATAGAGAGTGTGGGGATGGGGGGGAGTCCACGCTGTCCTTCCTACAGATACCTCACACGGGAACTCGGACGACCTTTAAGATGGCGTCGAGTGAAAAGGGTGCCCCCACGACAAGGGAAGTTACAGTTGGCAATGAGGGTAAAGTCCTCTGCGCATGCGCCACTCACACCGTGAGGGCGGGATTTTGGTAGTAGGGATCTGACACCGGTTAAGACCTTGCCGTTGGCCCTTAATGCTAGGATGTACAATTTTAATTTAGAATGTATGCATTTTCAGGATGCTAGACTCGGCTAGGAAACCTTTGTATTAGAGATCTGTTAAGGTTAGCCAAAGAACATGTCTTCATCGAAATGTAATAAATGTAAAATTGTACATAATTCATGAAACTTTTATTTAATGTTTTAAATTTTGTTTCATATTTAAATAAATACGGCCGGGGGGGTAACTCCCCCCCGCCTTCCAAAAGTTCAAACCTGTGTCCGACTTCTCCCATTCATTGGGGATTGGTGTTGGGAGGGGGTGGCGGGCATCCCGGCCATATCAATGGTCGACGTTTAGTATCGGATGACATTACAGAAGGCACCATAGTGCATAGAACAAACTCAATCCTTCACAAAGAGAACATCATAATGACCTTTTCATTAAAATCTTTTTCTTCATGAGGATGTGATTTAAGTACATGGCAAAAAATTCTCAAACATCTCAAAATGTCCAAGTGAGTTACGTTCTCACGGCTGATATATTCTGTGATCCGTAGTTAAGGAATTTGAATCCCAAAAAGGTTAACTTAACCTTCTGTCAGTGATCAGTAAATTGAATTAAATTACATTGGGTAACAGGAGCACCTGCTAATTGGAAGTGTATAACTAGTAAAAATGCGGAATGATGCGCAATAAAAAAAATCAAGGTACTTCTGTTATAATTATATATTTTATATTGATAATATCTGCCAGACACTTCTAACTTCTATGAATACCAAAAGTAGTACGTTTAGGATTTTGTCTTAAGTTAGTTGTGTGAATCGGGCCCTTCAGGTTTGCCATCCTCTGCCAACTCTTAACATATAGATACTCATGGTCTACAACGTTATGGTTACCTTTTTATTGCTATTGACATCTAAGTTTCCACAATGTCTTCTAAAGTGATTCACTGTTTTTACCTCAACATTTGCTGAGAGGTTGTTCTGTGCATTTCTTCCTATTAGTGCTCATGAGCTTACATTCTCCATCAGTATATTGTGATTTATAGTTTGCGGTATATAGATTGATGGTGAAAAGAAGAGAGGTGGAAGCCTCTGACACAATAACACAAGACGAGAATCAGCAACGAATATGTGCTACGTGTAAAGACAGGCACTGTGATACATCTTTGTTACGTTACCAGGTGTCTCAGTACTACTGCATGGAGCCATCACCTGCTGCAGACCCAACATGCGTTAAAATGCTAGTGTGAGACTGAGACTGGTGCTTGAGCCCTATTTTCTTCGCTAGGATCACGGTAGGTGAACGTTACCAACAATTGATGACTAGATGCCACCAGATTTAAAAGGATCTCTGGTGGTACATGTGAAAACAGTTTGTTGGCCTGAGTCCAGTTGCAGGGAGGCACCCTCACAATATGACATTCAATAAAACATGTTCATTCTAAGTGGACAACAAAAACCTTAATGAACATGATATATAGTCATCTGCTCCCCTTTAAATCAAATTCTGCTTCACATAGTTAAGCAACATGTGTTTTTTTTATTTCTGAATTACACTGTTCTCAAAGAGGGGCTCTAGCTTTGTGACGTATTTTTAATGACCTTTCACATGCATGCAGTATTGTTTTTATACACAATGGTTCACTTTTGTTTTTGTAACTAGTTGTTCTGACATCTTCAGATGACAATATGTCAGAGTGGCTTCATCAATATATAAAAGTATTGGGTTAGTCTTAAAGTGATAGGGTTTTGTGATGATTCATTTTCAAAAAAGCTTTATTCGACAGGAAGTCATAAAAGCACCAACAATACATCAAATACAAAACACAATAAATAGTACATAACAATACACCGAATAAACCTTTGGTTACTGTCGATTAATAAGCAAGTTAAAATTCAATTATAATCTAATAAAAAATTGATTTGGGGGATAAAAATAGCTTTAATAACGTCATCCGATATGCTAGCTAGCGTCAAGTGGCAGAAAAGTGCGTGTGCGTATAATCCAGGCCCATCTTAAAAATGTGGCTACAGCAACAGCTATGCAGGGTGAGCAGTCTGACTCTAATATACTTAGGGCTTCTATGTGCCTCCGTGTGCCCAAATTTGAGCATATGGGTTTAAGCCATTTACGTAGAGGGGGAACATAGAGGGGACATACACAAAATAAATGGGCTATAGTCTCAACCGAGTTTGAGCAGTTATGACATTTGTTATCTCGCGTTTGCGCTCATTGATAGGTAAAAGCTTTGACTGGGAGGGTTCCTACCCTGAATTGAAAGTACAGTTTGCGGTCTAGGGGGCTCTCAATGATATCCCAATACGCTTCGCAAAAGGGCAATGATTTATGATCTAAAAAACGACCAGTTAAGTTTGTGATGATTCATAATTCAGTTATTTCATTTGCTGACAATGTAATTTTTCCCCACACCAGAATTTGCTATATACACCCTTAAATTTAGAGATGAGACAGATTTGTTTGGTTCTCTACTAAGGATGCTGCTAGATTTCTTATTGATTTTGCTGCACATTTCAGATTTAGGGCCTGATTTAGAATTTGGCTGATGGGTTACTCTGTCAAAAACGTTACAGACATCCTGTCTGCCCTATTACAAGTGCCTTAGGATATAGTGCACTCGTAATATGACAGACAGGATATCCGTTATGTTTGTGACGGAATAACCCATGCACCAAACTCTAAATCAGCCCAGATATCATATCAGGCTCTAGTCTATTTCTGATTTTCCATTGTTCTTGTTACTGATAACCTTCATTGCAATGCTTCTATACATATAAATGAAGCTATTGCTGCATCTGCACTTTATTATTTCTGCATTGTAGTTTTACATTTTGTTATAAACCTTCATGTTTATTCTAAATTCAACTTTAGAACTCACTGTTTGAGCCAGTCCTTCCTTATTTGACTGTATTTTAAGATGGTGTTTTGAACCTTGTCTCTGGGACAAATTGGCTCTTGATTTTAGGTTAACACCATTTCCAAGGCTCCTGTGCACCAACAAAGTCATAATAGCCCTCAAAACCCAAGCCAATTTCTTCAAACAAAGAAGAATTCTGGAATGCTTGTCAACGGTTAATGTTAATGTTATTGAAACATATATAGCGCATGTATACCCGTAGGTGTCTTGATGCTTTCAGGATCAAACTTACTGCGCTGAGGTGTAGCTAATTTCTGAAAAGTCCTGCTTTAAGTTGTTTTCTAAAGGCAATAAGAGGAGGCATAGTCCTGAGATTTAGTGGAAGGGAGTTCCACAGCCTGGTTGTACTGTGACTGAAACTCCTACCTCCCCAGCTCGCCTTTCTAATTCTAACCAGTGGTCACCAAGCTGGCATTGGCTGATCGAAGAGATCTATTTGGAGAGTACCAACTAAATATATTCTAAAGAAATGTTGGACCTTCTCTGTGCAAAGCCTTGTGAGCAATTAACAGGCATAACTTTCATATGGTGTAAAGCGGGCATTACTTCTCCAGTTATGTTCTCTGTGGCCAGGAAGTTACTTCTCCCAAGAGATCTGCATTTCATATTCTGAATAGTTGCGTAGGCATACCCTCGAGCAGCTGTCCTATATGAATACATAGCCAAGGCCCACTACAAAAAAACCTAAAAACAAGGTAAGCTGGTAGATATGAAGCCATAGTTTCTGAAAAAACAGTGTCACGCTCAATATCAGAGCACGGGAATGGTGAGTGTTCCAATGAAGACAGAGTAGTGGCTTAGGACCAATAAGGGCTGGTGTAGGCATTCTGCCCCAACATTCCAATGTTTCTCTTTCCGTTTCTCATTGTTTAATTTACAATGATCCACCCTCAGTGTGTGAAATGTTGTAATAGCTTTAAAACCCATCTGCCTCGGGAGTTACCAGCTGTTCAGAGACTGGTGCTCAGGCCTATTACTCTGGATCAGGGACTTTAGCAACCGGCAGAATCCTAGTAAAAAATGAACATGATATCATAAGAACCAAGCTAGAGGAATAACTAAACAGAATAGGTATGTTTCTATGTGAAAACTGTAAGCACTTCCTAAACTCCACTGAAGGTTACACAACCTGAGATGGTAGCAGAGATGCTTCTTCCATTGCCACAGATGCAGCGTATGGCCCTTGAACTATGGCCTTTCCTTTTACTGGACTGTATAATTAGGGTCACTGGTGGGTCACCAGGTCAGTTACAGGTACCTGTCAAACTACCAACTGCACTCGCTCCCCCAAATAGGATTGACGGGTAGTAAGCAGAAGGTTAACAGGTGTTCTAGGCGGGAAACAACCTTTACAACGCAACTTTTACAACACACTACCATTACAACAAAACTTTTACAACGCAACATCCATTACAACGCAACCATTACAACGCATGAAGCTACAACGCACACCACTACAACGCATGCCACTACAACGCAGTCATTACAACGCATACCATTACAACGCATAGCATTACAACACATAGTACCCTTACACTATCCAACACTTACCCTACTGTTGCACCCCCTGGAGTTAGAATAGTAATTTTAACCCCTACACTATCCAACACTTACCCTAATGTTGCACCTCCTGGAGTTAGAATAGTAATTTTTACCCCTACACTATCCAATACTTACCTTACATGCAATGTAATGTTATGCGTTGTAATGGTATGCGTTGTAAATGTAGTATGCGTTGTAGTGGAATGTGTTGTAAAGGTAGTTTCAAAGAATTCTTTGTAATGGCATGCGTTGTAATGGTATGCGTTGCAATGGAGGTTGCGGTGTAAAAATGCGTTGTAAAGGTAGGCGTAAAAGTATGCATTGTAACGTCATACATCCGTTCTAGGCCCACTGCAGTTGAGCTTTCCTTTTTCCTTTGCTCTGTTTATAGTCGCCTCAGGGCTGCAGGTTGAGTCCCTGGTGCAGGGGTGAAGAGCCACCTCACATTACCTTGTGTAAATCACTTGCAGGTTGCAGACCCAGTCAGATGATTTGTGACATTGACTCTGCACTTCTGTATATTGTCGACAGTTTCCTGTGTATGACACACACTGTGCTGGACATTTTCATGCCTCGAAACACTAACATTAGCGCTCAATGCAACTCCTTCGATATGTTTCCCAGTGGTTAATTCTTTAAATAATGTATTTATTTAATTGTAAACCAGTAGTGGAAATAGAGCGGAAGGAGAAAAAGTAATAATTTACCCTTTTTTGAAGCTTCTAAATATTTTGGGTAGCTAAAATAATGTTGTGTATGCTTACTGAAGACCTCTAAGAAAAACCTTTTATACATTTTTAAACTGTTGCGATCAGTTTTTCAAAACTCACTGCTTATTTTTTTTAGCTTTTTTTCTATTTGTGCCTGCTAGATTATTGTTTGTGGGAGATTTTGCAACAACTTCAGATCATAGTTAGTAAATATTGGAAGGTAAATAAAGAGCACATTCTTCTGTGAGGCAAAATATAACACGTACGAAAAAATGAGCTCACCCATCAATCTATCCATTTAAAACAGACAGTTAAATCGGAGTTATGGCTGCAAATTAAAACCAAACACCAAACTCCAATCTGTTAATTCCCCCTACCTTCAGACTAAAATCAATCGTAGGGAAATCCTTTGCCGTTTTAGGATCTAAGGGCTGGAACCAGTTTCCAGGTCCTCTACGACTTTACGAAGAGCCTTAAAACATGGTTGTTTTCTACTCCGGACGATTTGTGTCATGGTTTTATCTAATCTACTCCTTCACTTTACTCTTTTGCAACAGCTTATGGGGCAGATTTACAATAACTGGCGCATCCCTGCATATTAGCAGGAATGCAGCAGTTATTGTGCTTGACTCAAAAAAAACCTTGCACCACCATGGATGGGCCGTATTTACAATGCGGCGCACCATAGCGCAAGGATAGACAGATGCGTGACGCATCTGTCGGCGTAAGAGTGACGCAGTGCTGGAGTTATGTCGCAAGCGCGAAGCCCTATACCTAATATGCTGCGTCACTCCTAACGCTTGCTTCAAGCAGGCGTAAGGATTTGACGTAGGGGAACAAAAAAGTGACTCAGTGAAATCTTGTGGATTTCACTGCGTTACTTTTACGCTCCTTCCTTGCGATGGAACACCCCCCTCCTGCATACATTATACCTTACGCAGGTATAGTGTAGCGCAGGACTTTACAGCGTGGCGCATCTAACTAGATGAGTCACGTTGCAAATATGTTGCATACTGGTGCATTGATTACGCTGCGTCACAAAAGTAACGCAACGGTGGCGGAAAATTGTTGCAAGGGTCTTGTAAATCTGCCCCTATGTAAACAGTATCTGAGGGTGCGCTTGCACAAGGATGATCTATTTGAGAGACGGTGTGGTTTACAAGTTCTGTTTTCATTCATTTGTTTATTCAAAAACACTGGTATACGCAAGCAATGGTTAGGAGTGTAATCAGTGTCTTGCACAACAACCAGGGAAATAAAAGCTCGCACAACAAAGTAAATACTCATGACCTCACCCTTGACTAACATGCAATTTCAAATGTTGTAAATAATCTTAAAAATGAGTTCACTTATCATGTTACCATTAAGACTGTGAATGTATTTATTGATTTGAGTCGCAATTGTATGTATTATTATTTAATTATGTTGTGCTGGTAGGTGTGGCTACTGCTTGGCATATATATTAGAAGAACATAAGTATTAGTGTGTGACTTCCGGGTTGCATGGCTCTTGTTATTGATTACGGTCTTAACGAGGAATTACAAATTTCAGTGGATTTCAGTTTTAACTCCAGTGTAACTGTGTTTTTAACACAATTTTTAAAGTTTTCCGAAGCATGCATTAAGGTGCTATAGCCAACGATAAATTCACTTTAACCTTTTACGGTTTTTTCAGTGATTTATTTTTTTGTGAATATAGCACATGCAACAGTTGACCAGCTAACCTCTACTGTGCATGGCCTTTGACCTTGCCAGTGAAAGTTGGCCAAGGGGCAACCATATACTGTATCGCCACAATAAATGGTGTTAACCAAAAATGGACAAGCTGCTCACAACTGCACACTTCCCCCCTCTGTTTACTGGGACTAATCCCCATAAATTGGAAACATATGTATCTTAATGTTGAGAGTATTAATTTAGGGCCCGATTACGATCTTGGCAGACAGGGTTACTCTGTCACAAACGTGATGGATAGCCCATCCGGATGTATGACGGTACAACGCGTGGTATTACCACGCGTACCGTTACAACGCAGGTTTTACAACGCAAGTCGTTACAACGACTTGCGTTGGGGGGCGCTGGATAGTGAATAGTTTAATTTACTATCCCAACTCCAGTCGCCGTGGATAGTAGGGAAGGTGTTGGATAGTAAATTAAACTATTCCCTATCCTAGAGCGCCCGCCAGCGAAAGTCGTTGTAACGACTTTCGTTGTAAAACCTGCGTTGTAATGGTACAGCGTTGTAATAGTTTCGTTGTAAAGGATGTTCCCCAGCCCGTCCACCATACTACAATTCCATTATATTTTATGGAACTTGTGATACGGTGGATTGGATATCCGTCACATTTGGAGTATGCCATCCGCCAAGGTCGTAATCAAGACCTTAGTTGTGAAGAAGAGGTGATGCTTCACTGAATTGGATAACAGAATTGGTGCCTGCTATTAGAAATGATTTTGAAAGCTAATGTACAGTATGGGAGTTTGGTTGAATGCATTTTTGAAGCACAGGCCTAGCCGAGGAGCATTCAAATGTTGTGCTTTCAAGATTGTGCACGGTAAGGTCCTCATTTCAAGTGTATTTAAAGTCTTGAGGATGTAGTTTTCACACAAAATTCTTCCTGCCTTGGGAATCTCTAGTTTCTGGATGAGAAATTACCTATAAATTGCAATTTCTCCCATATGGGATAGAGATTTGCTTTGGGAATTCAGTGTTACCACACTGATTTCTGCAGGTAATTCCCCATTACTGTGCTATTTTCGAGAGACAAATGTTGCCAGGTCCTAGCTAAGGAAATACCTCATGAAAAGTTACCACATTACTTGAACCTTGAATCAGTTGGAAACTCATGTTCAGGAATTCAAAATAACTCTGAATGAAAGTCCATGCGGGATTTTACATATTTTGCTTAGTGATGTTTTAAATTGCACAACTACAAACTTCAACAAAATGGATATTATGATTCAACGAAGCCTCATCCGGGTTTAGCAATGAAAGGCATATGGAATGAATGTCACACATTTCCTGCTGAGAGATGGTGGTATGACAAAGCTGCTAATATGACATCTGTTGTTGACAAGTACACTGAAAATATGAGATTAATTAAGCAATTGATATTTGTCACAAAGGAAAACAAAGTGCAGGGTGAGCAAACAGATTAAATATGCCCTGAGACAACATTGGGCAAGCAAGGGGTGCCTCAAACTGTGGAAACAAGCCCCATTTGCAGTTTTTTGTCATGCCACTATCCTTTGATAAATAAATTTTTTACTAAAATGATTCCTTGACTTTTTGGATTACCTGGAATGAAATTGATTCTAGTACAATGCATGAGCTTTCAGAGGTCTCCATTAAAATGCATTACTTTATTCAGCTGTGTAAAATATAACTATGAGCTGCACTGACAAGAAAGAAAGTTCATTTAAAGCTATCTTTACACGTTCTTTTCAACACTCTCTCCCAGGAGAGCACAATGCAGACAAATGAACAATATCCCATGTGACTGCAAACAGATCACATGGGTTCCTTGTGAAATACATAGAACTTCAAAGTGTTGAGTTGAGCCCAGCATATTCTTGTTCTTTCAGAATTGATTATATCCAGGAACTAGCCCGTGTCTAATTTGATGATGAAATAATAGACTGATGGTGTTTTATGTATTGATTCTTGCTGGAAATAACCGATCTTTGATGAATGTACTGATTTCCCACAGTGCTTTTTCTCTCAGGGTTTTTTCTTTCATAAATTTGAACTGATGTATTTTATTATTGTGACTGTATTGTATTGTTGACATTTTTTACGTGATTACATTTTTTACTACATTTTGTATACATTGTATGGATGGAAGTCTCTTATCTTTTTGTTACATATAGTTGTTTTTTGTGTTCAAATTTGGGTCCAAGTTTGGATTGGTACGGTTGTGTCCTCTGGTTTGATCAGTATAAATGTGGATATTTGTATGTATGATAAAGTAGTATACACTTGATGAAAGGTGGACTTTTATGTATAACCAAGAGATTCTTTTCTTGATAGCTTCCTACACTCAGCCATTCCAAAGGAGAATAAATGTATCACTTCATTGGCACCTTTACAGCATTTCAGCATGTGCACTCTCAAATGTCTAATGGAGAACATGTACGCAAAGTTCGAGTGATATTTTATGGATTGTCAAATTAGTAAAATTCCATGACTACCTCAGTTTAATTTATAACCTGACCAATGGTTACCAATGCTGAAGTCAAACTTACAAATCACCACCATCGCCCCTCATTTCTTTTATCAGAGCATTGCTAGTGTTTTGTGGTCATAGTCCTTGAGAACTTGTGGGCTGGGGATGTGGTTCACATGACACATGTGCATCTTGACATTGTTGATCACTTTTTGGTTGTAATTCCTGGTGTCACTCAAGGTGGTCCTATACAGGGGTTTGTGGGGTTGCTTGGCGTCAAACAGTAGGACAATTGGACATATTATGAGAAGTGTGATTGTGCCAGTCCATAATACAGCTGTATCACATGGAATGGTTTAATTTCACAGTTGGATAGCAGGTCCTCTAAGTATTCTTTGCCTCGGTCCCTCTGAGTTTACCTTTCAATCACACCTCCCTCAGTTTGTATTGTCCTGTTTCTGTATTCAGGTACCTTAAAGATTAGATTTATTGTGCTTAGAAGTAGGTTTAGGTTATGTGTCCTGTACCAGGTCTGTTGTGTAGAATGCAGGATGGAGCTGTTCTCTTCCCTTGTTTGTGCATGTTTAGAACACTGCCACATCTCCTGCTGAATTTATAAGGTGTTTCTTGTTATTTAGCTGCACCACTGTTTCTCTATTTGTTTTCAACATGCGAACCCCGAGGCTAGTTGGTTGCTGATCCAGCAATATTGCATGTTTGGGAGTCTTCGGCCGCTAGCCTTTGTTTCTGCGTGTTTCTTTTGACTCTTCACACAAAAGTCTTTATCTGCCTCACAATGAATTGCATGAGAACTTGTAGCAGTTTCAGCTGAACCCTCTCAAACATATTATTAAATATGGGGTGAAATATTCATTTTTAGCAATTGTACTCTACCCAAGATTGAGAGTTGCATCTTGGATCATTTTAACAGTTTGGTTGTTATTTTATCAATTAGTAGGCCAATGTGGTCTTTAATCATATGTCCCAAAATTCTGTTTTTATATGTCACTAAATATTTCAATTTTGATAGGGTCCATTTTAAAGGTAGGGTGACTAGTGAAACCCTTGTTTTCCATTTGACGACAAGGGTTTCATTAGGGATCATTAGCAATGCTTTACATTTAGGCCAATTCATTTTGTGTCCCAAAAAGTTGCCGAATGAATCAATTACAGATACCATTGCTGGGAAAGATTCTGTTGGGTTAGTGAGTATCACTAGAATATCGTCTGCATAGAACATTGTTTTATTTTCACTCAATACTGTATGGATGCCCTTATCCCATCCCCATTTCGCATGGTAATGGCCAACAGTTCTAGGGCTATCAAAAGCAACAGTGATGAAAGAGGGCATCCCTAGCTAGTTCTCTGTTAATATTGCAATACAGAGACATAAATTGGCTACAGTTTTTAGCCTCCGTCAGTCGATTATACAGCAGTTGGACTTTGCCAATGAATGGGTCACCCAGTCCCACCCCAGTCATCGTACAGAAAAGATAACTCCATTCCACAAGATCAGTCACTTTTTCAAAATCCAATGATATCACAAGTTTTTCATCATATCATCACGTTATCAAGTTTTTCTTTCTCTTACTAGCGCCCCTCATGGATCTGTCTCGTCCATCAGAATAGTACTATTTTGGTTGTGATGCTTCCAGAGTTAGTGCCGCTGGTTCTATTCCATCCAAGAATTTTTCCAGGTCCTCATGCTTGCTGTATTCCACTGTTCGCCCATCCACTGTAATGACCATGGCTGCCAGCTCTAACAGGCCAAAATCTGTCTATGTTTCGAGATGGCTAGAGAAGTAGGCTCCTGCATGGAGGTTGAGCATTCGCACATCAAGGTCTTGGGTTCTTTTTTGAATTGCTGGAGCGACAGTGCAGTCCTGAGATGCAGGGGGACGTTTTTCCATGCCCTCTACAGATGTTTACACCATCTTGGTGGTTTCGGGTGTGACAAGTTAGTATACCTTGAGAACCTTGCTGTGGCTATCATCGCATCATTATTATTATTGTGAATGGAGTTGTAGGGGAGTCAAGGCATCTTGTTCATATTTTAAATAGGGCACTTCTGTTCATTAATGTCAAACCACAAAACAAGGTACAGCTCTTGTGTTTGGCCAATCTGCTTCTGACTTCAGCCTCGTTTTGTGCGTTGCTTCTGGGGAGCTCAGAGCTTAATACGAACCACTGGTTTCCAGTGCTCAGCACCAGCACTTAATTGTCAACAGTGGGCCTTGTCCCAGTCTGTCACATGGTGTTGCTGCTAAAAATGACCATTGACTGCCGCCCAAGCCATTCATCTAGCTCTGGGGGCCTAGAGTAGGCTGAATTGTGACACTTGTAAGAGTGTGATGACTAGTATATGTGTTGGTACTGCCATTGGCAGCACTGGTAGGGGCATTGTGTGGTGTAAACTGCAGCGGCCTCTCGACTAGGGCCCTAGCACTTATGTTGTTTTTCATACAAATTAAGCACTGGCCGGGACCTTATGTATTCCAATGTTTGGTGAGGTCTTGTTTTCTTCTGTGGTAAGCAGTCCACAGCGCTGCAGCGTTTTTGGTTTTAAGAATTGCGCACACATTGCTGTCACAAGCAGGTGTTTGGCGTCCACTAAGGGCCGGGAGTCATGCGTAAAACGTAACCGGCAGACGCGTACGTAAGGATTCTGGATGGCACAGTAGAGAGATGGGCTGGAGCTAATTACTGCAAGTGCGCAAAGGGCATCTGAGCCGCTGTGCTGCAAAGGGAGGGGAACCAAAGAACATCCGTCAAGGGTGCCCCTGGCTGATTAGACTGTAATGATATGTAGAAGTGACTAAAGAGACTGTCAGTGATCTGAAGTAACAAAAAAGGAGGCGCAGCGCTCTATAGAATGACCAGATACACAGAGATGTGCTCATTGACCTACTGCAAAGTGGCAATCTTTTCTGAACTGTATGCGTGGAAATGTCCAGACATCGAGCCGCAGCTGGCATTGCGAGGAGCTTGGGGTACATGGCAAAAAGTGGTCGAAGCCCGGGGCACATTGTCAGACCACCTGAAGAGCTTGTAGCACACAGGCTGTGTGAAGAGCTTGGCATACCTGGATAGACCTCATATACGGCCACATGCATCAAGGCATTTAGGAATCGCAAACGGTGCGATTTGGTAAAATCGTCCGTTTACGATTCCTAAATACCTTTTTAGTATGCATCAATCATTTTTGGAAAAATCGCTATTTTTACAGGTAGATTCATGAAAGAAAAATCGTCTCGCAAAGGGCCTGATTCTTCGAATCTGGCCCTTTGCGAGCGCAATTTTTGCATTTGGGATTCATCATCCCAAATGCAAAAATCGGTAATTGCGAAATCGCATATTTGCGAGGAATTGCATTTAAGGAATCTCTATTTGAGATTCCTTAAATGCAATTTATGAACCATTTAAAAATTGAGGGTGAACCTCGTGGTAATTTGCGAAAAAGGTTTAAAATGCTCAAATTAGCATTTTAAACACTGTCATGTTACAGACACACATGTCCTTAGGACATGTGTGTGTGAAACATCCATTTTAAAATAAATTTATGGGGTGCAGGGGGGGTCCTATGGACCACCCCCTGCACCCATGGAATGCATTAACATTTTGCGAATTCCAATTTGCGAATTCGCAATTCCCATTGATTCCTATGGGCCTTTTGGCCCATAGGAATCAATGGGAATTGCGAAATCGCAAATTGGAATTCGCATAATATTTGCGATTCGGTAAAAATTGTGATTTTTACCGAATCGCAAATTTTATGCTATTTCAATCATGCATCCCGTTTTGCGATTCCTTATTTGCGATTCCCTAAAAATCGCAAATAAGGAATCGCAAAAACGGACTTTGATGCATGTGGCCGTACGTGTCACGCACGCAACCGCTTGAGACACATGGGCAGTGTGAGGCGCTTTATGCATGTGTGTAAAGAACTTGGGACACCTGCCTAGGCAGTGTGCGTAGCTAGGTGGTACAGGGATAGTGTTAAGGCCTTGGCATACATGCACAGGTAGTGTGTGCAGATTGGTGGCACAGAGAAGTGTGAGATGCTTTGTGCATCTGGACATTATAAAGAACTTGGGATACCTGCATAGACATTGCAAGGAGCCAGGTGGCACAAGGACAGTGTGAGATGCTTTGTGCACGTGGGCAGTGTTAAGAACTTAGGTCACCTGCATAGGCAGCGTGAACAGCTTGGTGGCTTTGTGTATGGGCATAGTGCGGGGTAATTATGGCATGGCAGCGTGCGCAATATACATGGTACATGGTCAGGGTCGGATTGGCAGGGTGGGCAATCAGCCAGTGCCCGAGCGGCCTGTGGCAGAGGCCAGCATGATTTTTTTAGTCTGTGGATCAAGGAACTCTATATACCTGGGCTGATTTTCCCCATAGAGCTGAAGCTTCAGGTGAGAAGTAGTCTGAGCAGCCACATATTAGGCCTATTAATTGCTATTTGCAGAATGACAATAGGGCGTCAGTGAGCCTTTGAGAGAGCGGTGTATTTTGAGCAGTGCAATTAACACGTCGTCGGTGCGGGGAGGAGGTTTTGTCCCCCACAGCCGGTCACAACGACCAGACAGACAAGCCTCAGGTGCCTGCAGCCAGTTTTCTCTGATCAGGAGTTACTATCAAATACTGTGCAATGGAATGAGAGAAAAAAACAAGAAACATAAAAGTTTTAAATACCTTTGCAATAAAAAAAAATATATATCTGACTAGAAACGGATAAGAAGAAATCACCCTTTTCGACATAAATGGTTGCCAATTGCAATTGTGGCCACTTATTTTAAAATTACGTTTTTAAACTTCTGTGTGTGCTACGTTAAGCAGCACACATAGAAGTTTCAAATTGCCATTTCAGATTCTTTACGTGCAGGAAGGGACACCTTTCTGAACATAAACAATCTTCCCATACAATGCAGGCACCCTTGCATTATAGTGCAAGGGTGCCTGCGTTGGCACTATGGAGCTAAACTTAGTGCCCACGCAGGGGGAAACGCAGGGCTGCACCGTATGCTTGTAACACACTGCAGCCCTGTGTTTTGGGAGTGTCTGAGCACGACATAAAGCCAAGGAGGCTAACGCGGCGCTCCTCCACTTCCCAGTAAATATGCGCCCCAATGTTTAAAACGTTGCCTAAAAGAGCCACATATACACTAAGCTTGGTGCACAGAACTTGCTCGATGTCTGGCCACTTATTTATTTATTTATTTATTTTTGCATATTTATATAGCGCGAACTCGACCCGAAGGTATTGGAGCACTCTACATGAGCACCTTATTTACATGACGCATTCTGGCACAGGAAGATTAAGTCATTTGCCCGGAATGACAGGATGTGGACGCGACCCCGAGGCTCGAACCCTAGTTTCCAGCACCAATGTCGGACATTTTTTCATCTCAATCCGACCCTGATGGTCATCATGGCAAAGTGGTGAAGGGTGGAGAGCTAGATATACATGGTGCAGAAAGGGTGGTAGCTGGGACCATATCTGCAGGCTATGTGATGTGCTAGGGACACTGGTGCAGCCCATGGAGCCTTGTGCACATGGACAGACCGGAGGGAAGCTTCCGCCACACACCGTGTGGGCGGATCGAACATGAACACGTCGCCTGAGATGGCTGGCATTGCGATGGAGGGATTTATATATAACTGTTTTATAGCGCCGGATCAAGCCACAGATGCCTCGCTCAGGACGTTGGACTTAAGGCTTTGAATTAGTTCCTGAGCAGCAGGAACAGAAGAGGCTTCCTGCCAAGAGAAGTGAAAGGGAGAACAGCAGGAAAACTGAAAACAAATGAGTCGGCGGACCAGGACTGGCACGGCTCTCCAAATTCTATTCCAGATAACATAATTCCACAGAAATTGATCTGCCCGGGGTACTCTGACCCATCGCTCACTCTAATGGCAATTTTATTGATCTCTTAATTAAGTAATTAATTATTATTCCATTAGATTTTTGGGGCGGTGGCCTGGATTTCAGCCTCTCTTCGACCAGTGTTCTGGGAAGTCTGAAAGTACATGAGCATGTGGGGAAGGCGATGGCGTCACACAGGCCACAGGCAATGGTGGTCTCAGGGGAGAAGGACTGGGGAATCTCTCAAATCCTCATTTGTTCTTATTGCAAAGAAAAGTTGATTCAAGTGATGCCCTATGACAGATGCTTAGATTGTTTATACAAAATACACAGAAGCTCTATAAAGATGTCAGGGACTTTCTCTGCCCCACTGTAGAATGTGTGAGGCAGGAAGTGTTCTTCCGTGTGAGTTCTGTCATTGACAGCCCAGTTGAACCAATGGCTTAACATACAAGTCATGGTGCTTGTGAACCTGTTCATAGGCGATGTAGAATACCTCTTTGGTCATGATGCATGTGACCCTGTTCATTGGCGACGTGGAATACCTCTTCGGTCGTGATGCATGTGACCCTGTTCATTGGCGACGTGGAATAGCTCTTCGGTCGTGATACATGTGACCCTGTTCATAGGCGACATAGATTAGCTCTTCGGTCATGGTGCATGTGACCCTGTTCATTGGTGATGTAGAATAGCTCTTCAGTCATGATGTATGTGACCCTGTTCATAGGCGACATAGATTTGCTCTTCGGTCATGATGTATGTGACCCTGTTCATTGGCTATGTTAAATAGCTCTTCGGTCATGATGCATGTGAACCTGTTTATAGGCGATGTGGAATAGCTCTTTGGTCATGATGCATGTGACCCTGTTCATTGGCGACGTGGAATAGCTCTTCGGTCTTGATGCATGTGACCATGTTCATTGGCGACGTGGAATAGCTCTGTGGTCATGATGCATGTGACCCTATTCATTGACGATGCAGCATAGCTCTTCGGTCGTGATGTATGTGACCCTGTTCATTGGCGATGTTGAATAGCTCTTCTGACTTGGATGTTCCTTTCTAGTGTGGCTGTGTCAAATGCGGCACATTTTTTCTTTCTACCACTGTCCCCTCTTGCGCGGAGGCTTCTCTGTTGTACACTCACTTCACTTTTATCAACGACTCTCACCTTATTAAAGAGACTGGTCTCATGTACATCATTGTCTCTCCAGTACGTAACACACGTAACACACAACCTTCCGTTGATACTTTTCACATTTCATGCACACATCATGACTTTCAGCTCCTCTCTTTCCTATCACACTGCTATAATTCTTACTATTAGGGTTCTCTTTAAATCTACTCCTGTTTAATAATTATCACTTTTTCTCAGTTACACAAGATACCTACTGTGCTCTATCAGATGTAGGGTCTTTTAAATACAATCCAATGCTCCAATGCTTGTTGTTGAAAGCTACAATGCTCAACATCTAGCCTGAGTGCTGGAAGAAACACTACGCACATTCCCCTACACCTAGAACTCATTCTTCTGTGCTACAATATGTAACAGCCACAGCACTCCATCTCTCCCACACTCTTCTTGGGTTTTAGAGACTCATTCCAAACCCAGAAGAAGTCCTACTCTATCCTCAAACGTGAGAAACAAACATCTCCAGGAACATTCCTCCACCTCTTCTACCCTTGACTCAAAACTCCAGGCACAATTCATAATATTTAATACACTATCTCATGGAAGACACTCCAGGAGCGCACCTCATGTCTGCCACTGTATCAGCACTTCTGGAAGATACCTCAAATAGCACCACTCGTCTACTACTTTAGCCTCACAGCTCGAAACTACTCCAGTGACACACCTCACACATATCACTCTACCAACAAGGCTGGAAGATGCGCGTGGTACACACCACACATCTAGTTGGAAAGTTCTCCAGTAATACACTTCACACCTACCACGCGACCATCATTACTGAATAATACTTCAGGAACGCGCCACACATCTACCACTCTATAATCACTGTTGGAAGGTCCTCCAGTGATACACCAGGCATATATCACTCCACTGTCACTGCTGGGCGGTACTCTTTTTGCACATCTCACATCTACCACTCTAGCTTCACAGCTGGAAAGTACTACAATAATGCACCCACACCTGCCACTCTATCACCGCTACTGGAAAATACTGCAGGAAGACACCACACATCTAGTACTCTACTCTTAATGTTGAAAGGTGTTCCAGTGATACACCCCAAATCTATCACTGTGTCATTGCTATGAGATACTCCAGGTACAAATTACATACCTGCGACTCTAGCCTCACAGCTGAAAGTTACTCCAGTATTAAACTCCACACCAATCACTCTATTGTAATTACTGGAAGATTCTCCAAATGCACACTGCTCATCTAGTACTCTAGCCTCACTGTTGGAAGGCCTCCTACCTACCATTCTATATTCAATGTTCTAAGGTACACAAGGACATACCCTAATGCCTATCACTCTACTGTCAATTCAAGAAGATACTCAAGGCACACATCGAACACTCTAGCATCCCAGCTGGAAGGCACTCCAGTAATACACCCCACACCTGCCACTCTATTGCCACTACTAGAAGATACTCAAGGTACACACCACATATCTAGGACGCCATTGCCACCATTGGAGAAGTGTGGCTCACTGGTTAGAGCAGGCAGACCCTGAAGCAGAGGTCAGACCCGGGACCAGGGTTCGATTCCCGACGCGGCAGGGTGTTGAGCTCAAATGTCCACGGACTCGATAATTCTCGCTTCGGTGCCTGACTTAATCATGGGTTCACACTCTGCAACTCTGGGCATTAAGCTTGCTTAATCTCCACAATGGCCCCCCGCGGCGGGATGCCTGGCTTTCACCTTGGGGATGCCCTGTAGGGGCTATCTCACAGGGAAAAACCAGGACGGGTTCCCAAGGCAAGCGCGGAGATACCCCTTCGGGGGTCAATTCTGGCGCTATATAAGAAATGTTATGTTATGTTATGTTAAAATCAATTTATAAAGCGCTCGTACGCCCGTGGGCTTCATGGCGCTGTAGGAAGTATGAAGAGTCCGAACAACATAACACTAAACTGACAGAGGTTAATGGTAGGCTTGAGAGAATAACCAGGTTTTTAGTCCCTTGCGGAAGGTGAGCAAATCCTTACTCTGCCTAATCGGCAAGGGGATGGAGTTCCAAAATGAAGCTGCTAGATGGCGAAAGCAGCAGCCGCCCTGTCGCTTCCTTTTAAAGCGAGGCACCTCCAATAAGGATTTTTGAGCGGAGCGCAGGCTTCTAGTGGGAGTATATTTAGAGACCAGGCTGCGAATAAAGGCAGGGCCTTTATCTTGTGTGGCCTTGAAGGTGATGCAGCCGGCTTTAAAGGCAATGCGCTGGGAAATCGGGAGCCAGTGTAGCTTTTCTAGTCCTGGTTTGATAGAAGACCATTTTGGCTGTTTTAGGATGAGTCTAGCCGCCTGGTTCTGGACTAATTGAAGTCTCTTTGATAGGCCCACTGGGAGTCCCAGGTAGACACTATTGGAATAGTCCAAGCGGGACATAACCAGGGCAATAGTGACCTGGATTAAGGCAGACTGGGTAAGTAAGTGAGCAATTTTTTTTATTTTCCTCAATTGGAAAAAGCTTGCGGAAACCACGGCACCCACCTGGGTTTTTAAGGACAGGTCCGTATGGAGCGTGATCCCTAGGCTCTTTACAGCAGTAGACTTTACAGGAGGGGTGCCCAGGTCTACTGGCCAGTAGTTGACACTCCAGCTGGCTAAACTATTCCCGGGCAAAAGTAGTTCTGTTTTGCCCGGGTTAAGTTTTAGATGGTTTTCGTTCATCCAGCATTGGATGTGTCTCATGGTGTTCTGAAATTCGGACACGGCATCAGGGATGTTCAGTTGGAATAATAGCTGTAAATCATCCGCATAATTGAACACCGTGACTTTGAATTTCTTGAGGGAGTGAAGAAGAGGGCGGAGGTAAAGATTAAATAGTAAGGGGGATAATGACGACCCCTGCGGGACTCCACAGGTGGATGTGTGCCTAGTGCCTGTAAAACTGCCCAGTTGAATTGCCTGAGTCCGGCCCTCAATAAAGGAAGTAATCCAGCTCAGCGCTGATCCTCTCAGGCCAGCCTGTTCGACACGGTTGAGCAAGATGTCATAGTCAACCGTGTCGAACGCCGCCGAGAGGTCAAGCAACACCAAAGCTTGGTGTATGTCGGCGTCCGCGTTGGCTCTAAGGTTGTCTTGGAGCGCCAGGATCACCGCCTCTGTTGAGTGACCTGGGCGGAACCCTGCTTGATTAGGCTCCAAATAGTTGGTGGTCTCGATGAAATTAGAGACACTCTTAGAGACATGGGCCTCCAATACCTTTGAGAGGTAGGGCAACAGGGAGATAGGTCGATAGTTTGTAAGATCCGAGGGATCCTTCCCTTGTTTTTTTACTAACGGTATAAGGAGGGCTTTTTTAAAATCTGTGGGGACTCTGCCTTGTCTGAGGGATTCATTGAGAATAGGCAGGAGTGCATGTGGAAGGAATAAGCCTAATTCTCTAAAGATGGAAGGGGGGCAAATGTCATTGGGTGACCCAGATTTGATCCGTTGAAGGAGTTCCGACAGTTGTTTGGGGTCAATCGGAGGAATGTGGTCTAAAGTCTCTGGATTCTTGTAACCATCCTCAATGGTATTGCTGGCAGGGTGTAGTGGTATACTTTGTTTGATTGTGATGATTTTATTAATGAAATAGTTGTTCAGGTCGTCGCATAAAGCTTGAGAGTGTGCGATAGGAAGTGATGTGCGCTCGTCGTTACAGAGGTCGTTCACTATTCTAAAGATGTCTTTAGTTTGATTGTGAGAGTGCAGAATTATGCCTGAAAAATAATCAGTCTTCCTCTTAAGAATGGTTTTTTGGTAGAGACGACGACTAAGGCAATAGACCTCTTTATCTTGTGGAAGATAATTTCTGCGCCAAATTCTCTCTTTTTGCCTGACCTCAAGTTTAAGTTGTTTGAGGTCCGCAGAGAACCATTTATGAGCCTCTTTGTCGCGTGAGCGTGAGAATTTTACACTAGGGGCATGAGTATTGGCAGCATTTTGGATCCACAAGAAGAGCGCTTCATAAATTGCATCTACGTCTCCCAGGTTGTTAAGTGGTGGCAAAGTAGAGGCCAAAGTGTCCAGAAAGGCATGAAGGTCTATCGACCCCCATTTGCGAGTTTCCCCTCCAGGCTGTGGAGGAGTCTGAAGTTGACTCGTTACTTGAAGGGAGAAGTAAACAAAATAGTGATCAGACCAGATGCAGGGCTGAATCACGATAGACGTTAGTGGGAGATTATGCGACCATAGTTGGTCAAGATGATGGCCTTTATCGTGGGTGGTAGACTGTGTGAATTGGATCATATTGATATCAGTGAGTGAGTCGAACAGTTCTCTGGCTTGGGTGTCAGAATCCAGGTTGTCGAACCATAGATTAAAGTCTCCAATAAGGATGCTATGAGGGTAATTTGTGGTAATAGATGCTAATTGTTCAGCAAGACTTAAGGGAAAAGTGGGCATAGGTTGTGGGGGGCGGTAAAGTAAAACCAGAGCTATAGCGCCTTTCTCAGTGTCGGTTTTTATAACTAGGTTTTCAGTACCAGGTAGCAGCAGGGACGGGCGACTAATGAAGTTATGTTTTTTATTGATAATTGCCGCCACTCCCCCTCCAGCTTTACCTGGGGCGCGATTTACTGCCAGTATATAGTAGTCCGATGGAAGTGAGGCCAGGATATCAGGCTGCGAATACTCAGTGAGCCAAGTCTCTGTGAGTAGTAATAGATCGGGTTTCTGAGAGGTAAGAAGCAAAAAGATATCTAATTGGTGCTTCACCAGCGATCTAGTGTTAAGGTAGATGCAGTCCAGCTTGAGCAGAGGTAGGTTAGGGCAGGTGGGAAGTTTGATAGATGCCATAGTGCGTTTGTACTTAGGTCCAGGAGGTGAAATGACCTGAGAAATACCTAGATCGCTCAGGCGTTTGAGCGTGTAACAGGGGAGTGAGGGGCAAAGAGATACAGGAGGTCTAAGGTGTAAGAGTTCCTGGGCGGTGTATGTGTGGATGGGTAAACGGGCAGAGTGACATAGCCCTAGTCCCGTGCGGTCACGGACGGGCACAGACGGGCTTACCGTAATATGTAATAATAATAATAATAATAATTGAAAGGTACTCCAGTAATAAACTCCACATCTAGCACTCTTTTTTTACTGCTCGAAGATACTCCAGGAGCACATTACACATCTTCCACCCTAGTCTCCCATCTGAAATGTACTCCAGTAACATACCTCATACCTACCCATTTATCGCTGGTACTGGAAGATACTCTAGGTACACACCGCACATCTAGTACTCTAACCTCACTGTTGGAAGGTGCGCCATTAATATGTCCTTCCCATATAATTCTATATTTACTGTTCGAAAGTACTCAAGGTGCATACCACACATCTAGTACTCTAGCCTCACTGTTGGATGGCCTCCCACCTTCCTTTCTATATGCACTGTTCTAAGGTACTCAAGGAAATATCATAAAACAACCGGGGTAAAAGGGTCTCAGGGAAGTTTAAAGACTCAATCAGGCTACGTCCCCTCCTAACTAACATGAAATACTGAAAACCCTGGGAGTCTTAAAAGAACTAAAATGTGTTCTGACAAGTGAAAAAACCAGTGCCCAGTACTAGGTAGCAAAGGAAGAATCCCTGTAAACTATTGAGCAAAAATGCATACGCCAACGCACATAGTCACCAGCAACTGTAGGTGTATCCCAAAAATATAAAGATGGATTCCCATCAAAGTCTTGTAAATGATCAATATTATCATTTGGTCATCCAATGGTAGGGATGGTAAGTCTCTAGATCATTGAGACGCAGTCCAAGCCCTCCATGAGGGATATCCCTCAAAAGTTGCTCGAAGACCATATGTTTGATCAAGTATTGGGAATTAGTGCAGTGCAAAAAGAAGTGAGTGAATTTAAAATGAATAGAAAAAGGCAGTGAAGTAAACTTTAATATCTGCCAGTGTCTTTCAGATTAAAACCAAGAACAGCGCAATTATAGCAGTTCAAACAAATAGCTGCTGAGGGGCCGACATGTTTCAGCCAAACGGGTATAAACTCCTAAGGCTTTCTTCAGGGCCTCTGTTCTAAACAAATCTTGCGACTGCAAAATGTGATACATTTAAATTTACAAACACAACTTATAAGTGAAAAAGAAGTGAAAAACCATAAAGGATATACACAACTATTCCTCCATGTTACTTGGTGTGTTGTTCACCTATATTAACAGGGGATAGGACCTCACCTCACCTGGACCATGCTCAGGAGGGAGGAGGCCACGCGCTCTCTATCGTTGCCTCGAGACTAGATCTGAGTCTAGGTGCACCCAGTCTCCTTTCTTGTTTGCATTATGAGAGAATGAAGAAACACAGCTTGCCATGGACCACTCAATGTTCATGTGTAAAAGACCATCATTTAGTCTGACTCGTGCCATCACCCAAAACGCAGACTCTCACGCCCTGTTTGCTCAGTAGTGCGAGCCTGTGGTTGATGAAGTCTAGTCAGTTGCCAAAGTAACATTTAAAGTGACGCTTTCTTAACATTTAACAGTTTCAGAGACTTTGCCTGATACAGTTGAGCCTATAAAAATGTTTGTAACCATCAACATTGGCTTGGTCCTTGAGTATGAGAGAAAATCCCTTGCTAAATGGCTGTTTTCCTCTTAAAACATATTTTGCTCAATTTGAAAACATGAGCAAGGTGAGGCACTTAATTTAAAATAGAAATTGGGGACTAACTAGATACGCGAAGGATATCTAAAAGGCCAAAAGGCTTCTTTCTGGCATCACATCTCCTACTGTTGGCAGCGGCCTGGCATGAAATTCCTCTATGGTTCCCTGTCCCCGAATAAGAAAGAGAAAACAAACGGGTGCTGCCCAAATGAGGCAGCACCCTGGAGAGTGGCTTGAAGATGACCTGCATCTCCCCAGACTCTGTCTCCAACATTCAGATCCACTCACACTGGAGCCTGGTGGGGAGCTAGCAGAAGCGCCCCCGGAAGGCTGACTTTACCCATCCCACACCTCAGCCTACAGCCGGGAGATTGGTTGTTTACAGTCCAAATGGGATTTCCAGTACATGCTGCCTTGTGCTCTAATGATCTGTTCTATGGTTGGTTGACAAACATGCATGCCTGAACAACAAGGTCTTAACAACGACCGTGTCTTAAACATGCATGCCTTTACAATGCATGACTTTACAAGGAATTTAATTGTAATAGCATATTTGGCAAAGGCATATGCGTGGTTAAGGTTCTGCCTTAGCCCCCGCCAAGTCGTTCCTCGTCCGGGCAGGAACTCACCTCCGACCCGCCACCCAGTCCGACTCTCCGCCCAAGTTTAGAGCACTATCACTAACGTCTAAACCACGCATATGCGTGGTTTAGACGTGCATGGTTCCGCCCACATTGTTTAGCCGCGCAGTGTTCTGGCTGAATGATTTAGGCTGGTTCCCTTGCGAGGATGAATTTGAGTTTTCTCCCCCAGGTTGGCATGGGGAAGGTCTCTTGAAGCTGTTAAGAAGTCTTCGGCTCCCAAGCAAAGCTTGAACATCACCATCCTGCATTAACTCATTCAGCAGGAAGGCTGGAGGGGCTTTCGGTAAGGCCTCTAGCGGAGGGGACTTTAACAGAAAGGAGGTCCAGGTATGAATTGTGGCCGTGGTGCTAGACCCAACAGCGTGTAAATAGCGGCTAATCAGACAATCTTCCTGTACCTATATGAGTGCAAAATATATTTGTGTACTCCCCACTTGATGTATATGGTCTACGTTCACCACCCAATCCCAGCTAAATTTGTTCTATATTGAGACCAATACATATATACTGGGTTGCAGACATTAATGCACTTTAAGCTGTGGATAAACATAACGTGTTTAGAGGCTCCACCTACTTGGCCTAACGCACCTGATATCAATGACTTGTAACACTACAGCCCAGCATTACAAAATGGCATCCTTATGAACCTACATAATCTGTCCTGAGGCCAAGAGTATCTTTGCTAATGATCCCACCCTGCCACTCGCCTTCTCCCATCCTGGCCCCAATGATGGGTCATCATCTTCATTGTTGTATTTAGATCATGCTTGCTGTTGCAGGGTTGCCAGTTTTTTTTGCAGTTTTATGTAGAGCAACCTCAACCCAAAAGCACTGGAGCCTTCACATGGGCACCAGTTACGTCACACAAGGACACATTTATTTTTGGTAGGCAAGGGGAAATTGAGGGATTTGCCTAGAATCACAGGATGTTGCGCTGACGTCAAGACTCAAACCTACTACCTTAGCTCTAATGTCAGCAGCTCTGGCCATTCTGCCACATCCTTCTAACTTCCAACCTGTCACCCTGATCTTTTAGCCTCATTTGGCCTCACTATCCTAGAGATGGAAAATAGGAGGGATCTCCTGATCCGTGTCTTGAAGGCAGACTACACCGACACCACCCACTATGTATGTGATACACCTCTATATAATTCTCTACAGAGAGGGGTTTGTGATCTCAACTGAGGCAGCTGTGTGGCTATTTCCAGCTGCAGATACAAAGCGCAGCTGTGAAGGAAAAAAAACATACATGACAGGGGCAGAAACAAAATGTGACTTCTCCTTAAAATTCAGAAAGGCCTTCAGATCATGAAACGAAAAAAAAAAGCCACACAAAACTGTAAGAAAAATTGACTTCTAATTTGTTGGAGCAACTGCAGCCAAGTTGATTGATGAACAGCGAACAAGCGAGACAAAACCCTGAGCCGCTGCTGCTTCAAAGGCTATTGCACCGACCAAGTTTTATAGCCAAGACCACACACGTCACACCAAAGGTCTCTAGAAACGCACGTTTTAAACTCTTCAAATATTACATACTACACAGGCCATACTTGACACCCGTGCGCAAAGACAGATATTTCCACGTACCAGAAGCAACATGCCCCCTGTGTGGAGATGATAGAGCCCACATCAATCACATGTTTTGGGTGTGTCCTGCCCTACGTATTTTCTGGGAGGGAGTCATACGAACGGCCAAGGAGTGCATTGGAAAGGATATCTGTCGTGCCCCAGGGCACTGTCTACTGGGCTGGTTCCTCCATACTGCAAAAACAGAGATAACAGGGAGGTTTCAGGATCTAGCATATATCACTGCCAAGTGCGCGATAGCTCAGAAGTGTAAGGCAACATGGGGCCCACGACTGGCAGTATGGAAGGGGGGAACTGATAGAGTGGGCAGGATGTGAAGGAAGGGTTCTCCTGAGGGAAGCACGGAGGGGCAAAGGGAAAATAGTGGAGCCCGAGCCTGGGGGCAATGGTGGGCAGCTTGGCTAATCCATAGCCGGACACGCAGACGGGCTCTCCTGTGAGATCTCCAAGACTGAAAGGTGGAGTCCCACTCAGCATTGAATCCCTTATAACGAAAATTGCAAGCTTGCCTTGACCGGGCGGGAAAATTGCGAGCTTGCCTTGGCCGGGCGGGAAAATTGCGAGCTTGCCTTGACCGGGCGGGAAAATTGCGAGCTTGCCTTGACCGGGTGGGAAAATTGCGAGCTTGCCTTGACCTTGCTTGCAGGGCACCCCCCTAATCTGAAGCCTAATGGTATAGGTCATTTATTTTGTATTTTTTTATTACCTGTAAAGCTGGATAGTCCATGGTATGTAATGTACTCACCAATGTTTTTGCTTAACGATGATAAATTATATTGCTCATTATGTCAAAGTTTACCATGTCGCAATAATGCACAGCATTTGCACTGAATACGTTGCTTGTCTCTGAAAACTCAATTAAATCTGTTCAATTTTTTTTGTTAAACTCACATTCCATCTCTCTCTTACAATGATCAGCAAAGTCATCACCATCAATAGTGTGATTATTCACCCCCTTTAGGAGGGCTTTGGACTCCTTGCGTTGGAAAAGCACTCGGAGAATGTTTTTTGCGCAGGAGGTGAACTCGAGTTCCTCTTGCTTTCTTCCACATTACCCTTAGTGTTTTCTTTTTTTTTTTTTTTAATCTTGGTGTTTTACAACCTCCTCACCCTACAACAACCTCTATCACTCCTCATTCCCACATATTTGGGTGTGGCTTCCTGTGCCCTTTCCATCCTAGCTCCTTCTCTTCTTGTCTTCCCCTCCACTCTTGAATGTGCTGATTACCCCATGGCAGGCAGTGTATGTAGGTGCAGAATAGGGTCACTATCTCCCTCCGGGGCATTACTGACTCAGTTTCTAGTCCTGGACGTTTGTATGATAACCCAACGCATTCTGTGTATTCTAGTCTTATTTTGTTTCATTAGCATAACACACCTAAAAAGTACAATTTGTAAGAGAAAAATTCAGGCCTAGAGGCACCTTAACCCTTTGCATGCTGGTGACGGAACCACTATGTCACCAGCCATGGCCGAGCTGTGCTAATGACGGAGTGGTTCCGTCACAGCCCGTCCGCCACGCCTGCGCGGCAGCGATTTCATGCCTGCGCTGACCGTTCTATTGAGCGGGCGGGGCCGTGATGGAACCACTCCGTCACAAGCACAGTGCGCCCGAGGCTTGTGATGGAGTGGTTCCGTCACGAGTATGTTGGCGCCGCATGGCCCCCGTCCCCCCTAGCGCTGCAGCGGAATTACCGCCGCAGCCAATGGGTTAACGAGGTGAGCACTCTGGTACAAAAACTGCAGCAGAGGGAGTTGTCCTCCAGAGCGCAGAAATCTGCGGTCTCCTGTGGGTCTTTACAGTCCCACTTGAGGCAGGGAAAGGGCGCTTGTCGATGCCACAGCATTAACCACCTGTGGAGGCGGGGCGAGGAGACAGTAGTTCACCATCAGCCAATCTACCACCACCTTCAGGTATCAGGAGAACTGAAGAGGCACAAATCAACATCCACCATTCCACCACTCCCATTGGGTCTTTGGAGACATGGGCGAGAGACGGAGATTGGCTGCTTCTCAGTGTTGATGTCACAGCTGTGAAAATAAGCCGTAAATTACAAGGTCATCATAACTCTTGTTCATGCTTCATGGCTTTCTAAGGGAACCATACAAAATGTCTATAACTATAGATTGGCAACTGCAGATTCTTCTGGGTTCCTGGAGAAAGTGCCAGATGCCAGAAGATCCATGTGGAAGGAGACATCTTTAGGACTAGATTTAAGGCCAATGGGGAGAACTACCCACTGGTCATAGCTTCTAAAAATAGAAAAAGACTGACCAAGCGCAATCACGTCAGACCCACTTTTCTGTCCATGTCATTTACATGCTACGAGGTGAGTTCACTTTGTTCTTGAGCCAGACTATGATATGATAATGGCTTGCATTATAGGCAGCAGGCCATCTACTCTCTTTACCCTTCCAGAAACCAATGCACACTTTCTCAAGATGTTAGAGAGACAAGCTATTTCAGCACTGACAATATACCCTGGCAAAGTGGCTATGTTTCCTATATCCACATTAGCTGCTCAAAGTTGCTGAAATCCTGGTGGAAACTACTGGTACAGAATGGTAAATATATATGAAAATCAGACCTGGCTTAGCAAAACTGCTATCTAGTAAATCTCCATTCTTCAATGGCCCTTAGCATTCCACTTTTACTGACTGACAGTTCTGCACCCATGGTGGTAACTGTAATTCATGTACTGTAAACTCCGGGGTTGCAAAATTCCTACTCCAACACTAGTTCACACGTAGTGAGGACTTGTGAGGAGCAGGACTTAGATCCTCCTCTTTGGCAAGCACAAACTCTGCCATCCCATCTCTAATTTTGCTCTAAGCATTCGTTAAAATGAGTGCAAACCAGCCCTATTTTGTTTTATGAGTAAGGCTCCCAGTTTTATGGTATTTATTTTTTTAACATTCCCATCTGTATTTATCCATATTTTATGTTGACATCTTATCAGTATTTATCTGTATTTATTTTGTGTTTGTAAATAAATTCAGTTGTAAAATCGTATATTTCCACATTTATTTAACTGATGGGTGAGCACTTATGCTTTGAAGCCTGTTGTGTTTTAACATATTAGTGTAACATAACAGTACACCCACAGGTAAATATTGCCATTATTCTATAAATATATGTTGCTATGTTGACATATGTCTGTATTTAATTAATTTTCATCCTGTTTTTATCTCCCCAGGCTATGTGTTTAGATGTTAGACTGAAATTCATGAAAGACAGCATAGAGAGCCACTTGAAAGCCCAATGTTCTGTATTTTTCTGCTTCTAAAAATAAATGCAGACAGAAAACACATTGTTTTCTGTCTGTATTTATCTGTAAAAATGAGTCAAAACGGAAAACAGGGAGCATTACTATGAGAGCTTGGCATCCCAGCTGATTTGAAAAGCCACTATCTTCTACTTGCATTAATTTAATACATTTGTGTTTTTTACCATCCCATGAAGTTACTTGACTCAGTATCCCCGTCAGACTGTCTCAAGGTTGGTGTGCCAAAGGATGGAGCCCGTTGGTGCTTTTCAGTGCTCAATTTGTACAAAAACATAAGAGCAGGGGCCTAAAGTTTTTCATAAGAGCCCAATGCCATCACTGTCGAATGAGGGTTTGTCATATAAAAGGGCTGCTAGTTTTGAATGTACATCATGCCTCTTTCTTTGACTACCCTAAACCCCCTCTTTCTTTATCTTACTCTTGCAGCCTCTTTTTCATACCTGCTTTCTTCCTTTGTCATTGTTTTCCCATTTTTCTCTACCTCCTACTTTCTCCTCTCTCCACCTTCCTCTCTTTTGCTATGGTTCAAAGCCCAATAATGTAAATTAAGTACCAGTCCCCAAAAATGAATGCCAGTGCCCACCACCTCGAAACACCAGCACAAATGAAGCACTTATGTTTATCTAGAAATATACACGAATATGCACATTGTTTCTGGAACGTCCGGTAAGAGATGCCTCCTTGTCTGCTGCAGTCCCCACAGGCTAGCAACCAACTAAGATTAGCTCTCATTACATTCGGAAGTGGGTGTATACTATAATCAGGGCCACTGGAATTATGCAGGGGAGAGGAAGGCCTAACAGCTAGGGTGGTCGACCTCGAATCTGAGGAACTGGGTTCGAGTCTCGGCAATGACGCTGAACATCCTGTGATTCTGGGCAATTCACTTAATCTCCCCGTGCCGTTAAAAAATCATCAATGTGTCCTCATGTAATGCAACTGGTGCTATGTAAAGCGCTCTGATACCCGATTCGGGTCAAGTTCACGCTATATAAAACTCTGTAAAATAAAAAAAAATACAATTGTGCGGCGCTTTTCACATAATTATAGATTTGCTGCATTTGACTCATAATCCAGCATCTGCCGCATAATGTGCAGATTTGAACAGAAAAAAATCGTTTCTAGCTCAAACGGTTTGAAAGTTACTAAAAACGTGGCGGCATGTGTTAGTACGCAATGGAAGGCTTTTTGCAAAGGTTGACAGGTCGCATTTCTGTTGCTTAGTGCTATATTTGGGTATTAAGCTGGTACTAAAGAGGTGCACCCAATGTCCAAACAGTGTTAACAAATGCAAAAAAGTGCGAAATAATACTATTAAAAAATGTGCTGCATTACACCGCATAATTTGCCTTTTCTTGCCACATAATTTACTCAACGCTGACATATAATTTGGCCCTCTCGAGCCACATAATTTCAGTGCCCCTGGCTATAATGCCAGGCTATCATACTTGGCTTTCCTTCTACGCCAGGGTATTCAGTGGCTCCTTGATGATGACAAATGGATGCATCTTTGTAGGTTATGGGTGCCCCTTGGTTGTGTTAGGACACCTTCACGTAGGATGCTTGAATTGACTGCAGCAGCCTTCGCATATTCTTAATGGTGAACTGTACAGCACTATCAAGATCCTGGTCAACACCTCTTACTGGACCCACCCTCCAGCCCCCCGCCCCACTCCGCAAACTGTTAATTTCTCCCACTGCCCGTGACTGAAGGATCGTTTATGCTAACTTGCAGCGATGGGCTAAGGACTGTATAAGACCAGACACTCCAAGCACGCCAGGACATCCTGAGAGCAGATAGAAGGACCCGATTTCAATTGTTAGAGTAAACACACAGACATGAACAGTTGCTGGCACACTGGAATGTTTAAAGTGGCATATCTATTAAAGCTTATTTTGATCTACAAGCCCTAATCAGTAAGACATTGACCCAGACGTTGAATTAGGTCCTAAGGCAGAAGTAATGTTTCCACAGCATCGGTGGTGTGTCCTGGACACATCTTTGATCGAAGTTTCATGCAGCAGTCCAGCACAGTGCAAAGGGACCGAGAGAATCTAGCCTCAGAAGCAGGACCTTATGAATATCAGTGGGGTAGGATGGATTCTGTGAATGTTTGTGGGTACCAAAAATGGGTCTGCAAAGGACAGCGGTCCTCCATCCCTGCACTCGTATCGTATCAGTATTAAAGCCTCTGAAACAGAGGTTACCGCTGTAGTTATGGCTGAGTCAGGTTTTCTAATGAAAAAACACTACTTGTTTCTGAACAACGTTTGTGTTATTCGATGAATCTACAGGAAACATCCAACTTAGAATTCTTTGTGGCAAATTCCAAACAAATCAGTGAAAAGAGGGTCTAAAAATAAGTTTTATAAAAAATGGTACATTAACTAGTTTAACTCTCATGGGATTCTTTGCTCCTTGGCACAAAAAAACAGACTGAACAGAATGACACCTATCATGGCATGTAATTAGTACTTGACTGAAGATGTGCGCTGCTGTGAGTGTTGGTCGCCCATGGAAGGATGGGCGTAGGGCCTGGCTAGAGCCCAGGCCCTGTAACGAGCCCTGCTGCAAATGGCTAAAGGCCGTGCACAGCTGTGGATAGCCACCTATGGAGGATTGAACTCAAGGAATTCTGGAATGTTGTATATGATCAAAAATATTCAAACCTTAATTGAAAAAATAAAAGTTAAAGTGAAATTATGGCTGGTATTGGTTACCACACAACAATGCATGTTTAAAAATATTGAGAAATTCACCAACTCACAAATTATGGTTCAGAGCACAATCCACAACGTTTGCCGTGCAAATCATAATTCGCACACCAAATGCAAATCCTATGACCTCAATATTTAAACAAATAAGCAACACCTAAAAACCAGTGTGAGCTCAAAATGAGGCGAAGTAGGGGGCGGACATACACATGCACACTTATTTCCACATCCAATAACAAGCGCTCACTCATACTTACACCCACCCATCCACCCACCTACAAGCACACTCACACCCATCCCTTCACAAGCAAGCACACATACTTACACCCAGCTATCCAAAAGCGCACTTACTCACGAGTAGCGGCCAGCACAGATCTGGGGTGGTGAGTGAAGGGCGAGGGGGAAAGAGGGTATAACTGCCCCATGTCATCTCTCCTCCGCCGAACAGGAAGCAGCCAGGCTCCCCATAGCCAATCACAACACTGCAATTCAACGTTGTGATTGGCTCCCCTAAACCAATCACAAAGCTGCAATGCCCGTGGTTCGGCGCTCAGATGGGGACTGGGAGGCTGGGCATGTTCTCCATGAAGGTTGCAATTCAGCCTGCATGGAGAACATGCTAAAGTGCGCATGACTGATTGGCCAGCCCGAGAGGGCCGGTCAAAGCATCATGCGCACTTTAGTGTGTCCACCACTCCTCCCCTGCTGTGTCAGCAGAGCTGCCCTCATGCTGCCGCAGCAGGGAAGTATAACATAATAATAGCATTGCATTATTATCATTTTATTTCTCCTTTCTTTTACTGCTGCAGAGCAGCAGTGGGGTGATGCTCCTCTGCCTTAATGGAGGAGCTGCCACTGTCACTCACACCCATCCATTCACAAGCACACTCACTCACACCCATCCATTCACAAGCACACTCACTCACACCCATCCATTCACAAGCGCGCCCACATACTCACATCTACCACTCACAAGAACATACATGCACAAACTTTCATGCAACTATTCACAATACACATGTGCAAATACACATATTCATACACACATGTACCAAACATTCAATAAGCACTTACCAGGCCACAGCGGTGATGGCAGGGCAGTGGGTGGCAGGAGGGAAAAGAACAAAGGCATAGGAAGAAGCTGAAGGCTTCTGGGAGAAATGGATAAATGAAAGATCCCACTGCCTCCTCTCATTGGCTAACCTTGTCATGGGTCAGCCAGTGAGAGGAGGACCTTCCTAACTTGTCACACAGTGGGGTGAAGTCAGTGAGACTTGCTGTTCCCACTCCACTTCCTGACATGTTAGGAAAGGGTGGTGTCAACTATCATTTATAAACAGTCGCACTGGGCACTATAGGGGGGTTACACCTAAGCGCCTAGGCTGACTCTATCAGTAACGCTCCCCCTTGTCATGAGAGGGAGGACCCTCACAGGATTTTATTGTTTGACCCCTCGTGTTTCTAACATCTAATAGCAGGAGCAATGGTGAAAGATGAAAAGTGTACCTGGTAAATGCAAAAGAAGGGAACAGTGTCTGAGAGGTAAGAAAATCGGTTCAACTGGCTACAGGAAGGCCATTCCACCTTCTGGTGGAATGACCGAAATCAAGATGTACTGGGTCTGTCACCCAAAATGAGGGTCTACCTCTCAACCTGTGGATCCTGGAGGTTCAGGGTCCACGACTCCATATCTCACCAACTAGGAGCTCGGGATTCAGGGTAAAGACCTGGAAATTAGACCCACCGTAACTCTTGCATGTGTCTTGACTGGATTTTCCATTCAATTGTAAGTTTTAGCTTTAGCAATATCTTCTTTATATGTTTTCTTAGATTGCCAGGGTATTACCTAATGTTACTTTGATGTGTTGATCTTTGTTTTTCACTCCATTCCTTGTGCTGCCTCTGTCCTCGCACTAATGCAAAGAGCTACAAGATATCAAGAGTAAGTTCTCAGGAGAGTTTTTCATTTCTGCGCAAGACCATTCACCCACTTGGAAGCTACAACAAAGGGGATGAGTTGAATGCTTGAATTAATCTTAACCACTGGCATTACACTCATTGAGGGCCCATGCCATTACTTTAGCTCTCTCTGGCATTACAGAGACTGATAAGCCTATGAAATCTGACTAAGGCCCTCTCAGAAGGCATCAAGAGTTCAGTCTGAACAGCTAGGCTGCACCTCCATTGAACGGGACCACAAGTTGCCCCTAGCTGTACCTCTGCCTTCTTCGGCCTCCATCGGCGGCTCCCCCACGTGGGCGGAGGAGAGTCGCCCCACTGCTTTCTCGCAGTGTGAAAAGCAGAAACATAAAAAGATATTTTAGATACCATTTTATGTTTCTGCTTCTCGCACTGCGAGAAAGCAGAAGGCTATGCCCAGTTGGGGGCGGGCGGGTTGACGGTCCCACAGGAGTCCAGGGGAGGAATGTCTTGCCCACTCTGAGTGAGCTGACTGTTTGGTCGGCTCCAGGGCCGACCAAACCAGTCATACGCACTCTGAATTTTCTCTATGTAGGCTGCATGCAGCCTACATAGAGAAGGTGGGCTCCCCATAGACGTCTGTGGGGTCGGCGTCCTAGCCAATCACAACGCTGCCATTGCAGCATTGTGATTGGCTTAGGGGAGGGAGGCTGTCTGAGAGAAGAGAGAGGAGATGTGACGGGGGCCCGGAGGAGATGGTAAATGAATTTTATTTTTAATTAAGTAACCCAGCCCTCCCTGGGTGACCCCCCTCCCCGCGCTCCCACCCCTTCCCTCCCCACCCGCGAGTCATGCCGGCCGCAACAGTGGGTCTCATGGGAGGGGCGCATCTTGCATCACTGTCACACAACAAGGGATGAGAGCCATGTGGCCCACTCAGCTTTATTTGGGGAGAGATTTGGTCTAGGTCTCTCCTGAGTCTATAACAAGAGGTTGACCACAACTCTCACTGTATCAACACAGAAAATTTTAAAATGACAATCTGTTTCCGGTTCAGCTTTCCAGCGGTTGAGGATCTGAGTGACATTTTCTTTTTGCGGTACGCTTCTCACTACCAATAACACATTAATTTGCAGTACGAGTTTACATATCCTGATCTGTGAATTAGAGGCCTCGCTGGCTGCAAATTCGGCTTACTACAGTGTATAATTTAAGCACTGGAGTCAAAATGTGGGTGGAAGGCCCACTGCTATGTGACAATTGAATGGGCAGGCTAAAATGGCCTGCACGTGCGTATTTGCATATGTATGTCTGTCTCTGTACGTACTACTAGGGCTACTAATTGACTGATTGCCCAGGACCTGGTGCGGTTTATTATTGAGAAATAACCTTAAGAAGAAACTACTAATCCTCATTAGGAGGAGAGTACCTTACTATGAATAATATATTATTGTATTGATATTAACTCTTGCGAAGGACAAAAACACCCCTTGAACAAAGAACACTGCTAAATTGTATTAGGACAATGTGCTAGATTTATGGACATTTTGCAGCTGTGTCTCTTTCCATTCCAAGGCTACATTTCTCGATTGTTTTAACAAGTTCCTTTTGCCCACATATTTTGAAACAAAGCCAGTAAAAAATTCCTACAAAAATCCGCGCGCGGGCAGTTGGAATCAGGGACCCAAGAATCTGAGAGTAAGATTTATCCATCCATGCAAGGACAACTTGTGTGGCCCTGTGTGGCTTGATAAATCTAGAGACCTGGGAATGTGTCGCAAAAATGCTACTCCTCCCCAGGAGAGGCGTAACATGGAGAAATATCTTTATTTCTCCTCGTTTTTTTCCACTTTCTATGTGTGCTGCAGTTTGAAGGTTAATTCCTGTTAAATACGGTGCATTCCTGTCCTTTCCTTCTCACGCAGCGAGATGGCTTGCTGCGCTGCGTGATTTTTTGATAATATGCCCCATAGCACGTTGCAACTGTCTACTGTATTACAGAGCTTCACATCTTTGATCTAGCAGCGGCATGAGTCTTTTTGTCCGCTGGGCATACTGGATCAGGTTGGAGTGCTCCACGCCAGGTGAGTCACCGGGGAAAATTTATCCCTGGATCATTAAAAATGCAGGATTCTGTAATGAACAGTTTACAGACTTCTGTGAATTTTGCCAGGGAAGCCCACTTCAGCTTCACATTAAAGTTTTAACAGCCCTTCAGGAACTCGGCGTGGTGTGAAATAAAAAAAAGAATCGCGCTTGCAAAAACACACCAGCTGTGATATCCTCTTAGTTAATTGGTGATCAGAGGTATAAACCTTCTGGTACATTATGGAAAGTGAGAAAATCCTAAGAACTGCTCCTATTATATCTGGAGCCTGATACAATGGATAACACTGGTGTCGGGCAGTTCTGCACCTAAACCAACCAACACGAGGCAAAATGACATTTACACAAACTGACCAGAGCAAAAATGAAATATTGAACTAGTCAGAGAGTCAGTGTACACAAATGATGGACACCGATGGTGGAAGAGTAATGTAACTCCTTTCTACTATTTCCATACACTACCATGCAGAAAACCAGCAGACGGGCTTTATATGAATTGACAATGTTTATTACCAGGCCCAGGTCCACTGTGTAAGTGACGCTTTCAGCGGCACAAACCTGTTCGGAAAATTCTGGTTTCCGTGTAAGCCACATACATGTCATACATTGGGAGAAGTTTCCAAAGGTATATGAGTTCCAATCTGTCCCACTCTACTCGTGTCGGCCGCAGAATCGTGGGTTGTCATTAAGCCTGGGTGGAGTTCACGGAGTTAGTGCAAAAAAACCTCTGCCGGGCTAACCATTGCTGCGCAAGCGGCGGAGTGCGTTAGATAAATGCAGTTCACGTGGATTTTCAGCGCCGGGTGTTTGTCCACACTCTGCCACTCAAGTAGATTTTTTACTTGAGCAGCAGCTTTCTCAATGCAAACAGACGTTTTCTCAATGCGAGCGGTCACGAGAATACGCGACCAGTTGCAATGAGAAATCTGACTGCCCGCGTTGAGAAATCACGCTGGGAGGTTGTTTTTCTACACTCGTCAACCTGATGTTGACGATGGCGAATCAGGAAAAAAACTCTGCTCTGCATTTTCAGAACTCCGCAAGCTCCGCGTAACGAGGAGTTCACCGCCTAGACTTAGTTGTCATGCCCCAGGGCAAGTATTGTGCACCCTAACCAGTGGACCATTAGCACTTTCTGGCGGAAAATTTTAAAAGAAAAAAAATTAGGAGTACAATATTTTTTTCTTTTAAAATTTTGCACCACCTAAGAATTTTGTGCCTGGGGCAATTGCCCCTGTGGCCCCACCCACAGTAATCCACTGGTCGGCCAGTCATGTGAACATAAGCCGTTGATCTCATCTCTCTATCAGGCTGCTGCCTGTGTCTGGCAGCCCTTGAAGCGATGCGGAGTCAGTATACCTTACCCTCTGCTCGCTGCAAAAACAGAAAGATGGCTGTGTTACTGAGAAGAAGTAAAATACGTAATGAGTACTGTATTACCTGTTTGAGATAGTGTGCCGCAAAGAAGTGCATCCTGGGAATATGCAGATTCACAGCTCACATTAAAGGCCTGCACAAACCAGGATGTTTCAAGGCTTTCGGTGTCTTGGGATGATGTTGGCTTGAAATATTGATAAAATATCGACAATTTGTACTGAACTCTGTACAAAATGTATGAAATATATTCATATGGGAAACATAAACACAGAGAGCAAGCTGCAATAAAACGTACCACGTTGTAAACTGTAAATCAAGTATTTGGAAATAGAAATAAACATGACAGGTTCACAAACTAATCTTGTAACAGACTATTCATGTAATCAACAAAGTGCCTCGTCTTGCAATAATATCTCAAAACAGTCAACATTTCAACTCCTGGTGGTTCTCCTAGCAATATCTAAAGTACATATGGTGTTATTAACTCTGCCGGGATCTAACCCTGCAAAATACAGCTCATACATGAAGCTCTGTAGGGATGTTCATCCCACTGAGCTATCTGTCTGACTGTTGAATCAACAAGATTATCCCAGATATCAACATCTGCACAGAGAGGGCTTTGCTACGCAAACCTAACCGAAAACCTAAATTACGTGCCAGGAGTAGGCGTCCGTGGTGTTGTAATGAGAAAATCTGCCCTGCGGATGTTGGGGACCTGGTAGATAATTGAGAAGATATGCCATGCAGAGGACTTTAAAGAAGACCCCCAGGACAGACAGTGAGCCAATATAGAGACTACAGAGCGGAGGCAATGTGCTCTCTGCAGGCGCAGTCGAGAAGTAATATGGCCACTGTATGATGCCCACTGGCCACATAATCTGAAAGATTCAGATGCTGAAGACAGTGCAGCCTGGATAAAGCAGATTAGGATGGAACCCTTTGCAGCCGATAAGGCTGAATCAAACCAGAACGAATGTTTGCCCTCAGTAGCTGTGCTGCATTTAGACAAATCTCATGGAAGATAATTTAAGATGGATGCGTAGTCAGTGTACACAAGTTACTAATTCATTAAAGTTAACAAAGATGTATTTGGCCTTGTTAGAATCTATTTCACAGTTAATATTCGTTTAGGTGTCGTTTGAGAACCCCCTCATCTTATTTAATTAAAGGAAAATGCAGAACAAATTTGTGTGAATTGTATGCCCGGAAAATTCACATCAAGCTGTTAAATATGTTACCCGTTTTTACACTTTTTATCTAAAAGATTTATGGAGACATAGAACTAAAATTGCAAATCCCTGCTCCAAAATTGTCTGAAGAAACAGCAGCACCAATTAAGTGAGACAACTCTCCCCTAATTGTCCAACTCTTTACAGCCTTAAACACAGCTGACCACCCCAAATTACAGTCCGCCTTATTTTTCAATGGATTCACGTGTATATGTATAAATGAAGGTGTCCATCATGCCTAGTCCAAGCTATCACAAGTCAACCAGGAGTCTTCAAACTCTCCATTACCCACTTCCCAGAAAGTGATGCCCTCATTCGTATTCTCATGTCGCTGTTTGCAGAGGATGCTCGAACGTTCAAATCATCTCCCTCACTCTCCCACAGGCAAAGATTACTGATTGCCCCACAGTTATCCACACGTGGACAGGCCTCCTTGTCCTCAGCTCAATCATGCTAAACGTCATTAAAAATTAGATAATTTAATTGTTCCCGTTCTTCTGCCCCTTGATATCCCAAACTCCTCACCATCAAATTTGAATTTGAGAATCTTTTATGGCAATCACAACAGACTGACTTTCTTTACCACGTCAAGAGAGCTGGCCACAAATTAACACCTCCACAACATCTGGAGGGTCCGCTGCACCTCTGTCAACCATGGGATCAAAACTCCTTCAGAGCAAACTCAACAACTATTACAATCATTTTTCTCCACAAAACCCTCAACTTTGAATGATGTATCCTCTTCAACCGACCCAAAGTCACTGTTATTACATAGATAATATATTCAGCTTTTGACATGGAGCAAATGCAGAACGTCTGGTCTACTGTAACGATTCCATTCAGATTTTAACAACTTCCACCATTCCACAAGACTTATCTTTGAACATTCCATCATAGCAAGGCACAATGTCATAAAACAGGATGACACAAAGAAACTTTTCTTCAACCAAATCCTACTGCTGGTTTTCATCTCACTAACATAACAAATGTGTGATCTTCAGCCATATTATCCGATATCAAAGAATACTTTAGGAGACAAAAACAGGGATCAACATATGTCTTCATCCAACAATATTATCCAACCACTCACTTTCGAGCAGTCTGTGTACAATGATGATCACATGTTTGGGGCCATTAAATGCAGGAATAGTAACTAGATAGGATAATTAAGGAAATCATGTGGTGATGAGACTGAAGGGGAAAGTCCCAGTACCAACAGTCTGCTGTAACTGGACACAATGTCTTACTGCTACATTCCAGGAAGTGTCTCTGCTCCTTTAGCAATCTGACTTGAGGCCACTGCAATGTGGAGTTCTCCAGGCTCATCGCCGAGCCCAGTGCCATTTATTGTTTATTTGGCACTTTGGCGTGCTATATTTTATTGCAGCTCATTATGGCTTCCAGTTTTAAGCTAACTCAGACAGCAGCCAAACATTGGTGCATCTTCGAGGCCCCTCAGCCAACTCCTGGTGACTAGCTGGATGACAACTAACACTCTCTATCAAACATAACTTCTTGTAAGAGGTGACCGTAGTGTGGATCTCCACGTGGTGGCCTTCCCTTCTATCCCATCTCTCCAAGTCTGGTGAACACAGAACATAACTGTGGAGCAACCTTTGAATGTCATTTAATCCCCAGGTCAACATGATAGCTGTGACCCGCTTGCTCCCATTCAGGACCTTGATAAAAATCGGTCATTTCCTCCACCCTGAAGAAGAGTGGCTTGTCATCCACCCCAAGTCATCAAGTTTGGACTTTGGCAATGATCTTTACTTTGGCCTCCCTAAGTATCGTATTTCCAGGTTGCAAACTGTCCAAAGCATGGCAACTCTTATTCTTTAGGTCTTTGAGCATCTAACTCAATAGACCCGAACATGGGCAAACTTGCGGCCTTTCCGGTGGGCCAAAAAACTGCTTTCAATGCATGATGTATGCTCTTTCATACACTGAAGGGCCTAAATACATTCAGCATAGATTTCCTCATTATGCTTCATCTTGTCTTCTCAGGTCTGCCTCTCAAGATAGAAGTCTTGGAAGCCTTCCTGAGTGTTTGCTCATTTTCTTACCCTGGTCAGCTGTGTGGGACTCATTCCCCCTCCATATTTTGCTCGCCCCTAATCTACTTCCTTTTTTTAAAGCCCTGAAACCCTTCATGTTTACTGCGTAATCTGATAAGTCGCAATTCTAGCACCATGGCATCTTTGGACAACAGTGCACTCTTAATCACTCAAGCTTCAGTCAACTCAATTCAGTCCAATTCAAAAGCTAAACATCAGTGCATAAACAGATTAAATATTATTTGTCAAATGGCATAAAATCCTGTAATGCATACGTTAGGCTAGCCATGTGACCAATTAATTTTGTAATGGTGCAGAGGTCTTCTCACCTAGGTCCTTACTGCCAGATGTTCGATGCTTTAATCTTACTGGTCTGTTGGTTTGCTAGTGGTGCTAGTCTACCACAGAGTTTCAATGCTGAGGAACAGTGAATTGCTTTGTCTGCAGCCGTATTAGGCTCAGAACATCTGGACCATCACTAAGGTAACCATTGCATTGAGGATATTGAGGATGTCCTGGAGCAGGTTCAGGTCTGCTTCACTCTGTTCTGACCAGACACTCTTTGAATTTCTCCCAATGGTCTCTTCAGTCTACTGATTCCCTTATGGAAATTAACCTGGCACTCGTGTCAAGATTTCCTCTTAGGTCTTCTGCCTCCATTGCTCACCACCAGCCGCCCGCACAATCTGATGAGAAGACAGGTGATTCTGCTCCAATTCCAGGTTGAGATTCTCCCTTGTGATGAAGGTCATCAAGCTGCCCAGAGACTCTTCCTACATCATGTAATGAGCTGTGGTATTGTACGAGTGGGTTACAGTCAAACAGTAGTTCCTTGATTTCTGAGCTGAACCTCGACACGCAGGGTAACATTTCTGGGGCCCTGCAGAAGACCAATCCTTCTTGCTAACCTATTGGCCCTCATCAACAAGCCACTCCTCATCTGATATGGTTGTTTTCGGTCTTCGACTAGGATTCACCATAACACACATCTGATTTCCGGCATCAAGGATAACTCTCTGCTATTCATGGATCATGCTCCATCCTTGAAAGAAAAAAGGCCACTATAGCTCAAGTCTCTTTTGATACTACTACTGGCCAGCATTGGGAAGTTGCATTGCCCAGTTAATGAGCACTGGTTTGATTGGGCCACCTCACACATTTATAAAGTATACGTCATCGTGTTTTGGGGTAGATTCAGTCATCCTCACTTCTATAAGCAGCTTAAATGAACTAAAACCTATGTTGACATTAGTTAAAGCCTGGTAGGATATCCTCAGGATACTTGACTTAGCACCAAACTTATATTAGATTCAAATTTGGAACATTCAATCTTTCTTTGCACACTATTACCAATAAAAGTGTCCCATATTTTATCCAATGAGGGATTTATTAAAATTGAAGAGCTTACTTAAGGTATTCGTCTTCTTCCATTTCTTTACATTTGCGCTCAATTTAAAATTGCGCCCACTGAGTTGTTTAATTATATACAACCTAAGAAGTGTTTTTAACTGCATGTTGGGGTATTTTCAGAACATCACAGAATTTCTGTTTGGGCTGTGGGATAAAGTTCCTTCTGAATTGCATAAGACAACTACAGACAGGTTTAATGCGTTGAAAACTCGTCTAAACAAAGAAGAAATCTCTAAAACAGTCATGGCTTCTAGGTGGCTTCACAAACCAATTGAATTAAGTTTGTAAACACTGGTTACATTACTGAAATGGATATTTTGGGTAGACTTCAGATCCACTTCTACTTGTCGTAGGTATGGAGCCTGACTCTTCTGAAATGATTGCAGACTGTCAGGGCATACTTTTTTCTATTGGGAGGAGAAATTCCTAAAAATAAATATGATTTGTGACTCTAGGGGGCAGATTTATGTCGGACTTGCGCCGCCGTTGCGTCATGCAACGGCGGCGTAAACATGGCGCATCCCTGCGACCCATTTACAACGTGACGCATCTAGACAGATGCGTCACGTTGTAAAGCCCTACGCCACATGTGCGCGTTCCGTCGCAGGGTGGGCATTCCGGGGCAGGTGCGCCTTGCAAAAGTGGCACTCAGTCACTTTTAGGCCAATGCTGCGTCAAAACCCTGCGCCTGCTTGAAGCAGGCGTAAGGCTTGATGCAGCATTGGACAGATAGGGCACCCCCGAGCCTTGCTGGAGCTGCGTCGCTTGCGACGCAACTCCAGCAATGCGCCACCTTTACGGCACAGATGCGTCACGCATCTGTGCCCTTTTTGCCCTATGGTGCGCCGCATTGTATATGCGGCGCACCATGGGTGGCGGAGCTGAGGCTCACAATAACTGGCGCATCCCTGGGGATGCGACAGTTGTTGTAAATCTGCCCCTAGGTATGTACCACACCTTGCTCATATTTTATTTGTGTGGATTTTTCATGCACAAATCATAAAATATCACAAGCCATTCTTTACTATTGCCATGCCCATTGGTCATTTCATTTTAGCCGGAAGTGGTTTAACAAAAACCCACCCGGCCCACTGACCGGTGGCAAGGATTTATTTATAGTTTTTATCATAAATTTGCCATTTTTTAGAGAACAAATAGTATTCACTCATTCAGTGTGTGGTGGTCATTGACAGCTTCTTGCGTTCTAATTCTTTTTTACGCTTCTTTAATCATTAATTATATTTTTATTCCTTTATTTGGTTTATGTTCTAGCATTCAACCTGTGATATTGCATTTTTTTTTATTTTCTAACAGATTATTCCGCAATGTTTTTAGTTGTATCCAAATAGACTCTATGTTATATTTCTCTTAAGCTCGTATGAATCCTTGGAATTTCATGACACTACTTTATTAACATATTTAGGCGATTTTCGTTGCCTTAGGTCTAGCGTTAACCAAGACCTTTTGATTTTGCTTAAATAATATATGTAATATATTTTCACTTTAAGGGCTTTCAACCAATTCTCTGCATCCCCTGTTCTGTCGTAAGGGCATTCAGATTTTACTTCTCCCAGAGCGACAGCAATCTGCTCTTTAACAAGGAGCAAGCACATCTGCAAACAAAGTAGTTCCCTTTAGTGACAATGTGTGCTTTCTGAGACCCCAAAATATTCTCACTTTAAGCCAATATTGTTTTTTTATTTTGACATGGCCGCAGAAAGTCTACCAACAATGCAGCTTTACAAAAACCATAACAAAACATTGATATGGTAAAAATGCGGGCGATCGATTGGTTTTGTTCTGTGTATTATTCTCCCCTGACCTCCGGTAAAAAAGCATATGCCAACTTTCTGACCAATTTACCCAGTTCTGCTCAGAGACAGGGATTACCAAGAGGCTGGATTTCTTAGAGGCACTGCCATACCTCAGCAGCATCCCTGGTAACAACAACTTCTTGTTCCTGACCACAGTGACAATTTAAGGCACGAGCCCTAAACTTCCAAGCGGCCACATAGAAAAGTGATCTTTCTCTCTCACCTTTGTTTAATTCTTTATCTCAATCTATATCCCTCTTTTGCCAACCCCAAACTCTCTCTCTCCTCCCCCCATATACAAACACAGTGTCATTTTAAAGATTAAGGGCTAGACAAAGAAGGGCAATTTGGGGAATTTTTCGTGGGACACCATTTCTAATTGTAAAAGTGTTTTTATTTATATAGCGCACTTCTACCCTGAGGTCTCGTAGCACTGTATTCATACCGCTGTGGAACCCTTCCTGGCTTTCCTGTGAGATGTCCACTCCTGGGCACCCCCAAGGTGGGGCCAGGCATCCAAGCGCTGCTGGGGCCCTTGTGGAGATTAAGCAAGCTATTGCCCAGAGTCACAGTGTGGGACCCATGATTAGACTAGGCACCGAGGCGAGAATTATCAGGTCCGGGGAGATTGAATTGAACCCTGGTCCTGGGCCAGACCTCTGCATCAGGGTCTGCCGCTCTAACCATTGAGCCACGCTTCTCCACGTCTAATGTGGGATTCAATATTATTTGTCATCATTTGTGCAAGAATTAGCAGAACATCAAACATTTGAAGTTCTGAACGGGGAGCCCCAAAATATGTCTTAAACAAATCTCAACGTGACACTGGCAGGTAAAGGATAATTTTACATCCTCAACCTCTCAAACCTCTTTGTTAGCAGTATCCGTTAATTTAAACACTCTCAATATATCCTTCGCCATACACTCTTTTGCAGATTGATGTTTTGATATTACAAGGGCTCTGATGATCACATCCCTCACTACTCCTGAACGATAGATTCTGTCACTAGCTCAAACTTACAGTAAAGTAACTACTTGCTTTTTCTTTTTTTAACTTGGCATTTTAACCTAGACAACACCAAAGGCACAACCTACCAATATGTGTTAAGCAACAAAGGATAGTTAGATACTTCATATAGAGCCATGTATCAATATAATGGGTGTGTGCTAAACTTTCCAAATAATCCCTTTCTCTCTTCTAGACACTCTCTGCTGTCTTTTTGCTGTTGTATAACCTGTGTGGTCTGGCTAATTCAGAGAGCATGGGTCTAAAGAAGGGTCCTGCTTGGTCCCTAACATGCCACATCCGGATGTATCACTTACACTGCACTGATCCGATAAAATGTTGAATTATCGCCCTGTTCTAATAACCCAGACTAACTAGAATTTGAATTTTTCTTCTTTGAAGAATGATTTATTATATTAGTTGCTTGCGGATCCTTAGATGCAAGGGGGCTTATTTACACTTTTAATATGGGAAAAAGTGACGTACTGGTGGCGCAAGGGGCGTGAAAATAAGCCTCACGGTGTGGAGTGAAGCAACCAGGACGAGGGTGTTATTCTAACGAAATGCAGCTAAGGCAGACAGGTAAAGGGCTGCTTAGCTGATGATAGAGGTTGGCTTTCTTTTAAATGGCTGGGCCCTGAATCCCAGGCGGGCAACTAAACAACTGTGTACATAAAAGGCCACACTGACATCAGTAAGTAGCTGCTCCTGAGCAGGACCCATTAAATGCAATGAAATTCACTAAGGACCTCAATGTTCAGAGCTGCACAAGTCTGGGTCAGCACAGCAGTTACCGGCCCCTTTGGAGTTATGCGATTCATGGGAATACCTTTAAATTGTTTAATTTACCCGAGAGATTGTAGCTGCTAGGTACAGCTGAAATCTCGGAGTGAAAGCAAGAGCGGCCCATGCAGGTAACAGCAGTAGAGCGGGATGGCGGTGGACTCGACAGACGACAGTACGTGCTCATTTTGCCCTGGACTTTCACCCAGCAGCAGCGATAAGGAGAAATTAGATATTCTTATTGTAAGAATCGGAACTGAAATTACCAACTACCCTGGTAATTTCTCAACTTTTAGTAGATTCACAAGATCCAGGTTTTAATTGGTCTAATTTTCTTTGCCATAGGAGTTACCGGCAGGGCCGGACTGGGATCGCAGACCAGCCCTGGCAATTAGATCCAACAAGCCCTTCCTGCACATAAAACAATCAATAAAAATTTACTTTTCGCAACTTCTGTGTGTGCTGCATTAAGTAGCACACAAAGAAGTTAAAAAACGCCATTTAAAGATTGTTTCCCCTGCAATGCAGATACCTGCTTTGGCACTAGGCAGCTACATTTAGCATCAGCACAGGGGGAAACGCAGGGCTGCACCATATTGTTGTAAATATGGTGCAGCCCTGTGTTTCAGAATGGTGGAGCGCTGCGTTTAGCCATGGAGGCTAACGCCGCTGTATGCCACTTCTATTGCAAATATGCCTCTTCATCTTATAAAATTACTTCCAATGGAATTTACCTGTCTGAAGAAATGGAGTTTAATGGCTAAATTGTGGCACTAGAAAAACAGAGCTATAATCCTAGCATCCCCCAATTGACCAATTGTATGATCCTGGGCAAATCACTTTGGCCTCATTCATGAGGCCTTGCGTCAGTTTTGCGCCTCCGATGCGTCATTTTTTGTGACCTACGGGCAGCGTAAAAAATGCCTCCTGTTGCGCACTATTTTCAAAGTGACACATCTAAGCAGATGCGTCACTTTGTAAACCCCTGCGCTACATTATACCTGCATCAGGTATAATGTATGCAGGGGTTGCGTTCCCCCACAAAAGGCCTCGTAGAAGTGACGCAGTGAAATCTATGAGATTTCACTGCGTGACTTCTAGGACGCCGTTGCGTCAAAATCTTGCACCTGCCTCACAGCAGGCGTAAGACTGACGCAGGCCTTTTCAATGGAGCTTGCCCCATGTGAAAGGACACATTGCTGGAGTTGCGTCACTTTTGTGACACACTCCAGCAAGGCGTCACTTTTGCGCTTACAGATACGTCAGAAATACTGACGTATCTGTAAGTCCTTGCGACATGATGCGTCATACATTAAATATGACGCATCATGTATGTCGCAAGGAGTGCGCACTGAGAAGTGACGCATCGCTGCTTTCATGCAGCGATGCGTCATTTCTCATAAATGAGGCCCCTTGTTTCCTTCTGCATCACTTCCCTTGAACATTTGCAATGACAGTGCAAATGTTCTCGATGACTGGCTAAATACATTGGGTCCTATTCACAAAGGTATTTTGGGCCATACACATACGTTTAAGGCTTAAAATACTTCACACCTCATTTCCACTTAATTGGAATTTACAAAAAGCTTCCTTGAGGTTGCACATGGATTTACTGCTGCGGATTACTTCACCACAAATGTGGATACATTTGCAGTAGTAAATTAAACCTGAGCGGTGGAAAGTAGATGTTATATGGTATGGGTTGCTTTGTGGGATTATAAATGCCCACAATCGTTTATGGGTATTTACAAACTAAAATCAAATCTTTTCCCGTCCTGAAAATGGACGGAGAGTTGATCTAGCCAAGCAATTGAGTAACTCCTCTTCCAAGACAGGAAGGAGAAAGGACAAGACACAGATTTGCTGGAGGGTAGGGGAAGGGTTTCTCCAAGAGGAAAATTGTATTGCACACACCAAAGAAAAGAAAAGATGTGCTTCTGAATATTTGACTGTCTTTCCCACTGTGGAGAAGTTTAGACTTTTTGCGATTCTGAACAGAGGTTACGGCCAGCCTTTAAAAAATCACTTGCCAAGTTCAATAGCATGCCTGGCCAAATGCACCTGACATGACTTTGCAACCATACTATTAAACCAGTTTGGCAAATGCCCAAAAACTGTAAAAGTAAGTTCAGGCAGAGTTGTGGGATAGGTCCCATTTAGTTCATTTTTATAGGATAGCCTCAAAGAGCAGCCATACCTGATAGGTACTACAGTCTATGTAACCTCACAACACCTAATTTTATACTATGTAGTCGGTGAACCCATATTGTTATCAATCATCGTTTCACAATAGGAATAGTAACTTCCATACAACTGATCGGTAAAATATCAGCCAATTTCTCAACTCCTTGGTTTGTATTGTCTGGGCAACGAAAGCCCGTTGAAGACCACCCACTCTTAGAGCCTTTTATTATGAGATCTTGAGTGGTAGCCATGTTGGCTATCGGTCAATTTGCTTATCCTGCAATCGCAATAACTCTGCTGCTTCTATGTGATGCAATGATCTTCATTCTGCCAGAGGTGAAAAGGGAAGGAATAAATGGAAAACGCAGCCGATGCCCTCATGTGTTTAACTGGAGCTGTTAAAAGAGTGTCTAATAGGTACTGAGGAGGGTGCTTGAAAATTGACTCAAGTCCCTGAACTGAGTTTGCTGAAATTATTGAGGGGAAGGAGCAACGGTTCTGTTAATAAATAAATAATGACTCCTGAAGATGGATTTAAGAGTCAATTAGACCACAACTTTATCTTCATAAATATTTATGTTCCGGTCCAAAGTAACTGTTGCATCTGAAAATGGAATTCCCTTAAAAACAATATTGGCTGTGGACTGTAATCCTTACTTAAACCCACGACCGACCTAAATTCCAGATTTCATCCATTCCAAAGGCATGAATGCATATTTGAAATTCCAAAATAAATGTATCTCCCAATTGCATAAATTATCTGGGAAAAGTGTTCTACATCTGAATGTTGGAATCACAAAATAATGATAAAGGGTACTTGTGGTATAGTCCCGCTACTATAAGGCCTATAGCTTGTATCAATCCACCTTCTGGTCTTGCTCTTCAAACTAGGCCCACTTTCAAGCAGGGTCATCTTAGATCCACTTCCAGACCTTTTCCTGTGTATGTCTACACCTCAAATACATCTGTTAAGTGAAAGAGCAACGAACGGCACCTGGGTTGAGGATGCACCACCATATCGCCTCTTTCAAGAGACTGATGCAACATTTAACTGTAGCGAAACGTGTCCACTTCAAGCTTTCCTCTCTAAAACCTAAATGCCTTTACCACTTCTACACACTTGACCACCAGAATCTCTCCCTATCTCCCCACAGGTGCCTCCAGAGATATACTCAGGCCCCTCCCGAACATTCCATATTTTGACCTTAGTACTCAAGTTCAAGTTCAAGTTCAAGAATTTATATAGCGCACTACTCACCCAGAGGGTCTCAAGGCGCTTGGGGAGGGGGTTCATTATTTATCGAATAGCCAGGTTTTAAGTTCTTTTCTGAAGGAGATGTGGTTCTGTATAAGGCGGAGGTGAGTGGGGAGTGAGTTCCAGGTCTTGGCCGCCAAGTAGGAGAAGGATCTACCTCCCATAGTGGATCTTTGAATACGCGGAACTGCGGCGAGGCCTTGATTGGAGGATCTTAGTTGGCGGGTGGGTGTGTAGAAGGATAGTCGGGTGTTGAGGCATTCGGGCCCTAGTTTGTAGAGGGCCTTGGGTGCGTGGGTGAGGAGACGGAATGTTATTCTCTTGTTGACGGGAAGCCAGTGGAGGTCTTTCAGGTGGCCGGTAATGTGATCTTGGCGAGGGATGTCCAAAATGAGAACTACAGTGGCTGAAATAGTAAAATAATCCATCTCTTTATTAGAGTACAGAAAGAGACCTACGTCTGACTATTGTTGACATGTTTTATAATAAGACCATATAAGTGTAGTCAGGCACTCAGTCAAAGAGTACATTGATATCTTTCCTAGTACTTCAGACCGTAGCTTATAGCACTTTATTGACTGTCTTCAACTTCTCTTTTTTAATTTTCGGGTGTTTGCTTTTTTGACAAAATCAATAAAAAACAACAAATAAATGTGGGTCTTTTTATTTTCTGCTGAAGTCAAAACGCAGTGTATTTCCCCTCAGTACATCAAGAGCTCGAAGACATTAGTTATACTGGCGGGTACTGAGAAAGGTTCTTACCTCATTAATGCTGAATACAGCAATCACACGTGAAAGATGACCAGTTTATTTTTGCACAGAGTCAGATGCTGCAATGCAGTTTACAAGCAATACTCAGTAACTGAAATGCATTTGGGCTGAAATAAAACATTTATGTTGAAACCTGCAGGTTATGCTCCTGACACTGATTATATGTGCAAATGTAGCAAATTTATAATTATGCAAAATTCACTACAACTTCTGGCTCACCAAAACGTTAGTGGCCCAATGTTTAATTCAAAATGTACCTGCTGGAAGCACACATAAATCGTTCCAAAAAAAGGAAAATCGTAAGGAAAATGTGTTAAAAATGAAGAACTAATACAAGTAAGATGTTATTCACAATCTATAAATAAAGAGTCTATCATGCCATAGTGCTAGGGTGCATGCCTGAGTCTATCATACCATAGTGCTAGGGTGCGTGCCTGAGTCTATCATGCCATAGTGCTAGGGTGCGTGCCTGAGTCTATCATGCCATAGTGCTAGGGTGCGTGCCTGAGAGTCTATCATGCCATAGTGCTAGGGTGCGTGCCTGAGTCTATCATGCCATAGTGCATGGGTGCGTGCCTGAGTCTATCATGCCATAGTGCTAGGGTGCGTGCCTGAGAGTCTATCATGCCATAGTGCTAGGGTGCGTGCCTGAGTCTATCATGCCATAGTGCTAGGGTGCGTGCCTGAGTCTATCATGCCATAGTGCTAGGGTGCGTGTATGAGTCTATCATGCCATAGTGCTAGGGTGCGTGCCTGAGTCTATCATACCATAGTGCTAGGGTGTGTGCCTGAGTCTATCATGCCATAGTGCTAGGGTGCGTGCCTGAGTCTATCATGCCATAGTGCTGGGGTGAGTGAATGAGTCTACCATAGGTTTTGTACTGGAAGGGTTCCATTTCTCTACAAAATACTATGGCTAGATAAGTTTACAGCATTTCCTTACTTTGGGGCAGTACAGTGCAGCACACATGCAAAGTCGGAAAAGCAAGGAGGAACCTTTTAATGCCTGCTTTTCAGTGGTGTTAATTTTTGGTGCTAAACCCTGTCTACTAATCTTAGTAGACAGGGTTTAGCATAAAAATGAATGGGTGTTTGCACGGAAACTCCTGTGTACCAGCCATGTAACACCCCCTTGACACAAAGTAATGCAAAGCCGCATTTCACGCTGCCTTTGCTTTACTTTTCCATGTAAACCAACCAAATACCAATTGCGTTGGTTTGTTAATCCCCAAAAAGGTACGCCTGTTTAGTGCTAAAAAAAGTAATGCTAACCCAACGCTAAACCTTTGTGAATCTGGCCCTTTGTTTTTTCATGGACAGGCTTCCGGAGAAATGCAGCTCCAGCTAAGAGGGAGCAACTTTAATTTTATGGCCATGAAAAAAAAATGCGAAACAGTTTTCATCTGGAAGAACTCCAAGCCTTGACAAATATGTACTGCATACAAAGCATTGCTTTCACAGTCATTACATTTATAATTAACGAGCAACTACTTTGATGTAAGCTAAATGAGCAATTCTCTCATCTTAAAATGGCTGCCGCCCTCGACGTTAACTGTCATCGCCGTTCTCCTGTTGAGCATCTTGCCAAGGTGCCCTTACTCTGTAAAAGATCCTGTTTGTTCTCTCTCCTACTTCATGAGGAAGAAAAATAGTGTTCTTATGTTCCTATACAAGCACTTAGTTAGTAAGGTGCACTGTCAGAAATTATGGGTACTTAAAAACGGAGAGGTGGAGATATACAGAAATGTTACCCTTTACACAAACCAGAGTGATATACCAGAAAAGATTAGTGGAAGCCATGCTATCAGTGTTGGCACGCATCTTTAATGCCCATGCTCTGTGCTCCTCCTTGGTAGGATGTGGCAAGAGCAGCGGCGGCCACTACAGGTAAGTGCGGTGAAGTGGGAGGAGTCGACATATGACGGAATATATATAATTAAATAAATAAATAACAGCTCTTCCGTCATCTGTTGACTTCCCCCCTGCCGCACCCCACCCTGCCCCACTGTCCCACCGTGTTTACCTGTGCCGGCCGACGCTGGGCAAGAGTTTTTGGGGCATATTTACAGCCCCTATTGCCACAGGAACGTCACTTTTAGTGATGTTCCGTTGGCGATAAATGCTTTACCGTATTTACAAGGCGTAGTTAAGCCACCTAGCATAGCTTAACGCCTGCCTTGTAAATAAGACCTTCTTTCACTCTGTAATTAGTGTGAAAGGGGTGGGCAATGGTTGTTATGGTGGGCATTCCACGGCAACACCCATTGATTGTGATGCTGTCCCATATTTACAAGGGTGGCATTAATATGGGGCAGTGACAAAATTAAGGCCAGGGAAACCTGGTCTCAAACAGGCACAATGAGGATAAATGTTTAATTTCTCCTCATTTTTGCTGTTTCTATGTGTTTGCATTGTGCAGCACATAGAAACAGCAAAAGGCCTTTGATTGTTTATGTGCGGGAAAGGACACCAATAAAAAACTGATGTTGTGCAACTACTATGTGTGCTGCATTAAGCAGCACACAGAGAAGTTTCAAAACGTCATTTAAAGATTGTTTATGTGCAGGAAGGGAGACCTTTCCTGCACATAAACAATCTTCCCCTGCAAGGAAGACACCCTTGCACTATTGTGCAAGGGTGCCTGCGCTGGCGCTAGGCTGCTAAATTTAGCGCCAGCGCAGGGGGGAACGCAGGGCTGCACCATATTCATGTAAATAGGGTGGAGCCTTGCGTTTCAGAAGTGGCGGAGTGTGGCATTAAGCCGAGGAGGCTAACGCCACACTCTGCCATTTCTGTAGCAAATATGCCCCTTTGTTTCAAATTCCCTGCTTTTCGAAGCCCACCTTTTCATAACCAACAAAACAGGGAAGGACACTTTCCAGAGCCAAGCATTGGCAAAGCCAAATGGTCTCACTTTTGGACCCATTGACTTTGTCAGTGGATTTAAGTCACACTGTAGAGCAACCCAGATGCTGCGCAGCATGGCTAAATAAGACCAAAAAAGCCTATGATATTGCTGGCCACATGCGCATACCTACAAAATGACGGTGGTGCTTATTTTGTATTTTTATTTGCTAATCTGAGTTACATCGACAAAAAAATTGCTTGAAAAAAGTTTGAAAGGAACGTGCCAGAGAGCATTGTGGAGCAAGTGAGGGAGAAGCTCATGGGTGAGAAAAGGAGGAAGATAAAACAGCAAGTGCATCACGGCAGGGGCTGTGGAGTAGCACATATATGACAGAGACCAACATGGAGCGCAGGGAGATGAAGTGTACTGGGGAGACAGTTGGGAAACACATGCACTCTCTTGCATGATGAGAAACATAGTGCTTCAATAGCAGCGGTAGAATAGAAGGTGTCAATCAAAATAGATGGCAAAAAGGCTATACTGCACTGGAGGGACACGCACAAAATTGACACATTGGGATAAAAATAAGAAGAAGTCAAATTAAAGTGACAGGAAAGCCAACCATTGCTAAGCAATGGGCAGGCTCCAAGCCACTCTGCATTCATGGTAAACCCACACTATGCTTTTCACAAACAGATACCCGGGCTGCCTGGTATGCTCCACCTAAAAATCAAGAGAGGTCAACTTGGGATTCCGCAATTGTTTTGGATGTGATTTTAAAGAGGACACCCAACCTCTCCACACTGGTTCTTGTCCTTGGGACCGTCAAGTGTCAAAGGACTACCATTCTATCATTTAATTTTTAGAACATGTCATTAGGTTTATCTAACTGCTCATATCTTAATGGTGCCATAGTGTGTGGACAGTGCATTTGTAGGGGTCTGCACACTTTGTGTAGACTTTGTCCACCGCTACTGGACTGGGTGGGTTGGGATACTGCTCAGAATCCAAAACGATATGTCTCTCTTTCTTGCTTGAAAATATTTTATGTGTCAATTTAACTTATCATCGCCAAAAACTTAGTCCAAATTAACCTTATTAGTTATGTATGCATCTCAATTTTTCCTGATTATGACCTTTAAATATGTTGGCCACACGCAGCACTTATAAGCAAACCATGTCTCGTGTTTTTTTAGGACTCACTAAAATCCTGCACGGACACCGGCTACAATTGTGTATGGGTATTTGTATGGTTTATGGGTGGGTAAGGGTATGGTAAAGGCTCTTTTTAAGGAGGGGGTTGGAGGGGCTTTTCCCAATAAAGAAAAAATTATGAAATTTATAATTATTTTGTTTTTAAAGTGGGGGGTTGGGAGACCCCCCCCCCAAAAAAAGAAATATAATCATTTAAAATTACATCTATCTATCTATCTATCTATCTATCTATCTATCTATCTATCTATCTATCTATCTATCTATCTATCTATCTATCTATCTATCTGTTTATCTATCGGGTAAACTTACCTTAAATACACTTACCTTACATGGCAAAGGCACGCAGTGTAAGGACACTTTGTATGTAAAGACATGGCTTGGTAAATTATTTATGGCAAAGGCATGTATGTTAAAGGAATACGTTGTAAAGTCATACAACTATTTTATAGGGCTGAATGCGTACTATGGAGGCTATCCAGTCAAATAAATAAGGCTAAATGGTCACACCTGTAGCACACAAAACGTATGACCACTCGGACTGGCTCAAAGAGTTGAATGCTCGATGGTAAGGAAACCACAAATAAGTTAACTTCAAGGCTACAAGTTTCACAGCAAACATAATTTTCCATCCTTCCGAATTGGCAAATTGAGTACCATTCAGTTGAGCAATAGTAAAATATGTTCTTTACATTGTTTAGAAAGAGCAGAATTACTGAGTGCGGCACTACATAATAAAGTTATTACTTTTGACTAAGCATGTGTGGTGACATATGGAGAGTTGTTACAAACTTCCTAATAAACAAATATGCTGTTATGTTAATTGTTTTGACCTAATTATGTCAGGTACACAAATTGGATATTTGTATATTCCAAAGATTAAAGTTATGGTAAAAAACTTAGAGCAATGTTTGATTTGAGCCACCATAATTACATATGATCTGATGTTAGTAGAGACAATTTTACATTTGCTGCAATCTGTACCTTAGAGATTATCATCTGAAGTCTACACTTTCTGCTGAAGGAGCTAAAGGTGAGCCTAGAAGTAGTGTCGTGAAGTCCCTAAGGTACAACTCCATTTTATGTAGGCCCGACTCCATATTAGTTCACAGAGGCCGCCATCTTCCTTGATCTAGACAACGGAAGCCACCACATTCCCTGATCTATGCAGAATAATTGTCACGTGTGCCTTTTAACGCAGATTGAAGTACTTCAATTAATGACACATATACAAAATCTAATACGACATTCATCTGTGTCAAATGTCTCCTTCTCACCATGTCAGGGTTAAATATTAATACATACAGATATATAATCAAAATAATGTAGTCTGAATTGACGTCCTTTTGTCTTATATGTCCATAAGGAAATCTCAGAGATGCATACTTTGGTGCACTTAATCTGTGTCAGACATTCCTAGACTTATGTCAGAAATTCTAATTTCTGGTAAGATTTAGAATATAAGGACTGTATCTTGACCACATGTCAGGAGGGGTCCTTCGCCCATATTATCGCCCAAGATTCTGCCAAATATGGTCTCACCTGTCCCAGTGCACTGCACACTTTGCAGATGAAGACTGAAGCTGATAAAGCCAAGTTTCCGAAAGAAAACTGACTGACTGCTACCACAGTGAGTGTTTGCCCTTCGCGGGTAACACTAACTCCATGCTTATAAAGGCAGTCTTTGCTGCCATGTCTTCTCCCTAAGAAACTCTAGATCACAAGCTCTCATAATATAGCGCATAGAAATAAGCAATGGGTGTTAGGTTTTAGAAAACACTTTATGGATCAACTCTGCTTATTAGGTGTGATAACATTTTAAATGACATTTTAACAATGCTGGAAATGTTAATTGTATTCTAGTTATTCATAAAGCATCTTGTTGCTTTTTTTATAATATTCTGTGCAGTTGTTTTAGATGTACTGAGAAATAGATTGTTCCTGTAGTAATAAATATTTTTAACTAAAAAGTGTTCATTCTTCTTAATACAGTCTGTATGATATTGTGAATAGCGAATAAGGTTGTTGCTGTTTTCACTGTGCCCGTGATCCCTTAGGATTGTTAGTAACCTAAAATCAATACTTCTATGTCTAATGTTGTGGCCAAGGAACTGACAAAGTGTGTTAATGACTCTTCTATTCTGAGGGGGCTAATACATCTAAACTCCTGTTTGCAGATAATTCTCTATTAATCTCCAAGTCTCAGATGGGGTTACAAAATCTGCTAAATATATTTTTGGAGTTCTGCTGCTCCAGGACCGAGAATTAAATGCAGCAAAAACGAAGTTAATGGGTTGTGGCAAGAATGTTAATAAAAGCTGTTCTGTAATGGCTGGAAAAGACCTCTTGGAACAGGTCTTTAGCTACGATTTTCTCCAGCCATGGAAGCCTATTGAGCGAAGGCCACAGTGCTGCCTTGTATGGCGCAGAAGTTTGGGGTTAAACGGATACCAATAAGCTTGCAGTGTCAGAGAATGCATTTATTAGATCATTACTCTCAGTCCCTATAAGTAACCCCCTGGTTCCACTTCATTTTGATATAGGAGTGAAAACAGTGTCTGATCTGGCCCACTTAAAACCACTATTACTCTGGATTTGTATCTGAACAACTCTGGAGTAAGCTGAATATAGTGATTCCCTCAAAGATGCAAAGAAAATGGATCGTTGGCGGTACCCTGGTTAAAGTTTGTTCGTGACTGGTGCAAAACATGGGGCTTCATCAAACTGTGGGACTTGCCTGAATTAATTTGTAAGGTGGACAAGCAGATCTTTCAATTGACCTACTAGTCTCTTGTGTGGAAAGAGATAATAACCAAGGGCACTATGGGCCACCTTGCTAAGCAGTTCTTGGTATTTACACCTACCCCCGCATTTGAAAGCTATATTGACAATTTAACACATAAAACTCCTTGTCGATTCATGTCCAGCTTGTGGCATGACTTCTGAGACTCTGGATCATCTTATATTTGTATGCCCCGAATACTGTGGTGTGCGCAAAAAATGGCTGTGTCCGATCTATTTGTCTTTGGGGGTACCTCACGGCAGAGAGGCAAAGAGAATATTGATGATTGACACAACTGGCCCAGTTGTTTATTCTGTGAGTCGGTTCTTGTTCAGCATCTGGACAAAGTGAGAGAAGTTTCTGAAATTATTGTAATTTTTTGTATATTTAGAGTATGCTTTGTCTTACGGAAATAATTTTAAGTTTCTATGCATTATGCACATAAATGTATATATATTTAATGTCTATTGGCCAATCCTCTCTAAAAGCAATTTCCCGAATATTACACTTTTTTTAAGACAGATGGGTTTTACACATCTAGGAAACTGATTTTGATTTTAACAAATAATTTAGGTAACGTACAGATAAAGCTCTCGATTTGTGCGAGTATCCTGATATTTACCGATAACAACAATTGTAATGAAATCGCAAATTGCATGAAGTATGCTGGGATTAAGTTTTATTACCTTTATGAATTCTTTTAAAGCTTTTATTATATTTATGTATCAAAGATACTGATTGAAGATAAATTTGTTAAATGTATTATATGGATGTTTTGCAACTTTGATGGTTATGAAACTGAATAAAGAATCTTTGATTGATTAAATACTTCTATGTCAACTACACATGGAATAGTGTTTTGCAGGGCTACACTAACTTGCCTTTCAAATTAATCGCTGGTACACTGAACCGAATCCATGTGTGACACCCGTGGCGGGGGAGGGGAACACGCTTTGTAGAGTTAGACCAAAGTCGTAACTTATTCAACATCTGTAATGCAATGTGGGGCTAGTATCTTACGGTTATGCCTTGAGTACTTTACACTTATCACACACGTCTGAGCCAATATTAACTCAATTGGAGGCATACATAATAACCATTATTATCTCCTATTTGAAATAAGGGAGCACCTGTTTCCATAGGTTCATGAAGGTTGACTCATAAAAGGCTATTTCCCATGCTGTAGGTTTTTCTAATTCTTTGATTTCAATTACAAATGGACTTCATTCATCATGACATCACCTATCATTAGAGGGTGTAATTGCAGGGAAGCAGTTACTGAAAGCTCAAGGTATCCCCTATGAGGCAGAGGGCTGTTACTTTCATAATAGCTATCCATCCAGCATATATGCCTTTTGAGACTTTTTACTCCTGGGTGGAGTTTGAACCTATAGATGCTGCCTCAGGACAGTTTCATGAACATACAGAGACAGACCCCACTGTGTATTATAGGACATACAAAGGTTTGGAAATCCCTTTAATTTATTAGGAACACCAACATTGCTATAGTGGACAGTTGCCACACACACACAGATATGGCCAGTCTTGGAATGTCGGCAATGTACTTTGAGTTCCAGACCTTCTGTCGCAGCAGGACCTGCCACTACTGCACAAATGCAAACCATTAGTCCACAGACTATTAATGCAATCATGGGAAAAGAGCCTGCAATTGCTTTCAGGATTGCTCAGAAGACCAACCAGTAAGAAGCAGTGTATCCGTACACAACCCCCCAAGTTAAACACAGACTACTGACTGAGGGTCCAATACCTGCTTTGGCAGTTTGGGAGCAGGGCTGCCACACCACACCACCGCCCCACTCTCACACCATCAAAGCCGTGTGAGCACCACCCACCAGATTATGAGTTTTCTTATGTCTGGCAGGCATTTCATGTGTGGTCCCACAGCCGTGCCTCTAAAAATGGGCACTGCTATAGCAGTGCCAAAAGGCAGTTCCTGCACAGCATGGACTCTACAGTCCATGCCGTGCAGAAACTTAGGGTGCATGCACAGAGGGGTGCCCAATATGTGCCCCCCTGCATTCACTCTCTGCACAGGGCCAAGAGGCCCTTTCCTCACTGACAGTAGTTTCATGGAGTAAGAACCTCAATGAGACTGCTGGCAGTGAGGAAAGTCATAATATGCTTTGAGGTGCCACAGGGCACCACCAAGCATAATGTGGCCCGCAGACCATCTTGCCACCTTGAGGGATCTCTGATCCCTGGAAGTTGTGACGTTGCCATTGCTGGTCTGATTGCCCAAGTTGTAATCCGGCGGTTGAACCGCTTGTGCAGCGGTGGCCAGACTGCCCCATGAGTTTGGCAGTCCTCGGATCGCCAAACTCATGATTAGGCCTTATGTGTCTTCCTCTTGGGATGGTGCCTCCGGTAGAGGAGTGTAACTCCTAGGGGAGCATCTTTGCATGCATTTATACCAGTACACATGGCACGCCTTCATTGGCGGTCCACCTGATGTACTTAGACAAGTACAAAACAAGCACATAGCTGACTGACCCTGGATTTAAGAATAAAGTTCATGGGTAGCTGCTCTAGTTTCCTCAATCATTCTAAGCAACAAAAACGGAGAGGCTACAGTTCTGGCTACGCGTCACAGACTAAAAGCAGTTCCAGTTCAAGCCTTTGAACAGGAACTACCAAAAATAATCTCAGAAATGTACATCTCTTTAGCTAGAGCTACCCTAGGTACTCAACCTGTTAAACCACACTTAAAACCTAAAAATGTCACAGAGGGTTCCGTTAAGGGGAAATCTGCAATGTAAGGGAAGAAAAAACAAAAAGATAAAAACAAAAGATGGACTGGATCACCTATTTCTCAGGAATCTAGCAGGAATGGTTATAACTTAAGAGACAAAAAAAATGTTAAAAAGCCTGATAGGTATAAGTATTCTGATACCTGTTCTTCATGTTCTTTTGAGGGCACTGAAGGTAACAGAACCGAAAGCGGAAACCGATTTGAGTACTGAAGAAAAGAGGAGTACAATAGGAAGGAGGAAGTGAGACTGATATCAGCATAAAGAGGGAAGAGGAAGGATTGGACTCTAAAACCCCCGTAAAAACAAGGAAGTGGCTTGACTTTCTAAAAACAAATGCTGATCCAGCAATAAATCCTCCGGGAAAAAAAAACACTCCTAGACACCGCCGCAGATGTCATGATAGAACTTCAGACAGGTCAGAAATTTCTGGATGCAAATCCAACTGATGACTTTCTACAAATCGAGACTTCAGATCAACATTTAAATTCTCCTGATAGGGTTTACGACCTAAAAATACAAATTAAAGGTGACATACTATGTATTATCAAATCAGTCTTTTGGACCCAACTATCTGATGATTATGACTTCATCCTAGTAGAGAAGGTGGCCTCTAGCCTTCATTTGGGAAACAACTTAGGGAGGGGATGTCATAAGAGTAGCCTTCTCTCCCATAGTACTTGAATATGTCAAGGAAATTTATGCCAGTGAAGGGCTGTGAGAGAAGCTGCAGCCTTTTATCGAAACTAAGCGGGATGGGATTAGTACTCTAAGCTACATTTTATTACTCTACTTAGTGAACCACAGAGCACTCACACCAAAATCTTAGGTGGTAGTACTATACAATATACAGAGTACATGCCCTGCTACTTGCATTACAAAAAACTGTCTTATGAGTTCCCACACTCATTGTGCTCTACTCAGCTTTCTGTGTGCAAGCTTACAATGTCATTTTGCAACATTTGTGGTTGAATTAATTCAAGGATACAAAGGGAGAGCCTAATCCAAATAAACTGCATTGGTCCATGTGAGGCACTTTGGGCCATCAGCATACTGATATTCACGCTAAAAAGAACTGTGCAGCTGACCAAGCAGCAAAATGTGCAATTCAGGCTCACTAAAGTATTTTAACAGCAAAAATGCAGCTGAGGCTCCTACACTTTCATTCAGAAAACATTCCAGTAGCTATGATACCAGGAGTGGAAGCAAGAATAATGCCTAATAATCTATGTAGATTAGAATTATTCAAAGAAGCACACAAGGAGTTGCCCTCTACACAAGCAGTGAAAAATGCAACAGTAGCAATGATATGGCAATTCTACTGGTGGCTTAGTTTACATAATTAGATGAGGGACTATTTTAGACAAGTGACGATCATCAGCAGATTAAACCTTCCACTGCCAACCCTGGCTAGCTCCCCTCGTGATCTCAAATATCCACTTCTGGGTGATTTATTTGGACCATATCAGTCCCATAAATTCAGCTAACCGATATAAGTACATAATATGGATTTGGCCACAGAGAAATGCAAATGCTTCAGCAGACGTAACAGTTTTACTGTGCCTAGTGTCAATGGGGTGAGTTCATTCATTTCATTCAGATAACGGTCCTGCATTTGCATCCAAGGCTTACAGGGATTTAGAGCCTCATTTATGAAAAGTGTTGCATCACTGCAGGAAAACAGCGATGCAACACTTTTCATAGCACCATCCTTGCTACACCATGGATGCGTCATATTTATGGTACGGCACTCCATGTTTAAAGGATTTACAGATACGTCAATATTCCTGATGTATCTGTAGGCGCCAAAATTGACGCATAGCTGGAGTGTGTCTGAAAACAGACACAACTCCTGCACTGTGTCTTCTCACATGGGGCAGGGAGCATGGGGAAACATTTAAATGTTACAGAGTATCAAAAAAGTCAGAGACAAGCTGCTCTGACACCGCCACCTGCTGCCGACCGGTTGGAGAAACAGTTTGGGGAAATATCCATGGCAAGCAAGCCATCATCCTCAAAGAAAACATCCACTGCGCCTCTGAGAAAGAAGATACCATCCAGACCATGGAACACCTCAACTTTAAACTCCAAACAGACAGAAAAACCACCAACAGAGGTACCTTCACCTACACACCACCTGGACCACACCCCAGCTTCAGCACCATCCTCTCCTACTACATCTCCCCTCTCGCCATTGACTCCAAGGCTACATCTTCCTCAACCACCACCCTACTCAACAAAATGAATAACTTCGGAATCACCCATCTTGCCACTGACTCCACCCACAAGACAGGACAGATGCTGGACCCCACTTCCCCTCCAGCACCATGGAAAAGTACAGGCAGGTCACTGAACTCACATGGACCGACCACATCATCATGTACTTTAACATCTCGATCCCCTGCACCTCCATCCAGCGCCCCCCACCCCAGTTGGAGCAAAGTATCAGAAAGCAAATGGACCGATGCCATCAACACATCATGCCCTAACAGTGCATCTAACCTGGGCTAAGCTGTCAAAAACATAAACTTCTGGATCACCAACTATGCTGACATCATCGTTCCCATCAAGACCAGCAGACAAAGGAGATCCACCTAGGAAGCAAAACGGTACACCAAGGCCATTAGGACAGCAAAATGCCATTGCAAGCAACTGGTAAGGAGATGGAACACATATAATGGAATACTCATTAAATCACATTTTGCCCTCAGCCTTAGACCTCATGAAAGAAGATCTGAAATTGTTACAGCATGGTCAGGCTCAATTAACAGCAATTGTACAACTAAATTGAGCATTACAAACACTTATATAAGGTTCGTGCTGTGGCAACTTTTTAATGAAACAGCCTTACTTGAACCATATAATTTGGCACTCACTCTAAAAACAATGCCAAGAAAGAATCCACATGCACCCTATTAAGCATAGAACAAGTTGAAGATGTACCATTTGCAGTCAGTGACAGGTCACCTATTACCTGGTTAATATATGGTATTATTTCTTTACCTCTAACTACCTTTCATTTGTATTACTGTCAAAATAATAAATCTATTAGTTGGTATGAAACCATGCAAAATTCACAACTGCTCCATTCATGGAAATTTCCTTTTACCCACATCTGTTTAAATGGAAAGGAGACCCTTTGTATATCAGTACCGCAAATTGTAGAAATCCTCTTGAACACTCCCTTCTGTGTGACACCATGTCTTTGCTTGGAATCTATAGTGCTTTGATGTCAGGGTTAAGTTGTATCTTATCTGTTCCCCCTTGCATTTATTCCTATACACCATTAACTTTTAAATAACAGCTCTTATTTGTTTTTAACAAATGTTACTTGCTTAGGGTTGGAGCCTGGCTAGCCATGCCTGTCAACAGTTTCAGGAACAATAAAGTGTTGTGGAAGGACCTTGTATCCTCTGCCTGGAAATGTTATTAGGAACATTATTGGTCCAGTATAAGTATGAAATCTATGCGTTTTGGGGACTTGAACAAAACATTGTCTGTTCTCTTACAAAAAGAAGTCCCTTTGACTTCAACGGTTGAGGTTTATAATCTGCAGACAGCAGGATTGTTTTAAAAAATAAGCTGCTGTTACACACACAATACCCAGAACTTTTTGCAGTTATTGTGCAAACAATTCATCTGTAACAACTGGTGTTATGTATCTTTTAAAGAACATCGGATCTGGTTTAGTAATTGGATTTAAAGCAGTAATTAGACTGATTCTGTCATTTTTTTATTCTCTGTTCTCCAGGCTTTTCGGAGGATTTCCGATCATAATACTGCTAATTGGCTGTGGTATCATCATCTTTCTCCTGTTACACCACGGAAATCAACAACATGGACTACCCATATCCAACAGAACAAAGTTGCAGAGTATCTAGCATGCTACATGGAACATGCTTGGCTATCTGAACTCAGTGGGCACTGGATGCTCACATTTTGCAAAGTGAATTCTACACAAGTAAAATCTGTCTGACTGACATGATCTTGCACTTACATCTGGAACAGCCGCCAGGAGCTTGTCTTGATATGGAACTGATCTTGCAACTTCGACATGAACACCAGAAACAAGGCAGAGCAATACACCTGTCCCTTCTTCAGGATGCCACGTATGACTGAGCAGTATTACCAATGGCACTTTTTGACCCAGGTCTTGATGAATGGCTTGTCTCATTGTTATTTTTTGTAGCCTCCTGGAGAGGAGCGGCAACTAACATCGAGTGCCTAGGACGAGTAACCAATTGCTGGTCCATCTAGCACACCAACTGTCAACCACAAACATGCTCTGTATTGATTTTGTAAAGATCACATGTATGCAGTATGTGCACCTAACAATGTCGACATGTCCTAGAATGAAGAGTGAACTCAACAGGAAATTCGAACAATGAATCATGCCCTGTATCCATCATATGTACTACAAAGCCAATACAAACTAAGAATTGAAAAGTAAATAATTTTTCCTTCTTTTAAATTGACTCTTTTAGTCTTTGTTTTTTATATTGCCTATTTTTAATCTGGCCTATCTGTAGTATGACTGGTATGTTTTTCACTAACACACACAATATGTTGTAGATAGATTCTAAGATATGGTTTGTTATTAATAGCTGTAATGCAAAGTTTGCAAATACTCCTGCTTCGTTATGGTAAATATATATTATCACATATGTTTTATTTATCTTTTATATCCGCAATGCACTAGTAGCTTTTATATTATTCTATATTTCACCACAAGTATATTATGTATAAAAGTTTTAAACATGTATCTTATCCTAGATAAATATAGACAGTAACTTGAGAGCATGAATTTCTCTGCACATTTGTCAAATTCCTGTTGACGTACCATTCAGACATACAAGCTACGGATGCTGTAAAGTCCTTTAAGTCTGACTCCATCTTATGCAGGTCCCGATTCCATATTGGTTCACGGAGGCTGTCATCTTCCTTAACTTAGACAACGAAAGTAGCCATGTTGCCTGATTTATGCAGAATCATTGTAATTTCTGTCTTTTAACACAGCTTTGTCGGGAACTGTGATATCCTCAAGTTCTTTGATTAATGGCATAGATACGGTATCTGGGTCAATGGACTTCCCCTCACCATGTAAAGGTTAAATAAGAACACATACAGACCTTTAATCGAAATAACATAGTCTGTATTGACATTCTTTTGCCTTATATGTTATGTTATTGAAATTTGTTAAGCGCCCAAATATCCGAAGGTGTCAAGGTGCTAACTCAGCAAGAATAGGCATGGATCAACATAAACAAACATCTGAAATGCATACCTTGATCCACATAATCTATGTCAGTCCTTACTAAACTTATGTCAGAAATTAAACTTTTTGCTAAGATTTAGAATATAAGGACTGAAACTTGACCACTTATCAGGAGAGGTCCTTCACGCAGCTTATCACCTGAGATTCTACAACAGACAGTCTCACCTGCTGCCAGTGCACTTCACACTGCATCTCAGCTGAAGACTGAAACTGATAAAGCCAAGTCCTGAAGGAAGACCGACCAACTGCTACTGCACTGTTTTTTTGTCCTTCGCAGAGAACACTGTCTTCATGCCTCAACTGATAAAGACAGCCTTTGCTGTTAACAAGGTATGAAGTGTTCCTCTGTTCTCTAACAAACTCTACATTGCAAGTTGCTCTGCCTTTCATACTATTGCAAATAAAAATAGGCATTAGGGTGTTAGGTTTTAGATAACATTTTAAATGACATCTTAACAATTCTTGAAAAGTTCATTTTATTTTCGTTACTTACAACATGTCTTGTTATGTTTTTATAATATTTTGTGTAGTTGTTTTAGATGTACTGAGAAACAGATGTTTCCTCTAGTAATAAATACTTTTAACTTAAAAGTGTTTATTCTTCTTAATACAGTGTGTATGATACTGTGAATAACAAAATAAGCTTGTTGCTGTTTTCACGGTTATTAACCCAAAATCAATACTTCTATGTCAATTACACATTGAATAGTGTCTTGCGGGGCTACAATAACTTGTCTTTCACATGCAACGCTGGTGCATTGAACCAAGTTCATCTCTGACACCAGTGGGCGGGAAAGCACACCTTGTAGAGTTACGCCAAAGTTGTAACTTATGCAACAGGAGGTGTGAGTGGAATTTTAATTATGGATGTGGAATTTGTAGCATTTCATGAATTTCTGTGTTACACTTGTTTTATGAAATTTCCCAAATTACGTCTTACATCATGTTGCATAGCTACGCGCAATTTGTGGTAAACTTTTATAGCAAATGTATGGGAACAACAGAAAAGGAATGGCTGTTCGTGGTGCTCTTGAACAATTCTTCTAACATGAAAGGCATCAAAAATTGGCACAAGGATACATATCTGAGTAAGGTCACAGGTCCCACAGAACAAAAGTTACTGCTGCAGAGCAGACGCAAGACCGCTGCATGCTTTCTTCCCATACCACTAGAGCTACATATACAATAAGGAAGGTAACCAAGGTCCTAAATTGGGATTGGAATGAGAGAATGAGGAAGCAGAAAGGTTTTGCCATTGTAACTAACGACTTTTACTGGGTGATATTGAATTGGAGAAAGTGAACTTACTTGTTGTACACATCTAAATTTTGGGGTGCTTTGAGTGAACTACACCTGTACCTAATCAGTGCACAAGGGATTGTAGACACGAGGAAACCAGGCAACTCTAGTATTGGGGGAGGGTATTGAAAGGAGGTTGTGAATCACTGAAGATTGCAAAGAGGAATACAGCCCTGACACTGAGCTGGACAATATATTATTGTGTCTGGTTGTTAATTGTAGAGTTCTGAGCTCTTGCCCCTCCCTCCCACACTACTTTCCTAAGAAACCTATGATGCACATCTACACTACCCTGAGAGTCAATTGCGGAAAGCGTTGTAATTGGGAAAACATGCAGAGCCATGGTAGGATGGACACCAGTGACAAACGACCTCAACCACCGCAGGTGGTGCCAAACACTCCTGTCAGCCCTCCCCCAAACGGTGACTGACAACTTATTTGCAATTCATTGACAAACGTAGAGTGATGGAACAGATTTTTTAAATGTTGCCACTATTGAAACTACCACAGAACCACAAATGCTGGTGGGCCAATCTTCTATTGGATGTGGTCTGTCTGTGTCTTCAAATTACACATACCTAGCCTACTACTCGTATTTCTAATCGTATGCTTTGCCAATTCTTCGACCTCTTGGTGCTGTTAGGAGTAAACAGAACATAGTCATTCAGAGATTTTGAGTTTTTCAAATAATTAGGGTGCCGTAAAGGCCATTGGTGCTAAAATCCCACATGTGATGGAGACATCTTGAAGGCCTCATTTACAATATTTTGACGCATGGCAGTTCAGCAAGACTTACTGTTGTGCTACCGTGCGTCAAAATGAAAGGGCAGTAATATACCGTATCTCCAAAATAAAGCACACTCCTGTCCTTCTCCTTTGTGTCAGCCCACAAACAGTAGCCGTGCAACAGCGCAGACACCCATGTGTCATTTTGCAAGGGTCCCTTCACTGAGAGGATCATTGTCCCTTCCTGGACAAAAAAAATAATTAAAGTCATTCATAGAAAGAGGAAAAAATGAGGAGAAATTTCTCCTCATTTTGCTACAGGGGAGGCGTAGGGTTCTGATGCATATCCACGTTTAGAAAATGTTGTAAATCTGAGAATGCGTCGAGTTCCATGGATGTTGCGTGAGAACACCCGTAGCAATCCCAATGGAAGGCTCCTTTCAAGCAGAGTTATGTGTGAAAAGGAAACATATTTACAAGGTCATGAAAAGTCACACAGGGTGACTTTACAAGGCCTTACAAATACGGGGAAGCTCATTGCGCTGCGGGTGCATCAATAAAATGCACTGACGGAGCAATAAGCTTGTAAATAAGCCTGTGAGTGAGAAGGTCATTATTCATCTCTTTCTCCATTCCGGATCAAATCAGTTTGAGAAAACATCCTCTAGAACAGCTTGTGCTATCCACATGAATAATCAGTGATAGCAAATAAGCGTGTCTGTCATTTTGTCTGATCTGTGCCAAGAAGGAGTTCTCTATAAGAAATTTAGCAAGAAGCCACTTCTGAAATTCCCCAAGTATGGGGTCCTTGTGGGGACACTCAATCTGAGAGAATTTGACAGAGACTGCAGCAAGACAGGTGACAGGTAACAAACATATCTGTGCCAATCATGCTGTCTATACCTTGACTGCTGTCAAAAGTACAACTTCAATAAACAATGCACATCAAGGCAGACTGTGTATATGCTCGACAACAACCATGCAGCAGTTAAAGCAGCGAACAATGCACCTGGCGCAATCTATAAAGCGAGCCTAATATATTCCTGTTTGACAAAGATGTTTCCTTTTTCACTGATAGTTCTAAAGTTCCACATGCTTCCGAAGAAGGTAATGTGGCATATGAGGTGCAGTTTGGGATTATGTCCATACAGAAAAACTTTAACCTTACTGAGAAAAGACTGCAGTGAAAGATTGTTACAGGAAAATACTTTTACTCCCTTAAGAGGAATATCATTACTGAGAAAAGTTGTTTCATAGAAAAAAAAACTTTTGAGATACTACAACGAAAAGTAAAACCCATTTTAAGAAGTGTTTATTTTGAGGTTAGTTACAGAGAATGTCTTAAATAAAGAAGATAACGTACTACAAAGGGGCATAACAAGGCAGTATATGAAGGTCATATTTACTCAATACATAATTTGCAAAGTAATGGAAAAAAAGCACAAATTAGCTCAGTTAGGGTTTCATTGTTAAGGAGATTAGTGTGCATTGAATATAGATTTTCGTGAAACTAAGTGGGCCCTATATGTATGAAAGGATTGGTTGCCATTGTATCCCGCAGGGTGACACGAGCACAACGCAAACCATAAGTGAGATTAACTATGCTACGCAGAGTCTCCTTGACTGCCTATGCATGCCATAGGGGAAACATCCTTTACAACGAAACCCTTACAACGCTGTACCATTACAACGCAGGTTTAACAACGAAAGTCGTTACAATGACTTTCGCTGGAGGGCACTCTAGGATAGGGGATAGTTTAATTTACTATCCAAAACCTTCCCTACTATCCACGGCCACAAGAGTTGGAATAGTAAATTAAACTATTCACTATCCAGCGCCCTCCAAAGCAAGTCGTTGTAACGACTTGCGTTGTAAAACCTGCGTCGTAACGATACGCGCTGTAAAAGTATGCGTTGTACCGTCATACATCCATGCCATAGTACATCTGGAGTAACCCATCATAAGTCGCTGTCTTGCGTTTTCACTGCTCTGGAACTCTGTTCCATGGGTGGAACGTGGGCGTTCCCAAGAAACAACCCATGAATTTTGGCATATTCCCAAATTTACTACCAGTAAAAACCCTCAAAATGTGTCAAAAAGGTACACCATATCAAAGGAGGTCCAATGAGGAGAAATATCTTTATTTCTTCTTGTTTTTTCCTCTTTCTACGTGTGCTGCCTTCTGCACCCTCTAAGGATTGTTTTTGTGCAGGAGGTGTTCCTTCCAGCACTAAAACAATCCTGCCTGCAACGCAGGCACTCTTGAAGCATGGTGCACGGGTGCTTGCATTGGCTGTGTGCGCCAGCACAGGAAGAGGGCAGGAATGTGCGTAATCTTTGTTGATATGACCCATTTCCCCCTCTCCACGTGTTGTAGCGCAGCAAGTCATCTTGCGGCATTGCACTGTGTCATATCTTCGTAAATCTGGCCCTAAGTATCTTTTGCTATGGCTTAATGTTATGGCCGGCCCACTCTCACCAGCGTGGCACCAGAGCCGGCGGAGAGATAAAAAACATTCCCAGGCCCCCACCGCTCAGTGCGATTCTCTGCCATTTCTCCCTTGCAGGAGGCTGATTGAAAGTGGCATTTCGAAAAAAGAGGCACAACAACCCTGGTGCGGCGCTCGAACAAAATTGCAAACATTAGCAATCCCCCTGCTCATTAAAATGTCGTCAATAAATGTGATTTGCTTAACAAACATAATAAGAAGCACATATTTTCAGAAAGCTCCTGCACAGTCCTATCAGTTTATTATGGTATCACTTCATTTAGTGCGGAGGAGTAATTATAAACCCGCCACCAGGGGATGGTTGGCATTTTTTTCTCTCTTTTAACCTTTTCGCGATGTTGTACGTACTCATTGACACCACATGCTAGATTGGTTTCCCCCCATGCCAGTCAAAATAACATGCTGTGAGCTGGTCCTTAACCTTTCTGGCTCCTGCCTACCCAAGCTGATCGTCAGAGGCGTGGCTTTTAGGACCAATGTGCTCATTACATATGCAATAGCGTGCCTCAGTGGTGTAGCAGCGGTGCCATGGACACTATGCAACCACAGAAAGGAAATCACCTGCTGTTAAACTTAGGGGGCTTATCTATGAGCCCTTGCATCACCTTTGCGCTGCTGGTGACACTTTTTGAGACGCACAAGCAGAATAAAAATAGCACCATGTTGCGTCATATTTATAAAGTGACTCATCTAGGTAGATGCGTCACTTTGTAAACCCCTGCGCCACATTATACTTGGCGGTATAATGTATGCAGGGTGGGTGATCTGACGCAAGTAAGCCTCGTAGAAGTCACGTAGTGAAATCTATGAGATTTCACTGCGTCACTTCTAGCACGCAAATGCGTCAATATCTTACGCTTGCCTCACAGCAGGCATAAGGGTGACGCAGGCACATTTGAAATTGGCCCTGCTCTTGTGAAATGACTCATTGATGGAGTTGCGTCACTTTTGTGGCACACGTCAGCAATGCGTCATTTTTGCACCTACAGATACGTCAGAAACTCCTTGCGTCATACTGTAAATATGAGGCATCCAGCATGTCGCAAGGAGGGCACAATGAAAAGTGACGCATTGCTGTTTTCACGCAGGGTTGCGTCACTTTTCATAAATGAGGCCCAGGGTGTACTGGGCCCACCCAGGAGTCAAGCACAGGTTCCTGGACCCCTGCGGCATGGGGCGGGAGGCAAAATCCTTCAAGGGCTGCCCAACCCATCATGGGACTACCCTTTCATCCCAAATTTCCAATGAATACCTGTGAGATGTCGTAGACTCAGGGGAACCTCTTCATATTCTGCAGAAGGCCCCATCACTTTGCGTTACACCACTGAGCATGTCAACCCCCTCAGCCCAGGATAGTGCATTATTCATTATTAGACACTACACCATGGGGCACCAGGAGCTTGAATGGAACCTTTGCTGGAAATTAAATTTAGTTTAAAAACTTGTTTTAAAAGAATGTGGCATGCATGCTTTTGGATTAGTGTGTTTCTGTAAGAGAGGTCATGTGTACGTGCAGGCATGCATGACAGTATGTGTGAGGATGTGTGTATGAATAAAAGTGACTGAGTGACAGTCAGACACAGGCAGCGAGTGAGAATGAGTGAAATCGAAAGTCAATAACTGTGCACGAGTGAATCAAAGTGTGTGAGAATGAAAGTAAAAGTGACTGTAAGTTAGTTAGTGGAGAGTGGATGAATGAGAATGTGTGAGTAAGAATGAGCTGTTGGGAGTGTTAAAGTGTGTGATAGAGAATGGGTGAGTGACAGTGAGTGTAACTGTGAGTCTGAGTGAATGAGAATAAGTGGGAAACAGTGAGAGTGAATGTGAGCCAGAGTGAGTGTGAATGAATGAGTGAGAATGAGCGAGAGAAAGGGGATGAGAATAAATGATAATAATTCACCACCCGTCCTGCTTCATCACTTTCAAAGGATGTCAACCATGTCAGACTAATGAACCCCAAACAGGGCAAAATCTGTGAGAGATGTTGGTCATCATTGTCAAAGTCATATTTAATGTGAATCATAAAGAGAATCTAGGTGGGTGACATCCAAGTTTAGGATAAATGTATACATTTTAAATTTGATACTGAAAAAAGCATCTCATAATTTTATTACAGTCTTAAATTGATCTCCATTGATCCAATTATCTTATTGGGCATAACAAGTAAAAGGAACCAAAGGCTAGATGTAAGAAACTTTTTCTGCTTATAAATGGCCCGATTCACAGAATTAGGCCTTTTGCGACCAGAACAAATGCATTTTCTGGTGTACCAAACCCTATTTGCAGTTCAATAACCTATCACTGAATCGCAAATTGGGTTTGCGATTTGATGTTAGAGAGGGACGTGTTTAGGCCGTCCCTTCCTAATACCGATTCGCAGCAGTTAGAATGTTTTGCGATCGTAATGGGGTCTCAAAACATTCACATTTTAACACCATCTTCAAGTTGGTGGTAACCCTTCAGAAATGGGAAGCGGCCCCTAGGGGACACCTTACCCTTTGTGAATGATAATTAAAAAAAATGCAGAGCAGGCAGTGGTCTCACAAACCACTTCCTGCTCTTAGAAAATTAAAAGAAACTTTAAATTTTTCTTTTTAAATGCAACCCTTTTTTCTTTGAGGAAAACAAGTTGCTTTTTAAAAAAGAATTATTGCTTTATCTAAAAGCAGTCATAGGACATTGTGGTCTGCTGACCCTAGCAGGCCACCATACCCGTGATTTTAGCCATCCTGAATGGGTCGCAAATTGCGACCAACCTCATTAATATTTACGAGGGAGGTCGACCCACTAGAAATCACTCATGGAGTTTCATACATTAGGAATAGTGATTACCTAATTCGTACTCCTAAAGGGAGCTGTCCCTGACATAAAAACATTTGCGGGACAATGCCTCGGAGTGTGACACCATGCAGGGTGTTTGCTTGTACTGCCTATAGCTAAAAAGTGGGCTTCCAGGGTAAGAATTTCTTAACACCCAATGCTGTGATTTCTGAGTGAAATTCCTTGAAAAAGTATTGCATCATGCCTCCCTGGAAATGAATTCTTCTAAAACGCGCTTTACAATTGGAGATTTTTCACATTTTGCACTAACAACATCGATTTTTATGGTATAATTTCCAGATAAAAAAAAAATGAAATTTTAAAGTGCACCGATTCATAACGAATTAGGATACTCTACCAAGTAGAACTGGGCTGTCACAGAGTGACCGGGAATTTAGACTACACAGGGTGATTAAAGTGACTGTGGCATGACAACCTCTCTGTATAACTAGCAGTATCAATGGAAAACTTTTATCGTACCCTAAGTGAGATACACCACACCCATCTCCTAAGATGATGCAGCAGTCAGAGCGACATTAAGGACCTGTAAATGACAGAAGTAAAGAAAATAGAAATGCGTGACCCTTAATTGAGTAACGTCCCCTGGTCACAGCCTAAGCCCCATGGTAAGGGTTGTAAATATTCACAAAAGGTTTCAAAAGCGGATTCCAGATATTTCAATATCTTTATTTTCTTTTCATTTCTCAAAGTTCATTCTTCATATTAAATCATCCGGACTTCTAAATACATTGATAGTTTGTCCAATGCATTTCGGCTAGGTCATAGCCTTCGTCAGGGACATGCTCTATAAATCAAATAATCACAATTAGGAATTCATCAGAGGCTACATTAATCATACAATTTCTATATCTCATTAGGCAATCAATAGTATAAGGCTCACAATCCCTCATAGTTGAACTAAGAGATCCAAAAAGCAAATATAAATGAACTCATTGAAAGCATATGGTATTTACACCAGTTACTAGCCCTTTCTCCCTCATATGAGCGGTAAGTTAAACGCTAAACATTGCAGATTTAGTTGCATCATAATCTCTTCAAACAAGGATTTTCAAAGCAACATCACAACATCGTTATGTTAATAGGTTGTCAACCAAATTGATCATTGGCGCTTAAAAGATTTCTTCACGCAACAACTTTTTGTAAGAAAGAAAGAATTCCAGAGTGCAGGCGTGGAATAATTATCTAGAAGTAAAGAAAAGTCTGAGCTGCCTGCCACTGGCTTTCAAACCACACTGTTCTTTTGTGTCAATACACACGACTGGGCATTCAAAGTCGCCTCACTCCTATCCTCACAATGACTAATATACATGTAAATGCACTGTGTCTTTGTACAGCGCTTCATGCTGTTGTCCAGTGTGCTTCTAAGAGGTCCACCCTTGTCAGATTATGAAACAGATGTGCAGGGAGGTAAAGGATTTGCTCAGGATCACACAATACACCACTCAGGATTAGAACATAGATGTCCTAGTCCCACCCTAGGCAAATATCTCAAGGCCACACTGCTTACAAACTTGTACGTTTTACAGCCCCGAAGAGACCAATATTCTCAAACTAGTCAAGTCAAGTCAAGAGATTTATATAGCGCGCTACATACCCATAGGGTCTCAAGGCGCTAGAGAAAGGGTGGGGAGTTACTTGTCGAATATCCAAGTTTTAAGTTGTTTTCTGAATGCTAGGTGGTTCTGAGTAAGGCGAAGGTGAGTGGGAAGTGAGTTCCAGGTTTTAGCTGCCAGGTAGGAGAAGGATCTACCTCCCATGGTGGCTTTGTTGATGCGAGGTACAGTGGCAAGGGCTTGGTTGGAGGATCGTAGCTGACGGGAGGGGGTGTAGAAGGACAATCGTGTGTTGAGGCATTCGGGTCCAAGTTCGTAAAGTGCTTTGTGTGCGTGGGTTAGGAGGCGGAAAGTAATCCTCTTATTTACGGGGAGCTAGTGGAGGTTTTTCAGGTGACCAGAGATGTGTTCTTTACGCAGGATGTCTAGTATGAGCCTGGCTGAAGCGTTCTGGATGCGTTGGAGTTTTTTCTGGAGTTTTGCGGTGGTACCGGCGTATAGTGTGTTTCCGTAGTCCAGGCGGCTCGTAACCAGTGCGTGGGTGACCGTTTTTCTAGTTTCGGTGGGGATCCAGCGAAATGTTTTTTTGAGCATGCGAAGAATGTTGAAGCAAGATGATGAAACGGCGTTGACTTGTCTGGTCATCGAGAGTGAGGAGTCCAGGATGACGCCCAGGTTCCGTGCGTGGTCCGTCGGGATGGGTGCTTTTCCAAGGGCTTCTGGCCACCAAGAGTCATCCCAGGCGGAGGGGGAGGTGCCTAAGATGAGGACTTCTGTTTTGTCTGAGTTCAGTTTCAGCCGGCTGTGCTTCATCCACTCAGCTACTTCTTTCATTCCTTCGTGTAAGTTGGTTTTGGCGGTGTTAGGGTCTTTGGTGAGTGATAGGATCAGTTGAGTGTCATCCGCGTAGGAGATGATGTTGAGATTGTGTTGGCGAGCGATGGCCGCAAGGGGGCTCATGTATACGTTGAAGAGGGTGGGGCTGAGTGACGATCCTTGTGGCATGCCGCAGATGACTTCAGAGGCCTCTGACTTGAATGGTGGGAGGCGGACTCTCTGGGTTCTTCCGGTGAGGAACGAGGTGATCCATTCCAGTGCTTTTCCTTGGTTCCTATGTTTCTGAGGCGCTGTAGAAGGGTGCTATGACAGACTGTGTCGAAGGCAGCAGAGAGGTCGAGGAGGATGAGGGCGACTGTGTCTCCATTGTCCAGTAGAGTTCGAATGTCATCTGTTGCTGCGATAAGTGCGGTCTCAGTGCTGTGTTTGGCTCGGAAGCCGGACTGTGAGGGGTCAAGGGATTTGTTGGTTTCGAGGAAGGTGGCGAGCTGGTTGTTGACAGCTTTCTCGATGACTTTGGCCGGGAATGGAAGAAGCGAGATGGGGCGGTAGTTTTTGAGTTCGGTGGGGTCAGCTGTGGGTTTTTTCAGAAGGGCGCTGAGTTGTGCATGTTTCCAGCTTTCCGGGAAGGTGGCAGAGTTGAGGGAGCAGTTGATGACATCTCGGAGGTGTGGTGCTATGATGGAGTCTGCTTTGTTGAAGATGTGGTGAGGGCATGGATCGGTTGGGGATCCTGAGTGGATGGAGTTCATCAGGCGGATGGTGTCCTCAGTGGAGATTGGGTTCCAGTCATTAAGGATGTTCAAGGGGGGTGAAGGTCCTGCAGAAGGTTGGGTGGGTTGGTCTTCGGGTCGGTTGTCGAAGCTGTTGTGGATGTCTGCGATTTTGTTGTGGAAGAAGGAAGCTAGGGAGTCGCAGAGGGCTTGGGAGGGGGTGATGTCGTTGGAGTTGGCTGATGGGTTGGTAAATTCTTTGACGATTTTGAATAATTCCTTGCTGTTGTGGGCATTGTTATCTAGACGGTCTTTGAATGCGGCTTTCTTGGCAGACCGGATTAGTTGGTGGTGTATGCGGGTGGCGTTTTTGAAGGCGTCCCTGGTGCTGGTGTTTGGGTCTTTTTTCCAGGTCTTCTCGAGGGAGCGACAGTGTTTCTTCGATTTCTTAAGATCATCGTTGAACCAGGAGGCGTTTTTGCAGCCTGGTTTGCTTTGACGTTTTTTCAACGGTGCTAGGATGTCGGCGCTGTTGGATATCCATTGGGTGAGGTTAATGGCTGCTTGGTCGGGGTTTGAGGAGTGGGCGGGGGGTTTAGAAGAAGCGATGAGGAGATCTGGTCGATGGTGATTTTGTTCCAGTTTCTTCGCATGGTGGGTTGAGGATGGTTGTGGATTGTGGTCTTATTGTAGGTGAAGTGAGCGCAGCTGTGGTCCGTCCAGTGTAGAGTTGTGGTGTGACTGAAGGAGACATGTTTGCTGGAAGTGAAGATAGGGTCGAGTGTGTGACCTGCAGTGTGGGTGGGGGTAGTGACCAGTTGTTTGAGTCCGAGGTTGGCAAGATTGTCCAGAAGGGTGGTGGCGCTGCTGTCGTTGCTCTTTTCCAGGTGAAAATTGAGGTCTCCCAATAGAATGTAGTCCTCGGAGGGGAGGGCGTGTGGGGTGATAAAGTCAGTGATGTCGTCACTGAATTGTGCACAGGGTCCTGGAGGCCGGTAGAGGAGGGTGCCTCTGAGTGTGGTCTTGGGGTCGGTGTGGATCTGGAAGTGGAGGTGTTCGGTGCTGGCCAGGTTGACGTCTGAGCTGGTTGAGATGCGGATGGAGTTCTTATGGACGATAGCGATGCCTCCTCCTGTTTGCTCGATGCGGTCCTTACGGATGATCTTGTATCCTTCCGGGATGGCAATGGCGATGTCTGGGGCTGAAGAGGCATTCATCCATGTTTCTGTTAGGAAGGCGACGTCCGGTGAGATGGTGTCGAGTAGATTCCAGAGGTCGATGGCGTGTCTGTGGACCGAGCGGGTGTTGAGCTTGATGCATTTTAGGTGGTTGGTGTCAGGTCTCTGATTGGTGTTGGTAGATGAGGAGCTGGTTTTGGTGCCGTCGAACTTGCAGGAGTTGCAAGAGAAGGGTCCATGGGTGAGTCCAGGAGCGGCTAGGACGCAGTTGGGGGAGCGGCTGGGGTTAAGGGCTAGGAGGGTGGAGGCGTCGTAAGTAACGCGGGAGGGCCGGGCATTGCGGGACCAGAGGGTCTGGCGCTGGGCGCGGTCCAGGCGCGGACGGGCGTAGACGGGCTTACCTTTGGCGCACCTTCGGCGCAACTGGGGCGCGATTGCTGCGCGTGAACGCTGCGCGCGGGAGCATCTGTCATGTATGGATGGTGGAAGGGGCGGGGGCGAGGCAGGGTCAGCTGGGAGGCGGGCGCGGGGTGGAGCTACGGTCAGGGAATCACCACAAACAACAAAATGGCTGCAACTACAGAGAAATCGAAACTGGCCGAGCCTGGGGGATGAACAGAGGCACAACCGGGCACAAAGTGAAGCGCCAATCTGAAAACAAAGCGCAGACTTGGCAGTACAGCACAAAGATTGCAAAACGCACAATGCACAAAATTAAAGTAACAAGTATGACGAGCAAAGCAGGCAGCGGCAGTAATGCGGGGGAAAAGGTCGCGCTGAGGGTACAGTTGGGAAGCGCTACGATACCACGGAACAGCTTGTAAACGCTCTCTGGTCACGGAGTCAGAAAGCCTTGGGAGGGTGGGGGAGCGACCTCTTCCGACCAGGTCAGGAGAGTTAGAGGAGGACTGGCCTGTAGTAAACGTTCTAATTGGCTTGTACTGATGAAAGGAAGATAGGGCACAGACAATTACCTAGTCATCCTGTAGTAGCCCAGTTGGCCTAGGTTTCCAGCCCACCTCCTCCATGTGACGTCCAGGTCTAAGTTACAGCGTTGTCATTATTTTCTACTTTAAATAAGGTTTGCTCCTAGGTTAGGGCTGTTTCCATACATGAGAAGGAATGGCCTGTTGGGAAATTGACACTGCATCTGCTGGGACTATTAGTTGGCCAACTGGGATGGAAAACAGCCACTTGTCTGTCGGCGAAGGGGATCACCATTGGCTCACTATATATATAAGGGGTATCTTCCTGCACAAAACCAATGCTCTGAGGTATTTTCCTCTACCTAGGTGTGATGCAGATTGCAGCTGACATTAAAAGAAAGAGACAAAAATGAAACACAATATTTTGGTGGCTTTAGAACTTTGTGCACCTTAACCCTACTAACCAGAGGTAAAGTGCCATTCCCTCCACCCCCCTTTAAGCATGGTTGAATTGGCATACTACTAATTGGTATGTTCAACTTGCCTCTAAGTCCCCAATATATGCTGCAAAGTATATCCTGGGCCTGAAAGATAAATGACTCTAGTGAACTGGCTCAGGCGTACCACCATCATAGCCTGACTGTAGCAGTGTAAAAACTGCAATTCAGTCTGGCAGAAAAACCCTTTTGACAGATCAAAACCTCCCTTTTAAATATTAATAAGTCACTCCAAAGCATTTCTTGTGGCCTACAAAGAAGGGTGTTTGGTATGTAAAAGTAGGACATGTACAAAAGTAAAGCTAACGTCCTTACAATGACTAGCACCCAAAAGATATTCTCGCTGTAGGGGGACCAGCAGGCTGATAACACCAGACTGCAGAATTAAATACTAATAATGGGGCCGATTATGATGGCGGACGGACCTGAGTCCGTCCACCACCATAGAGTAAGAGGGAACCTCCGCATGGCCTGCGGAGTTCCCTCCTGTGAAATTAGGATGTGACCACCACCCTGGCGGTCACATCCTCTATTTTTACCATTGCGGCGGGTGTGGCTTCAAGCTGCAACCGACGTGCGGTGCCTGCCGATTTCTGCATACAAATGCTGGGAGGTACCATAGGTACCCCCCATGTGCACCCCCCACCCGCCCCCCCTTCACCCAGGGGGCCCGCAACGGGCCCCCGCAGTGAAGTTACACATGCTTTTCCATGGGGGAAAAGCCGCCGCGGAAAAAGCATGTTTCACAGCCCATCCTAATCTGGCTGACGGTGTCTGAGAGACACCGTCACCATATTAGAGCTTTTCCGCCGCGGTTGTATGCCAACCGCGGCGGAAAAGCTGCGGACGGAAACCAGGACCCACCAGCCATCCTGATGTGGCGGTGGGTCTTTGGTGGGTCCGCAGAGGAGATTCCGCATCCTCCGGGCCGGCGGTGGCTTCCGCCGGCCCGGAGGATGCGGAAAATCCTCCATCCTAATAGGCCCCTATGTGTCTTAGAAATGTGACCAGCTACAAAAATAATTAAACAACTATTTTTAATAGATATTAAAATAAAGATCAGTGGTGAAGTCAAAATTTGTATAAATGTTGGGGAAACATAGCATTTAAAAAGTTACTTTTCCTTCCTGAAGTTCCTGGGGGCTAATTTGCATTTACTATTGATCTTCTCCCAGCCAGTGATTAGCATTTGAATAGGTGTGAAAAGTTGTGAAATTCCTCCCAAGAACAAACAATAGGCTGACCTGAATGTACAGAGATAACCCCTCTGAATTTCATAGAATATCCAGAGTGGGGGCTGTTGGACTCCTTTTGACAGCACAGTGTCAATTCCTGCTTGACTGGTCTGCTGTGCCACATTTAACACTTGAAAGGAAGAGACCAGGTTGCAGAAGAATTCTAATGTATCCACTGTTGGGTTGCGGAAAAATCCTGCTTCTGTCCTTCCAGACATCTGTCTACGGGTTTTACCTATCACAATTGGGGAAAACTTGAAAGGAAGAGAACAGGTTGTCAAGACAATGCTTGTGTATCCACTGTCTGGCTACTGAAGAATCCTGCTTGTCCTAACAGAAATGTGTATCTTGGTTTACTGTGAGTAGAGTCGCCGCCTAAAACTGGATTTTAGTGTTAGATGTGGGAGGAAACTAGGATTAGCATTGTACACTCCCCACACTCACCCGCAGCCCAAGTTTAGTAGGGCCAAAGAATTTTGGCCTGACTAAACAGTAGTGGGCAAGATTTGCTGTCTATGACTTAAAAGGAGCCCTTTAGCTCTTTCTTGCCCACAGTGCAAAGGTGTGAATTCCAAGGGTCCTAAGGCTAAACTCCTGTCCAAGCTACCAGGATACAACAAACCACAAAAAGCCTTTCCTGCAACTGCCCAGCTGCCAATGCGCAGCTTAGAATGGACTGGGCGCTGGCCTCCGCCTAACACCCTAGGAGCCTACCCTGAGGTACTGGGGAAGTCATGCTGTGCAAGTACTGGGATGAATGCACACAACATGTGCCCGCCTGCATGCAACCCATGGCCCAGAAGCAACAGGGGGACCTGTAGGGCTCCCTTTGTTATCTTTCAGCAAATATATTTAGGACACAATATTTCTATCAGATTACATTCTTAGCAATCATATTCTGACATACAACCAGGAGTAACGTAGAGCTATATAGAAGGCTGAGCATTACATATCACTTCTAATGCTGGCTAAGGAGCTCAGATGGGCACTCAGTAAAGAGAGAAGACGCTCACATCATAGTTACATAAAATGTATCAGGCATCACAAATTGCAACGATTACTGAATTTACTTAATTTATTTTCTGGGTTCCTTGAGAGGTGGGGAATCAGAAATTCCTCTCTGAAGGTTAGGTGAGGTGCTGATAATCTTAGGTAAGAGGCTATTCCACAAGGAGGGAGCAAGGAGGAAATAAAAGCTGTGTTTTCAAGTTTTCCCATGTTTTCAGGATCAGCTGGTTGGTCTAGCAGTTAGTATGGGCCCAGATCATGGGAGGATAAATTAGGTAGTTAGGTCTGTATGTGTTTGGCCTTTCACAATTTCTGAGACTGGTTGCAATGTAGGTACCTTTTTCTTAAGTGGTTAGTGTGAGAATCACGAGGGAGGCAAGTATGGAACCCGAACAATCTAGCCCCCTACAAGCACATTGCAGACAGATCCTAGAGTCGATTGTGATGTACTATGTATTATGCAAATACTTGTATTCATTAAATGGTGATCAGAAAAGTATATTTGTAGCAAATATTCAAAGTGATGTTTAAATATCCTCCCCCAAAAAGTTTTTTTAGCTTGAAATGTTTTAAGAAAAATCTGAAAATTATGTGATAATGCATACATTTATTTTTTAATTGGTTTTGCCAGACAAAAACACCTTTATAAGACCTTTAACATTCAAAGTTTGTGGTTTCTCAATGTCATGTAAGTACTTTTACCTGTTCTCTCTCTAGACAAACTGTGACCACAACATTAGTAAATATTGGCTGCCCACGGTTGTTTGTACCTTGCTACACGGATGCAAAAGAAAGTGTCATCATCATGGGAGGTTTATCTTCTGTACTTCACATCTGCATTGAGCCCAGTGACAAGTCTTCTTCCCTCACCTCTGGCGTGTTGCATTTCTGTGATCAACATTTTGAACTGCGCTTGGCCTATGCACTCTTGTTGCACCGGCTTACAGGAAAGGTCGCACCATCACACAGGATAATTGGCAGGGTCACGAACCAAGCTTCTGAGACGAGCTAATTATAACACCAATCATGACATTGCGCCTGCATAAGAACACCAGAGTGGTAGCAGAACCAAATTACCACGTGAAGACCATTATAAGCATATTGCAAGAAAGCCCTTAATTCAGATTGTTATCAAACTATGTAAAAGCATAGCTGTGGTGTTTCCTCAATGTTACATTCGACCATCTTTGGAGTAATATTGTCTGCCTTGAGTCACCACTATGCCAGACTTCCCTTATTTTAATTTACCAAGGAGGCTTGCCTTTGCCTTTAATTATCGAATGAGAAAGGTCCATGTGATGAAACGGTGGAGAATTACATTTAACAGTTGGCCTTCAAAACAGTGTGGTCAAACGTCCGGAGCAAGCTCCTAGAAGCTGAATAAAGGGTACTTGACACGGCTTTGTTTTATATTACGAAAAAAAAGTATCAGAGAAGAATTGTGTAACCCATTTCCACAATAAAGAAGCACTTTTGGTTTAAATTATGAAAATCCCTTACATTTCTTGCTAATTGTACTAAACGAGATAATGCGATGGAGCGTGTAAATCATGGCATTTAACTATGAATAGGATGTTAGTTCCAGTAACCTAAACAAAATAAAAAGCTGCGTAATGCACTGAAAATGGTGAATAAGCAAAAGGCTGAAACAATACATATCGTAACAAGAATGAACAATTCAGTGATAAATTTAATTTTAATTTAATAACGATTTCTAAAGCGCCTGGTGACCCAAGGGCATCCCCGCGCTATAAGATTTGTGATCCTGTTGAGGGGGAGGGGGAGAGGAGAGACACTTATAGAGGGACTCTATTTCGGGAATAGATGTGTCTTTAATTTCTTGCGAAATGCCAGGTAGTTAGGTTCCAGTCTGAGGGAGCGGGGAAGAGCGTTCCATCCAACAGCTGCTTGAACGGAGAATTGTCGTCCTCCTGTGCGAGTTCTTTTGAATCTAGGAATGCTGGCCAGGTTCTCATTCTGGGATCGTAGGGATCTGGTTGCTGTGTAGGGGGTGATCATTTTGCTGAGGATCGCCGGACCAGATCCGTTGATCAGCTTATGTGTCGTGCACATCGCTTTGAATTGCACCCTTTGGCGCACAGGGAGCCAGTGCAGAGCTTTGAGGGCCAGCTTGGCGGACATTCTGGAGGGGAGGTTGATGAGCAGACGTGCCGCCGCATTCTGTGTCCGCTGGAGCTTCGTTAGGCTGGCCTCAGGGGCTCCCAGGTAGACCAAATTGCTGTAGTCCAGGCGGGACAGTACTAGTCCCTGGATGAGCAGTTTCCTGGAAGTTGGTGGCAGTAAGGGGAGAATCTTGCGGGTCGTGCGCATGAGCCCGAAGCAGGTGCCCGAAGTTTTAGCTGCTTGTGTTTTCATAGAAAGCTCTGGTTCGAGCCACACACCGAGTGTCTTAATTTCACGCTTCGGGGGGGGGGGGGGGATTTCCCCGAACACGTCGGGCCAGAGTGCTGGAGGGATGGCTGTCCATTGTTTCCCTAGGAGCATCACCTCTGTCTTTGACCCGTTTAGTTTTAATGATGAATTATTCATCCAGTTGTGAATTTCTGTAAGGCAATTGGTCAGGTTTTCTGGGTGGTCGATCAGTTGGGACAGGGAGACGACCAGCTGAGTGTCGTCGGCATAGCTTACCATTTTAATGTTAAATGGTGTCACCACGTCCTCAAGGGGGGCCATGTATACATTAAAAAGCGTCGGGCTCAGGGAGGAGCCCTGAGGGACGCCGCTTGTGAGTGGGAGGGTGGATGAGTGGTGATTATCGTCCCATACTTGGAATGTGCGCCCTGTAAGGAAGGATTCAATCCAACTGAGTGCCGTCCCGGTAAGTCCTGCATCCGCCAGTCTATGTAGAAGGACACAGTGGTTGACTGTGTCGAAGGCTGCGCTTAGATCCAGGAGGATCACTGCCACTGATCCTCCTGAATCCAGTATGCGCCTTGCCTCTTCAATGACGGCAAGAAGTTCGGTGTCTGTGCCATGGCCCGGGCGGAATCCAGTTTGGGATTGTCTAAGTACGTTATTGGTCTCAAGGAACTGAGATAGTTGTATGTTTACCAATTTCTCTGCTACTTTGCTGATACCAGGGAGTAGTGATATTGGTCGGTAATTAGACATGTCTGCTGGGTCTAGCTGTGGTTTTTTTTGAAGCGCCTTCACCACAGCACTCTTCCAGCTGTCGGGGACAGATCCGTGGGCGAGCGAGCTGTTACTAAGTTCCGTGACAGTGGGCACGATGACTGAGGCTACGGTTTTGAGGAACCTGATTGGTGCTGGGTCCAGAGGTGATCCGCTTTTCATTTTTGTTAGGGTTCGTTCTACCTCTAGGCAAGTTACTGGCCGAAATGTCGGCAGTATGGGGTGTAGATTGCTTTCGATCTGGTCGAGGGATGAACGACTTTCCATGTGGCTAGGGGGGCCGGGGGGTGGGAGGGAGGCTAGGATACGGGTAATTTTGTCGTTAAAGTAATTAGCTAGTTCATTACTTCTGTCAACTTTGAGGGTGGTGGAGGGGGGGGTGTTAGGAACTTTGAGCAGCTCCTTTACAATTAAGAAGGATTCCCTGGCTGAGTTGGATGATTCTTGTATCTGCGTGTCGTAATGTGAGCTTTGGCTTGTCTGATGGCCTCTTTATAGAGTCTGACTGTGATCCGGTAAGCTTCTTTATTGGCATGTTGCCAGTTTCTCCTCCAAAGCCGTTCGGCTTTTTTGCAGTTTTTGCGAAGTATTCGGAGGTCCGCAGTATACCACGGGGCCGAACCAGGTTTGCCGTTTTTGTCTTCCCTAGTTCTAATTGGGAGCACTAAGTCCAGAGAGGAGGTGATCCACTCTCTGAATTTTTTGTCTGCAATAGCCGGATCTTCCGCGTGTGCAGGGGTGGTCCTTTCTAGGATTTTGGCCCATTCTTCGGTGGGGAGTCTGGACCAGGTCCTGTCCTTGCTGTAGGTGGGCGGTTTTTGGGGTTTCCTGAAAGTCCCAGGTATTTGGAAGGGGACTAGGAAGTGGTCTGTCCAGGGAAGGGGGAGGGCCTCCTTCGCTTGCATCGAGGGAGAGCTAGTGAATACCGGGTCCAATAGATGACCCTTGATGTGGGTGGCTCCGGAGTTGAGTAGGCGAATGTCTAGTGCCGCCAGATCTGAGATCAGGTCGTTGGCTACCGAGTCTACCGAGTCTTCGAGATAAATATTAAGGTCACCTACAATCATAAAGTTTGATATAGAGTGGGCTTGGGTTGTAACTGAGTCCAGGAGGGAACTAGCAAAAGGACCTGGGAGACCGGGGGGACGGTACACAAGTATTCCTGTTAATGAGTTGGTTGGGTTTAGTTTGATAGTAAAGTGAAGACTTTCTGAGTCGGTAATCTGCGCATCACTGGTTTTACAGTGGAGATAGTCCCGATGGATAATAGCGACACCACCACCTCTGCCTAAGGGGCGGGGTAGGGACTGAATGCAATAGCCCAGTGGAGTTGCTAGTGCCATGTCTGATTGTGAATGTGGGGCAAGCCACGTTTCCGTGAGGAAAAGGATATCTGTTAGAACTGGGGGTCTCTAGTTGGCAGAGGTAGGTACCAATGTCCAAATAGGGACCCTTGCTTCTAGTCAGGACAAGGAGATAACCCTCTCAGATAACCCCTGCTCGCCCTCAAGGTAGCTTGGCCGGAGCAGTCTAGGCTAACCAGAGGCAATGCGTTAAGTATTTGTACCAACACTCACAGTAACCCAGTGAAAACACCACAAACTGATTCTACGACAGTTTAGGAAAATAAAAGTATTTATTCTAAACTACACAAGACCAAAACGGCAGAAATCCAACATACACAATGCAAGGTTACGGTTTCAAATGAGTTCTTCAGGTTGTAATCAAAGTTCTTTAAGTTACGATCAAATAATCCACAGATGCGTGAAAAGTTCACAGTTGCGTCACGTTGACTCACAGTACCTTTTAGATGCAACAAAGTTCCACAAGCAGGAAGCTGGTGCGGTGGAAACAAGCAACTCGTTACTCCTGAGACCCTGGGGAGGCGATGCGACAGCCCCGCTGCAGCAGCGGGCGTGCGGCGACGAATCCGGTCTGTAAGGGGAGGAAGGCAGCTTGCGTAGATTCCGGTGCGTAGGTTCCGTGGGAAGTTTGTTCTCGCAAAGGCACGATGCGATGATCTCGTAGGGGCTGCGACGATCTCCGGGGCGACGATGCGCAATCCAGCGGTGACCCTCTCTCTCGCAGCTCCTCGATGTGATGTTTTCTGCGACGAGGTTCGCAGCGACGTGATGCGGTCCGCAAGCAAGCGGTGCGGTGATCTCACCCAGCGACAGGCTCTGCGACGACACTCGCAGCGATGTTCGGTTCCCCTGCACCGGCCGGGTGCGTCTCGCAAACGAAGGGTGCAACGGCCTCGGCAGCGAAGTCAGGTGCTGCGCCGATCTCGACCCTCGTAGCGGCGGTAGACTTCTCGCACTGTCGGGGTTGCGCTCCGCCAGCGAGCGATGCGACACTTTTCAGCTTCACAAGTTTCTCAGCTTCGTCTCAAGCTTCCCAGCTCAGGTTCGACTTCTAGAGGCCCCACAACTGGATCAAGCACTCTACGAAGGACAGAACTCTCTCAGCAGAGTTCAGGGAGACTGGGGGTGAAGTCCTTTTGTTCCTGGGACTTCGGAAACAGGGAGCCAGCTCTTCTCAGGCCCTTGGAGATTCCTTCAAGACGGGGGACACAGCTCACAGCAAAGTCCTTCCCCTCTCCTTGGCAGCAAAGCAACAACAGGTCAGTCCAGCAGAGCAACAGCAGGACAGTCTTCCTTCTTCAGAGTCAGCTTTCTCCTTGGCAGAGGTTCCTTCTTGATTTCCAGGATGATCTAATTTTCTGTTGTCAGGGGTCCTGTACTTATACCCCTAAAGTCTTTGTTCTCTCAGTGCATGTGGGCCCTGAGCCCGGTCTGAACCAGTTCTGGGTGGATCCTGAGCACCTTGACGTGCTGGCTGCATCTTTCCTTTCAGAGTGAGGGGCAGAGTCCTCCGCCGCCCAGCAGGGGGTGGAGCCAGCATTGTGGCAGGCAGGCACAGCCCTATTCAGCCCAGGTGCTAACTCCTCCCACCACTCAGGTAGCAATCGCTCCACTCGGCCTAGTGCTGACTCATCCAGCCTCGGGGGGGATTCCCCCGCTCCTGTCACTCACAAACCAGACAGTCAATACACAAACAGTCTCAGGCACACAGAAGGGTCAGACAAGAGAACAGCAACTTTCTAAAAGTGCTGTCCTCAAACACAGGATCTAAAAACCACCTTTCCTAAAAGATGCGTTATTAAATTCTGAGTTCAGGGATACTAGATACTTATGTCCTATCTTGTTCCTATGGGAAGAAATGCCGTTAAACACTGTAGCCAGCATCCCCCATGTTAACCTATGGAGCAAGATAGCCTTACAATAGTGAAAACGAAAATGGCTGTAGTTCACTACCAGAGCATGTCACCCGCACCAGTACATGCTCTACCTTTTACATACACGGCACCCTGCCCAGGGGGGTACCTTGGGCCTTCCATAGGGGTGACTGATGTGCACGAAAAGGGAAGGGTTCGGCCTGGTCAGCGGGGACGCGGACCAGGAGGACATGGCAGTTCTAAACTGCCCGTAGGCGCTGCAGTGGCAGGCCCGAGACACCATTTTAGGGCTACTCCTGTGGGTGGCACAATCAGTGCTGCGGGCCCACGAGTAGCATCTGTCATCACCAGCCCTGGCACACCCAGTGCACTTTACGAGGGACTTCATGGTGATACAAATATGCCAAACAGGTATATCCAATCAGAATAACACTTTATATAGGGAGCACTTACACTCTGGCACTGATCAGCAGCGGCAGAGTGTCCAAAGCATCTAAACCAGCGAAAACGAATCCAGCACAGCATCGAAAAATACAGGAGGCAGAGGCAAAAAGATAGGGGTAATCACGCCAAAAGATGTCAGGTCTAACACGTGTCCCCTCCAGCTGAAAGTGGGGAGAACTACCCACCCTCTTGGGAGTTCTCTTCACTAAGGCGGAAAAATCTGGACAGACCATCAGCGTTGGCGTGTTCTGTACCAGGGCGGTGTTCCACCGTAAAGTCCATTCCCTGTAGGGAGATGGACCACCTCAACAGTTTTGGATTTTCACCCCTCATGTGCATTAACCACCTGAGGGGCCTGTGGTCGGTCTGCACGTGAAAGTGAGTCCCAAACAGGTAGGGCCTCAACTTTTTCAGAGCCCAGACCACAGCAAAAGCCTCCCTTTCAATCGCACTCCACTTCTGTTCCCTGGGGAGTAGCCTCCGACTAATGAAAGCTACCGGCTGGTCTCCATTCTCCTCAGTGGCTTGTGAGAGTACTGCTCCCACACCATGCTCTGAAGCGTCCGTCTGAACTATGAACTCACTGGAAAAGTCAGGCGCCTTGAGCACCGGTGCGGTGCACATCGCAGTCTTCAGGGCCTCAAAAGCAGTTTGGCAGGCGTCAGTCCAGTCAACTCTTTTGGGCAACTTCTTGGAAGTGAGTTCTGTCAAGGGGGCGACGATGGTGCCATATCCCTTGACAAACCGTCCGTAATACCCGGTGAGTCCTAAAAAGGCTCTCACCTCCGTCTGGGTCTTGGGGGGCTCCCAAGCCAGAATGGTATCAATCTTGGCCTGTAGGGGCGCCACCTGGCCGCTCCCCAACTGGTGTCCCAAATACACCACAGATCCCTGCCCTATCTGGCACTTACTGGCCTTGATAGTGAGGCCTGCCTTCTGCAGAGCCTTCAACACTTCGCAGAGGTGTTGCAAGTGTTCTTCCCACGTGGAGCTGAACACGGCAATGTCATCCAGGTATGCGGCGCTGAATTCCTCCAGCCCGGACAGTACCTGGTTAACCAGTCTCTGGAACGTGGCAGGGGCATTCTTCAACCCAAAGGGCATGACTCGGAACTGGAAGTGCCCCTCTGGCGTTGAAAATGCTGACCTCTCTTTGGCCCCGTCAGTTAAGGCAATCTGCCAGTACCCCGAAGTCAAATCGAACGTACTGAGGTACCTGGCAGCTCCCAACCGATCCACGAGCTCATCAGCTCTGGGGATAGGGTGTGCCTCAGTCTTCGTGACCGCATTGAGCCCACGGTAGTCCACGCAAAACCGGAGTTCTGGCGGGCCACCGGGGGTAGCAGCTTTCTTGGGGACCAAGACCACTGGGCTAGCCCAGGGGCTGCTGGAGGGCTCAATCACCCCTAGCGCCAACATCTTGGAAACCTCTTCCTTGATGCTGGCCCTGACCTTGTCGGCTACCCTGTAAAACTTTTGTTTTACCGGCAGACTGTCTCCAGTGTCCACATCATGGACGCACCAGTTGGTGACTCCTGGGGTCAGGGAGAACAGAGAGGAGAACTGACCCAACACTTGGCGACAGTCATTCTGCTGTTCTGGGGTCAGGGTGGGCGAGAGGACCACACCATCCACTGACCCGTCGTGCTCCTTAACTGCCAGGAAGTCAGGGAGAGGATCGCTATCCTCTTCCATCCCTGCATCTGTAGCCATGAGCATGGTTACTTCAGACCTCTCAAAGTGTGGTTTGAGGCGGTTCACGTGCAAAACTCTCAGGGGCTGCCTGGGAGTCTTCAGGTTAACCAGGTAGGTTACCTCACTCTTCCTTTCCACCACCTCGTATGGCCCAGACCACTTGTCTTGGAGCGCGCAAGGCTCCACTGGCGCCATCACCCACACTTTCTGCCCAGGTTGCAATTCGACCAGAGTGGTATTCTGATCGTACCATCTTTTCATTTCTTCCTGGCTTGCTTCCAGGTTCGCCTGAGCGAGTTTCCTGAAGCGTTGTGTCTGGTTGCGGATGGCCAGCACATAGCTGAACACATCCTGGGGGGTTTTCCCACGGGACTTTTCCCAACCCTCCTTCACCAGTGAGAGAGGTCCTCTGACAGGGTGGCCATACAGGAGTTCGAAGGGACTGAACCCTAAGGACTTCTGAGGCACCTCCCTGTAGGCAAACAACAGGCATGGTAACAAGACGTCCCACTTCCGTCTCATGGGCTCCGCTAGGCCCATAATCATACCTTTCCGGGTCCGGTTGAACCTTTCAACCAGCCCATTTCCTTGGGGGTGGTAAGGAGTGGTGAACTTATAAGTTACCCCACACTCCTCCCACAGAGACTTCATGTACCTAGAGATGAAGTTGGTATCCCGGTCGGAGACCACCTCTCTGGGGAACCCCACACGGGAAAAGATCCCCATCAATGCACGGCCCACCACGGGTGCTGTGATTGTCCTGAGAGGGACTGCTTCCGGGTACCGGGTGGCATGGTCCACCAAGACCAGGATGAACCTGTTGCCTAAGGCTGTCTTGGGGTCCAGGGGCCCTACGATATCTATGCCCACCCGCTCGAAAGGGGTGCTTACCACTGGGAAGGGTTGAAGGGGGGCCTTCAACTTCATTCCAGTCTTGCCACTAGCTTGACAGGTTTGGCAAGATCTGCAAAAGGAACCGACGTGCTTCCTCATCTGGGGCCAGTGGAAGTGGGTGACAAGCCGGTGTAGGGTCTTGTCTTGCCCCAGATGTCCTGCGAGAGGCACGTCATGAGCCAGACCCATTAGGAAGTTTCTGAAGCGCTCGGGTACCACCAGCACACGGGCTGCACCGGGCTCAGCAAACTTAGGCTCGCTATAGAGTAGGTCACCTTCCCAGTAAACATAGTGATCTTTGACTGCTCCACCTGCTGCCTGATCTACAGCCTGTTGCCGCAGACCAACGAGGGAAGGGCATTCCTTCTGCGCCTGGCAGAACTCCTCCCTGGAGGGACCACCTTCTTGCTGCCAATGGGTCAGCTCAGGTAGGTCTCCCAGTTCGGCGACCTGTTCCCCTGTAGGTTCCAGGGCATCCCCCTCAGGTTCTGCTTCCTCCTGGACCGTGGGAACAGCTGGGGCCGGTTTCCCGCGCCCTCTGCCTCTTCCTCTCCTGGCAGGTCTCTGGGCCACTGTTTCAGGCTCCAGCTCTGCTGATTCACCCTTACTGGCTGCCGTAGCGCGCGTGGTCACGCAGATCCACGCAGGCAGACCCAACATCTCCAAGTGAGTTCGGTGTTCTATGTCCTTCCATGGAGAACTCTCCAGGTCGTTACCTAACAGACAGTCCACAGGCAAGGCATCACTGACAACTACCTCCAAAAGACCAGAGACTCCTCCCCACTCAAAGGAAACCTTCGCTAACTTGCAGAGGCGCACTGAGCTGTCAGCGGCCACTACAGGGCGGAGTACGCCAGGGATGATTTGCTCGTCAGACACCCACTGACACCTCACAGATGTCACACTGGCTCCGGTGTCTCTCAGTGCTTCAACCTCCCTCCCATTGATGGTCACCTTCTGCCCATATTTCTTAGTGTTTGAGGGCAGTAAGGTTTCCGGGACCATCTCTCGGTCTCCTAGCGAGACAAGGGTCATGACCGCTAGCTCTCCCCAATCACTAGAAACCAAATCCCCACCCAAAGCTACACTAGCTAACGCTGGCGCAGGAGCACCAGTGGGTGCGGGCTTCTTCTTGGGACATTTCGGAGCGATATGGCCCACCTCGTTGCAGTGATAGCAGGTAGGGGGACCCTGGTTATTTCTCTTGTCCCGCCTACCCTTCGAGGGCCATGGCTGTTTAGGCTTGGGGGTTTGGGAATCCTTTTCCGGGGAACTACTTTGGGGCCCTTGTGAGAACTCCTTTTGGTTACCCTTGTCCCCCCCACTCTTCTGCTGGGAACCCTGCCCACCTTTGGCTGTGGTACCCACAATTCCTCTGTGGACCCTGGTACTAGACCAGCGGTCCGCCTCCTTAGCAAGCTCAATGGGGTCTGTCAGCTTGCTGTCTAAAAGATGCTGGCGCAGCTCTGGAACACACAGACTACTTAAGTGCTCCCAACTGATTAAATGCAACAACCCCTTCAAATCAGTTACTTTACTGCCCTTCATCCAACCTTCCAGTGCACGCGAGTACCCATTCACACACTCCATCCAAGTCTCAGACTCTTTCTTCTTGGAGTTTCTAAACTGCAGTCTGTACTGCTCTGGAGTAAGGCCATACATGAGACATAAGGCCTCCTTCATATTGGGGTAGGTCATGGCACCTGTCAATTCTAAAGGCTCTAGAGCACTCCTCCCAGACGCCTCAAAATGTTTCCACAGGCCCGCCCCCCAATACTTGTCAGGCACATCATTCATCTTCAATGCAATTTCATACGAAGTGAACCAGGCATAAATATCCTCACTCCTATGGTAATTCTGTACCAGGTCTTTGGGAATATATACTTTACCCCCATGCACTGGCTGTGCGCTGCCACCATTTGAACCGGCATCCGCCTCTCTGTTTTGCAGATCCAGCTCTCTCATTCTCAACTCGTGAGCCAAAAGCAATTTCTTTTCCTCTAAGGCGCGGGCATTTTTGCTCTCCTCCGCCGCCTTCTCTACTTCCAATTGCTTCATCTTCATTTTCATGACCTCCAGGTCATATTCTCTTATTCTTTGATTTTCCTGTAACTCTTCCGGGGTGAGGCCCCTACCGGAGTGGTTGCTGCCAGCTCCTGAGCCTACTCTGCCCACTGGCAGGTCTTTGCCTTGAAAAGCACTGTCTACATCCTCAACCTCATTTCCTTCTTGTGCTTCCCAATAGGTTTTCAAGATTTTCTGCAGCTCCTCCTTCCTGTAGGCGCTCTTTATGGGGCACTCAAACTGCTGGCAGAAGTACCTAAGATGCTTTACTGGGTAGGAGTACAGATCTTCAATCGAGAATTCCAAATCTATCTCTGCCTCCTCACTGGGCGCTTTCCCATTCAGAGACATGATGCTTTCCGAAGAGTTACTCAACAACAGAATGCAAAACTCAAAAACCAGTAGTATGCGGTGGCGTAATGGTCTGCACTCCCTAGTGATGTACACCAATTACTGTGGGTCAAGTACAAATACAAGCTCAAATCCCACCGCTGCCACCAATGTTAGAACTGGGGGTCTCTAGTTGGCAGAGGTAGGTACCAATGTCCAAATAGGGACCCTTGCTTCTAGTCAGGACAAGGAGATAACCCTCTCAGATAACCCCTGCTCGCCCTCAAGGTAGCTTGGCCGGAGCAGTCTAGGCTAACCAGAGGCAATGCGTTAAGTATTTGTACCAACACTCACAGTAACCCAGTGAAAACACCACAAACTGATTCTACGACAGTTTAGGAAAATAAAAGTATTTATTCTAAACTACACAAGACCAAAACGGCAGAAATGCAACATACACAATGCAAGGTTACGGTTTCAAATGAGTTCTTCAGGTTGTAATCAAAGTTCTTTAAGTTACGATCAAATAATCCACAGATGCGTGAAAAGTTCACAGTTGCGTCACGTTGACTCACAGTACCTTTTAGATGCAACAAAGTTCCACAAGCAGGAAGCTGGTGCGGTGGAAACAAGCAACTCGTTACTCCTGAGACCCTGGGGAGGCGATGCGACAGCCCCGCTGCAGCAGCGGGCGTGCGGCGACGAATCCGGTCTGTAAGGGGAGGAAGGCAGCTTGCGTAGATTCCGGTGCGTAGGTTCCGTGGGAAGTTTGTTCTCGCAAAGGCACGATGCGATGATCTCGTAGGGGCTGCGACGATCTCCGGGGCGACGATGCGCAATCCAGCGGTGACCCTCTCTCTCGCAGCTCCTCGATGTGATGTTTTCTGCGACGAGGTTCGCAGCGACGTGATGCGGTCCGCAAGCAAGCGGTGCGGTGATCTCACCCAGCGACAGGCTCTGCGACGACACTCGCAGCGATGTTCGGTTCCCCTGCACCGGCCGGGTGCGTCTCGCAAACGAAGCGTGCAACGGCCACGGCAGCGAAGTCAGGTGCTGCGCCGATCTCGACCCTCGTAGCGGCGGGAGACTTCTCGCACTGTCGGGGTTGTGCTCCGCCAGCGAGCGATGCGACACTTTTCAGCTTCACAAGTTTCTCAGCTTCGTCTCAAGCTTCCCAGCTCAGGTTCGACTTCTAGAGGCCCCACAACTGGATCAAGCACTCTACGAAGGACAGAACTCTCTCAGCAGAGTTCAGGGAGACTGGGGGTGAAGTCCTTTTGTTCCTGGGACTTCGGAAACAGGGAGCCAGCTCTTCTCAGGCCCTTGGAGATTCCTTCAAGACAGGGGACACAGCTCACAGCAAAGTCCTTCCCCTCTCCTTGGCAGCAAAGCAACAACAGGTCAGTCCAGCAGAGCAACAGCAGGACAGTCTTCCTTCTTCAGAGTCAGCTTTCTCCTTGGCAGAGGTTCCTTCTTGATTTCCAGGATGATCTAATTTTCTGTTGTCAGGGGTCCTGTACTTATACCCCTAAAGTCTTTGTTCTCTCAGTGCATGTGGGCCCTGAGCCCGGTCTGAACCAGTTCTGGGTGGATCCTGAGCACCTTGACGTGCTGGCTGCATCTTTCCTTTCAGAGTGAGGGGCAGAGTCCTCCGCCGCCCAGCAGGGGGTGGAGCCAGCATTGTGGCAGGCAGGCACAGCCCTATTCAGCCCAGGTGCTAACTCCTCCCACCACTCAGGTAGCAATCGCTCCACTCGGCCTAGTGCTGACTCATCCAGCCTCGGGGGGGATTCCCCCGCTCCTGTCACTCACAAACCAGACAGTCAATACACAAACAGTCTCAGGCACACAGAAGGGTCAGACAAGAGAACAGCAACTTTCTAAAAGTGCTGTCCTCAAACACAGGATCTAAAAACCACCTTTCCTAAAAGATGTGTTATTAAATTCTGAGTTCAGGGATACTAGATACTTATGTCCTATCTTGTTCCTATGGGAAGAAATGCCGTTAACCACTGTAGCCAGCATCCCCCATGTTAACCTATGGAGCAAGATAGCCTTACAATAGTGAAAACGAAAATGGCTGTAGTTCACTACCAGAGCATGTCACCCGCACCAGTACATGCTCTACCTTTTACATACACGGCACCCTGCCCAGGGGGGTACCTTGGGCCTTCCATAGGGGTGACTGATGTGCACGAAAAGGGAAGGGTTCGGCCTGGTCAGCGGGGACGCGGACCAGGAGGACATGGCAGTTCTAAACTGCCCGTAGGCGCTGCAGTGGCAGGCCCGAGACACCATTTTAGGGCTACTCCTGTGGGTGGCACAATCAGTGCTGCAGGCCCACGAGTAGCATCTGTCATCACCAGCCCTGGCACACCCAGTGCACTTTACGAGGGACTTCATGGTGATACAAATATGCCAAACAGGTATATCCAATCAGAATAACACTTTATATAGGGAGCACTTACACTCTGGCACTGATCAGCAGCGGCAGAGTGTCCAAAGCACCTAAACCAGCGAAAACGAATCCAGCACAGCATCGAAAAATACAGGAGGCAGAGGCAAAAAGATAGGGGTAATCACGCCAAAAGATGTCAGGTCTAACAATATCTATCTCCAGGTCTTCTATGAGGTGGTTAATCTGTGTCGCGTGTTTGGGTAGTGAGCGACAGTTTAGTGAAGCGAGTTTGAGGGAGGCGGACTTGTGAGGTTTTGGAGGGAGCGTGAGCTGGGCTGGCTTACATAGAGAGCAGCGAGTGAAAGGTCCATTTAGATCATGGATGTAATCACAGGAGGAGGTTGGGGGTCTAAGACTTAGTAGCTCTCTGCGTGAGTAGCTTACCTTTGAGTTGGCTGTTTTAGGCAGGGGTTCTGGCCCTGGGCCCGGCCGTGCGCGGACGGGCGCAGACGGGCTTGCCTTAGGCGCGCCTTCGGCGCGTAAACGGCGCTCCCGCTGCGCTCGTCCGCTGCGCTGGTATGGCCGGCACATTTGTACTGGTTGAGAGTGGGCGTGGCCTCGCGGTGAGCGTGGCTACCGCCTTGGGCGTTTTGGGCGTTTCCCTGTCTCAGCGCGGGTCGCTGTCTCAGGGAAGGTCAAGGAGGGCTGTGTCAGCGCGTGAGGTGAGCGCTTCAAACAGGTGAGCTCCCAGGTTTTTAAAATCAACAAAAGAGCACAGAATATACAGTTTTTAAAAGTAAAATTGTGGTCACAGTCCTCCGGCTTCCGCCTCAGAGGATACAAACAAACAGAGTAATAAGCGCTTGTTATCAGCGTCTTATATACTGGTTGAGAGTGGGCGTGGCCTCGCGGTGGGCGTGGCTACCGCCTTGGGCGTTTTGGGCGTTTCCCTGTCTCGGCGCGGGTCGCTGTCTCAGGGAAGGTCAAGGAGGGCTGTGTCAGCGCGTGAGGTGAGCGCTTCAACAGGTGAGCTCCCAGGTTTTTAAAATCAACAAAAGAGCACAGAATATACAGTTTTTAAAAGTAAAATTGTGGTCACAGTCCTCCGGCTTCCGCCTCAGAGGATACAAACAAACAGAGTAATAAGCGCTTGTTATCAGCTTCTTATATACTGGTTGAGAGTGGGCGTGGCCTCGCGGTGGGCGTGGCTACCGCCTTGGGCGTTTTGGGCGTTTCCCTGTCTCAGCGCGGGTCGCTGTCTCAGGGAAGGTCAAGGAGGGCTGTGTCAGCGCGTGAGGTGAGCGCTTCAAACAGGTGAGCTCCCAGGTTTTTAAAATCAACAAAAGAGCACAGAATATACAGTCAACAAAAGAGCACAGAATATACAGAACTCATAGTTTGGTCATGGATTTGTGATTTCAGAGAACGTATGTGATATGAACACATTCAAGTCCATTGGAGTGACACCAAGTTAATATGTCACAGCCAGTCTGATATTAATAACTGATTATGACACTGAAGGTAACACTTCATAAAAATCTTGGTAATATGTTTTTTCTATACTGTGACACATTGTGAAGAGAGACTCAAAATATTTCCTCTATATCTAACTGCATTTTTTAATATTAATAGTATATAACATTTTTCTAAACTTAATATGCATGATTGTTAGATAATTTTATTTTATTGTGTGTGTGTGTGTGTAAAATTAATGTGTATGGAACTAGGAGCGTAAATCTTACCGGACATATAACATTTCCTCACTGTGAAATAGAAATTTAATTAGTAAATGTACCTACACCCCTAAATATTAGCTTCTTATCCAATGTGCCTGGGAGTGGAGTTTGAAAAGTAAATAAGACTATACCAAGCACATGCTCTTTCTCATAGTTTTTAGGACTGGTGTTTGATTAGTTAATCTGCCCTTTCCTTAAATATATATTTTTTTCAATGTATGTGTTACTGGAGGTAGACTAGTAAATCTGCTTCCCACTCCCCAAAAATGTATCCGCTTTCACCAATTTTTGTGGGACTAAAGTTGGGACAGTGAATCTAACCCCTGCACCCAAATATATGTACCTTCCCCGTATGTACATCTGACTCCCCCTGCACACTAATATAGATGCACTTTTAGTAATGCATGTTGGACTGGAGGTAGAAGAGCCAAGTAGATCACCCAAAGGATATGTATTTTCCCCACTGTTTGCAGGGCTGTAGTTAGAATAGTAAATATGTTCCCCTCACCAAAATATGACTTTCCCCAATTTTATGTTGGACTGGAGTTAGAATAGTAATTCTGACCATTCCAAATATATGCACTTTCCCCAATTGTATGTTTGGCTAAAGTCAGAATAGCAAATCTGTCTTTCCCCACACTCCGAAATACATGCATGTTCATCAGTTTGCTGGCCAGATGTTAGAATAGTAAATCTAAATAAAGAGTAGAATATTGTCAATATTTTTGTTGTGCATACCATTGGCATTCCCGTTATAGATACAGAAAGTTAATGTCTTAGCTAAAACTCTGTAGTTAATATTTAGGGCTAGAACCAGCATCAGAATGTCAATTACTCTTATTGGTCTGAGATTCCATTATAGGCATTTTGCCTTTGGTGCACACATCTTGAATCTCCAGAGATAAGGGCACCTTCCTCAAAGCAAGAGACATATTTGTCAAGAGTCTTTTGAAGTGCTGAGAAGTTTTAAAATAGAATGAACTGATTTATTGATGTGGTTACTTCAAACATTGTGAACATTTCTGCTGGGACATTTGAACAAAGTTATTGCTGTCCAATGGACGACCACATAGCCTCGAACAACTGATGCTGGCAACCGTGTAGTGCCCCAGACCCCTGACCAAGAAAAAGGGAAGATTTCAAAGCCCAAGGCACTTGCACTCCTATAAGCCCTGTCGTAAGTACTCACTCTGCTGATCAGGAAATTGCGAAGAGTTCCTAGCAGCAATTGATGGCAATGGACAGCGCCAACTTTGGGCTTTGCTGTAACTTTGCTTGTAATGGTCACTGAAGACATTTGACCTTTTGCCAACCTTGAGTATCCCAACGAGCCAAGACCATGGCTTTCATTGTGAGCACTTATAAAGGCTGAGCCAAAAAATGTATGGAGTTTCTAAGCATGTAAGTTCCCCTTTGCGAGAGCTGTGAAGCTGATGAAGAAACAACACCCGCAAGCCATCAGAGATATCTTCACAACCTCTTCCTCCGCGGCTTTTCTAAGGGCAACCACTTTGGAAAAAGAATATTTTCAAGGAAGACACAGCGCAAGGGCAACTTTTTAAAGCCAGTGCAACCTCTACTCAGTCAAGCTAGGTCCATTCCTAGATAGATCATGACATGTTAGGGACTTGTATTCAAATTCATTTCTTGAGCACGTGTCCCGCTTGCATACACTGTAGTGGGCCCTTCGAATAAATAACAATTCCTATCCAAAAACAAACACGTATGACAGGTAAGGCTAATGTTCTCTTTATTGAAATTTTAGGTTTTTTTTTCATCCTAGAATATTTTAGTGAAGTCTAGTTAAGAAACTATTACTATGTTTGCACTATCCTTTTTTTCTTTAACTGAATTCAATTGCAGTGCTCTTGATGATCCCTGACTTGCTGAGAACCTATTGCAATGTTAGCCTTCAGGTCACGCCCCAGCTAGTGAGAGGGTGGATAGGAGTATGTCAAACAGCCTTAGGCTGCCCCCTGTTTGTGAGTAGCAGAATTGGGAGCTCTGGTCTAGTGAATTTAACCTATTTTATTTATTTATGTTATAGGTTTTATGTGGACCCAGAGGTATCAGAGCGCTTTACATTGGTGAGAAGACAGTAACGCTTAACCTACCTTGTTCTTCACTGTTTCAAGAAGTGAGCAGATCATTTTGCTTCATTTTGTCCCCTTTTGCGATTTGGGGTTCATAGGCGGGGGGTAGGTAGTATAGACATTCATTAATATTAATTCTTAGATAAGCATGCAGATTTATTAATTGGAAACTATTTTCCATGTATTATTAATTTTAAAGTATAATGCTATCTGTTATTGTGTTACATGGTTTGTTGGTTGTATTGGGGTTTGCATGTGTGCTGTTATTTTTAAGTATATATTCATTACTCTTAATTAATATCTAAATTATGTATTCTTAGACTTTTTTATTTGTTTACATGCTTCATACTTTTAAAATGATTTATTTTTTATCTATTCTTATTTCTGCTGTGTGGGTTTTATTGGGGGGTGCTGGGAGGGTAATATTTTAATTAAAATATGCATAATTTATATTAATTGACTATTCAACTATATTACATATGTTATTTTGTAAAAAAATTATTTTACAATCAAATTTTTTTTACATTTTTTTCTTGAGGTCCAGATTTACTAAAATGGTGCATTAGGGCTGTGTCACTTTTTCAACACAGCCCTATTGCAACATTTATTTTTGTATTTACTGAGCCATGCAAAGTTCAATTTTCATGGCTTTGTATGGCTTTTAAAAAAAATAAAAAAAATGCAATGCCTTGCATTACGTTGCGTGATGTAGAGGTTACATGGATGGAGCACGGGCATTCTCATACATCCTCCTATGTATGTTGACACAACCCATATTTACTTTTGTCTTGTAACCATGTGCCAAAATAGTGAGCCTACCCGAGGCTAGCAAACCGAGGTGAAATTTCATTATTTCTCCTCGTTACTTCAACTTTAGATTCTGAAGCCCTCAAGCAAAGAATAATGAATACGCCTCAAAGGATAGTTGTTGTGCAGGAATTACAAAAACGACCCTGACCACACAGCAAGCAACCTTGTGACATGCATTGCCTCCTGCATAGGCATAAGGCTGTCTCAAGTGCACCAGCACTTGGGGAGAGCAAACATTTAGCTATCATTTTTTTAATATGGAGCAGTCCTGCTCTCTCCCATACCCCGAAGGCAGCAACCTGACTTGCTGCATTACGCAAACTTTGAGTAGATCTGGGCCTGAATTGTTTTCAAAACTGTGGTCATGTATAAAGTTACTCTTTCTCTCTGTCTCTCGGTCTCTCTCTCTCGCTCATATTTCTCTTAAGCACAAACACACTCAGTCTCTACTGCCCTACATATTTATCCACCCATTAACCAACCAGCCCATGAGACCAGTGCCATCCACCTGCCTATTTTCCATCCATCCATAGTGTCTACCCCACACCTGTATCTGGCCATTATTTTGAAGAGAGCTAGGCCTCTAGCACTTTTGGTGCATAAGCATGAAGGAAAGGAGCCCGCCGCGACAAAGAGGCGCGCAGACTTTCATTAATTATAATAAAAAATAACATCTGTGCAGCTGTCTGAAGACAATAGGGTGGCAGCAGAACAAAGCGGAGTAAAATGTTTCACCTTTTTTGTAATCCGGTTTCTAAATTGATACAAGTGTGTGTGGGTTTGTGTGAAACTACCCCAAAACAGGAATGTGTTATTTTCTTTGTGTTATATGTTTTTTAAACTTGCTGCTCATGAGTCAATGTCTTCAATCTCAAAATTAGGAAGGCATGATGTTGTTTTTAACTGTTGGGATGAGAAATAGCATTTGGTAACAGAGCATCCATCCATTCATGCATATCCATCCACCACGACACTCCAGTGGCACATAATTAAATGCGGGCCATGCTCCTAGAAACATTAACCCACCTCTCAGTGGATCGCAATTCCAGGTTGCGCTACAGAGACGCCATGACAGCCAGGCTGATTTAAATGCCACGCGTTCCTGAGAGCTTATCCTCGGATTGAACGGTACTGCAAACATTTTTAATGAATACATAAATTGCGCCGCTGCTCCCTGCAGAAGCAGCTTCGAGAAGGTCTCTGTCAGGCCGCATTTTAATGTAGTGTAAGTGGCCTGGCCGGACCCCCTGATTAGTACACGCGCCTGCCCACGACCGGTCCTCGTGCTGGGGGTTTCTATGCCAGGGACTCGACCCCTGTCCTCGCGGCCCACCTCGAGCGAGAGCCGCGCGCCGCTCAAAGCGAGGCCGCTGCCGCGAGGCTTGTTTCCTCGCGTGAGATTAGGTGAATATTAATGACCGGCTTGGCTGATTGCCTGAAAGTGCAGTAATGATCTGTAATATGTATGAAAGGGCTCGTTGTGAATTTTTGAGCGATGTGAACGCTTTCATGAGATCCAGGCTTTGTTTGCAAAGCACCCTAGAGATGTCACAGAATACATATTTGATGACAACGGAGACTTCAGGGGCAAAACATGTCATGGAGAAGCGCGGGAGGATAGAGGCGTGGGGGGGGCAGAGGTGAGGAAGTGAGGGAGAGAGTGGCATAAGACGACAAAGAAAGAAGAGACAGAAAACGTTAAAAAGAGATAGAAAGAGAGTTAGTAAGGGAAGGAAGGTGTTGAAAGGGACATAAAAAGACGAGGAGGGGCAGAGCAAGAGAGACAGAGAGGGGGAGTGATGAGAGACAGAAGAGAAGAGAAGAACAGAACCAGGATGAGAAAGGGAGGTGTGGAGGGACAGAAAAGTGGATGGAGGGAGAAGAGACAAAGGCGAGATAATCATTAAGGGTCTGATTACGATGCGGACGAAATATTCGTATTTGGGACCACCTGCCTACAAGGCGGCAGTCCCACAGTACAAATTACGATGAGACCGCCACTGAGGCGGTCGAATTGCCTATGTGTTGCATTGTGGCAGGTGCTGCTGGCTGCAGCACCCGCCACAATGAAAAAAAGGGACAATTTACATATCCCTGCACTGCATGGCAGGCACAATGCGGTGCCTGCCAAAGGGGGCAGGGATATGTAGGGGGGCACGATAGGTGCCCCCCAGGTCCCACGTTTGGGGGCCAAGGGGCACATATCCCTGCCACAGGGGCGAGGATATGTAGGGGGGCATGATAGGTGCCCCCCAGGTCCCATGTTTAGGGGCCAGGGGCAAAGGGGCAAGGGTAGGATGACCAGACCTCCTGGTTTTCCCCGGATGGTCCCGGTTTTTCATGAAGTGTCCGGGTGTCCGACACTTTTCTCCAAACTGAATAAATGTCCCCGTTTTTGGATAGTAGCTGGATGAGCACAGAAATGTCCTGATTTTTGAGTAGTGTCCGAGTATGCACTGGTGTTAAATAGATGTGTGCATGCTCACTTCTCACTACTGGAGGTGTTCCGGCATGAAATTACTCCTCCAGATGAGGTTGTTGTGGAAAGCAAAATCCTTTAAAGAGAGACATTTTCTCTTGGGATTTCCCTTCTCTTTCTACAACGCAGCAAGAATGTAATTATGCCAGCCATCATGATAACAGTGTGTCAAAACCACCAGCATGACCCTGGTCACTGGAGTCACAGGTCACTGCCTGCACCTAGATCCTGCCAGCCACCAGTGTAAACTGTAGCCCTACTTCTATGTTCATGACCTGTCTCGTTTTTTTGTTTTTGGAATCTGGTCAGGCTAGGCAAGGGGGACCCGCTAGTCCCTTTCCGCATGCTTGCTCATGGTGGGTTAACCGACATGAATAGGCAGGCGGAAAGAGACATTGTAATCCCGACAAAGGTGCCTGGTAGGCATGGCCATCATTGTAGCGCCTACGAGCCCCTCTGCTGCTCCGGCGGGTGCATGGTGATCAGTCTTTACGACTGGCACACATTCACCCGCCAGCAGAATATGGTGGGCGGTAAAGTTGGTTACGATGGCGGGGAAACCCCACCGACAGCCTGTCGGTTTTGGTCTCCCAGCCATCGTAATTGGGACCTATGTGAGAGCATGGAGATAAATCAACAGAAACAGAGAAAGAAAGAGAAGGAGAGACAAGTAAAGGAAATCAGTAAGAGCAAGTGAGAGAGATAGAGATGGGGAAATAGCGAGAAAATGAATGGACGAGTAACAGGAGTGAGGAGATATATAGGGGTGGGTGAACCTGGCGTAATTTTCTCTAGCATAATTATAGCAAAATTACTCATAATTATGCGTAATTATGTGAAAAGCTATGAGAAGCTGGCCTGGTATATGATGTACACTTATGTAAGTGGACACTCTGCACTAGTCCAAACAACTCTTATGGTGATTTTAGTGGTCTTAGACAACGTTAGAAAGCTCTCTACGTGGTAGCTGTGGAGAGCAGCCTTCAGGCTTAGTCCAGAAGAAGTGTAAAGCGGCTTGTTTTACCAGAATGCAATCTTATCGTATAGATTAGGTGAAAAAGAACCACACAAGGTATTTATAAAATTTTTTATTTTTTTTGTAAATAGAAATATCTTCTACCCGGATATATGCTCAATGCACACAATACTTTAGCAAAGAAACACAGTAAATAGCACGAAATACACAGTGAACCCCGGGGGGGGGGCAAACCATTTGCTAAGAAAGTGGTATAAGAACCATGACTCAGGTCAAGACAATGTCAAGAAGACGAAGAAGTGTTGGGGACCCAAGGAACCACCCAAGGTGAGTAGATAGGGATTCCACAGAGAGCCAGTGCAGTGTGGGAACACGATTTCATACTCCGTACAACCCTATGTGTATGTCGTGGTTGGATCTTTTTAAATTAAGGACCCTTCCAAGTGGACCCTGAAAAAACCCTGTGGAAGACAGAAGGCTGGAGAGCCACCCCACCTGTGGATACCCTAGTACCTACGTTACCTACACCAGGGAAGCCGGGTGCATACATGTGAAGTGGTGTCTGAAACCGCCGTCAAAACCAAAGGAGGACTTCAGGAAAGCGCAGCTTGTGAAGAAGGAAAAAGTGTCTGGTGGAATCCGAAGGTAGATTCTAGATGGAAGGTACCTGCAAGCAGAGGAGACAGAGCCTATGTCACTCAGGAGTGACCAGAAGACTTGGAAGACAAATGCCCTCCGATGTCGTGTGTTGCAGTACGAGTGACGAGGATCTTGACTCTGCAGTTGTGAGGACCAGGCAATGCTGAGGAGCCATGCACGAGCTGTCCTACAAAGGATGTCGAGTGCTGAGGTGTCGGTATCCAGCTGGAGCACCAACAAGCCTTGGCAAATGCAACCAATGCAGGAATTGAAAAAGGAGCAACATTGGGACCAGCCATGGCCAGGGGGCTCACCACAAACAGGGGAGTCAGGTGAGGCCCGAGAAATCGGGGGATTCCAAAAGAAACAAAGGTGACCCTCAAATGGACCCTCAGGTCAGAGGCACTGAAGTCGCAAATGGACCTCAAGCAGCTCATCAAAAGATGCAGGCCACGATGCACATGATGCAGTGTGGCTGAAGATTCTGGTCACTGGAGGTGCCCGAGGTAGGTGCTACTTGGACCCCAAACATCTTCTTGAAAGGAAGCCAACAAGCCTTTGCAACTACAAGTTGACGTGGTGCACAGGGGTTCAGTTATTGCAACCCCCATGAGGGATACTGGCCTCAAACTTGGTGGGAGGGCAGGGCAGGCCTGTGGAGCTGTGGAAAACCACCACCTGAGTTGTATTACCCTACGGAGTCCAGAGGAGCTAAGGATCAGCAGACCGGTCGACTTAGTGGTGGTGCCTGCGAATGCAGGGGAGTGACACCTTCACTCCAAGGGAGATTCTTTCAGGTGTCTTTAATGCCCACAGGCCTTGGAAGGTTCCTGTATGGTGCATGGGCACAGACGATGCAACACACTAGAAGGGAGACGAATTTGAGCCCAAACAAAGTCCAGCTAAGTCTTGAGTGCACAGACGATAAAAGTAGAAGTGGTGTCTGATCAGGGTCTTGTCCCACAACGAATCTAGGATCCTACACCCAGGTAAACCCGGAAGTATTCTAGGGAAAGGGTTGGGAGAATTTATGGGATCCTCCCGGGGGAGAGTGTGGACAGGGGGAGATCAGTCCCATGACCTTTGTCCAGTTTCACGCCAGAGCGGGAGCCAACGGTTCCTAGTACTGGTTTGAACTGGACTTTGAATTGGGTCACCAAATGTGCCCCTCATGCAGACTGAGTGGCGCTGACAAGCACACCCACCCTACCCCAATACACTAAATCCTGTCTGGGAGGGGATCATACCTCTCTGTGACAGAATGCTTATTATTCTGCCTACACCTGCTCGAGCTTGGCTCAGCAGCAGGAGGACAGAATCTTGTCTCTGATCGGCAGCAACCATTTTGTGCTGTCTGGGTCAAGAAGGCTGGTACCGGGAACACTGAGAGCCTAACGGAGGGCTCTTACGGTGCTTGGAATCATACTTCCCACACCGTTTAAGGTGTGAGGGTATATTTCCAACACGTTTGATACCAAACATGATAGGATTAGTTGCAGCCAATTTCAAGATGGTCATCGCGTAATTACGCGGTGCCTCTCTATATAGTATATGGCTGCTTCACTTACAACCCGGGATAATGGAACTCCATAGGATTTAGGGGTGTCTTGCTCATGTAGGGACACCCTCTAACTTTGAACCAAGCACCCTGCATTCAGGATTGATAAAGCCTGCTATAGTGGGGGGGGGGAATTATAGGTTTTAAGTGCAGTGTGACCCTGGATATAGAAAACCTATATCTTTATTAAGTGGTGCTAGCACTAGCTTACACAGGCTGCAATGGCAGGCCTGTAGTTTTATTTTGAATGGTCTCCCATGGGTGGTGTAATGCATGCTTCAGCCCATTAGTATCATCTATTAGGGACTTATAAGGGTACCCCAATATCCAACCTGGGATGTACCTAAGTACTTACCACAACAATAGATAAACTGAGAGAGAGATGGGTGAGTGTAGCGTATGTAGGGGATGAGACAGACAAATTAAGAAGTGGTACACACAGTGGAGGTGTGAGGAAAGGGAGTGGGCAACAGCCTGTCAGACCACCTAACCTTGTGCCCTTCCAACTAGCGATCATCCTCGTAATATTCCCACTGACACAGCACTTAGGTCTACCACTGCAAGGATGCAATGAACAGCCTAGTTTCCTCAACTGTTAACCGTGGCATTGGTCATTTAGATTTGGTTGTGCTCAAGATATCTGCAGCTAAGTAACTATCCTTCTGGCCTGCCATGTGAGGGTTCAAGGTATACTCACACCTCTCAGCATCATCTTCAGCATCCCAGTCACCCCAGAAACTGGTCTAATCATACAAGGTGATCGGTCAGTCAGGCACTTCACTGTGAATCATAAACTGAAATCGGTAGAAATGCTTAGAGGTCATACAACCAGGCTGATTTAGAAGTTGGTGTCTATTGTAACGTCTGGCAATTTTCTGCTGAAGGAGTAAGTCTGCCTTTGGTGGATTCTTTACTGAAGGTAAAATCACTAATACCAAAAGTTGAGTATGAGATTCTGCAAATGGCAGATCCCACCACGTCAGTCATAAATAAGTGGATTTACAGTTACCACCGACCTTTAAATCAGCCCATGCAACTCCTACCAAGCCTGGCCTTCATCCAGGCACAAGGCACCCCTTTTACCTGCTCTAACGGGCACCGAAGTATCGCATGCAAATGCAATCTAGCTGCGGCTCCCTGAAATAATAACCGCCAAACTACAAATAGTGTACAACTGTGAAATAAGGCACTGATCAAATGAAAGCTCCAGAAGAACATTTAAGATGCTGTAGTGGCTTTTGACAGGCCAATTGGGGCCCGAGTACGAGTCTGTCATTCCACAGACCTTCAGACTTGTGGGTGGGCACGGCGGTGGTGGTCTCCTGACCACCCTATTACGAGTGGTATGGTCAGTCTGCTACAGTCCTGCCACAGAACCATGGAACCGCCATTTCCTGGTGGGTTTTGTAGCTGTCAGGAGGCCTCAATACGCTTGGCGGAAGCACTGTGGTCCCGCCATGCATATTCCGAGGTTTTTCTCCGCCCGCAGTGTCATGGAGGTTCCTCCTCCATCAACACCGTCGCGGAAAGGAAACAAAGAGGGGCCTGCAGATCCCCCTGGGCCTCCTCTAAATGACGATACATGCAGGGGGGGCACAGCATGTGTCCGCCTGTGTGCATGCGCCACAGTTCCTACACAGCATGGATTTTTCAATCCATACCGTGCAGGAAATTGTTTTGGTGTTCTCATTGCAGTACCCATTTTCAAAGGCAACACCGCTGGAACGCCGAAAACCAGCCCACCAGACAGGAGTAAAATCCTAATCTGGAAGGCTGTCTGGCCACAGCTTTGGCAGTGCAGCAGCGGGCGGACCTAGTGCTGCACCGGCAAAGTCATAATTGGGCCCTTAGATGTCTAAGGGAATTTTAATACGTTTGCCCCATGTTGACTCACTTACCTACAGTTTACAGCTCAGAGCTACACTACCCCCAAAATAGTCCTACCAGTCATCTGAAGTGATAAAGGAAGGAGTCACATCTCTCTCATTGTAGGCTAGCTGTAGATCTCACACCCAGAATCCCTCTATAAAGCTCAAAATGACTGTCCATTCCACTATGACTTCCCACCCTCTGACGTTCCACAGTTGTAATTTTGAACTGGATCACACCCATTCAAGTCACCCTCAAGTAGTGCACTCAACCTCAAGGACATAGACAAACATTGAACTAAGAAGGGCAAAACAACTTCGCAAAGAAAGGATTTCATAGCAGTGTACTCATAACAAGAGTGCTGTGAGCATCGGGGTTGTTATGTTTGCTGTTACGTGAATATTGATACTATTATGAAAACAAATCTCACCCAAAAATGATAAAATGCCAGCATACTGACTTAGCGTATATTCTGCTGCTTGGTACAATGACTAACATGCCTGTATGAAAAGGCATGTCTATCGAATGCTGCACTAAAAGGCGTCACCTTCACTAAGAGGCAGGGGTTGTCTTCAAATGCTTCACTAAAAGGTATCATCCTTACTAAAAGGTATCATCCTTACTAAATGGAATCATCCTTACTAAAATGCAAGTCTTCATCAAATGCCTCACTAAAAGGCATAATCTTCACACAAAAAAATCACCACCTTTACTAAAAGGAAAGTTATCATCAAATGCTGACTGTTTGGTGCTCATGTCTCATGGACCGAAGGAAGAAGATGTCCGGTGATAGAGCTACAGATTGAGGAAATCCTCCCAATATTTGAGTTAGGAATGCTTTAAAGACAAAGCTTCTTGCTTCAGATGGGGAAGTGGGCCACCAAGAGATTTGGGGCTCACACCATTCTAATCTAGCAGTGAAAATTGGCCTGGACTAGAGGGGATGTTTCGTCAATATTGATTCTGCTGACATAGCAGGAGAATTTCTGTGATAAGTGACAATGTCACATTATGGAGTCTTGTCTTCAAAAAATTGAAAATCAATGTCTCTTACACAATGGGCGTTTTATTTTCACGTATGGGAGGGGCAATGTTTTATCCAGGTGTGATTGCAATGGGACGCCCACTATAAGAAGGGCCCCACCAGCCATCACAGGTGCAGTACGCATTACATTTACAGTGGTGGGTCCAATTGTGCTTCTTCATCAAGAAACAAAGCACTTACTTCTCCTCTAGATGATGAGTGGAACTAGGAAATTGGTGGATTGGGCATCTGCTGATTTTTGGACTTCATTAACACCAAATGCAATATGAGGCCAGAACCAATAAAGAAAATATATAGGGGAAAGACAGAAAAAAAGAAGGGAAGCAAAGATGGAGATTTTGGGCCTGATTTCAATGTCGGGTGGACGCCGTTGCGAGGAAGGAACCCCCCGACCATAGGTCGGCAGTTCCGACATCCTAATTTAGATGCTACCGCACATAGTGCAGTCGAAACATCCATTTTTCAATGGGAGCTTGTGCAGCGGACTGAAAACGCCTGCAGCACAAGCTCCTATTGAAAAATAGATGTTTTCAATCATTCCAGTACCATGCGGCAGGCACCTCACAGGTGCCTGCCACATAATGCTGGGATGCTTCCATGATGCGGAGGGCCAGGGGGAGAAGCGGCTAGGGGCCCCCAATAGGGGCCCCCAATGTCGCTTTCCGACAGCCTTTCTATGTCGGAAAGGCAGACACTGAATGGCTGATGGAAACCAACATTATAATCCTGACAGCGGTTCCGCCGTCATAAAGGGATTATGAGGAGTTTTCGATGCACCGATGGGCTCCTTAAGCCTGTCGGAAAGCGTCGGTCAGTCCCTTGGACTGCTACCTCCGACCGCACGCATTGTAATGCGTTGGTGGGACTGCAGCAGCAGATGGCAGTCGGACTGCAACCGATGAGCTGTCAGGGTGCGGTATGGCAGCCATCGTAAGTAGTAAATCTTGGATGCTTTTGAGAATTTGGTGAAAAACGATTTGAGTAAAATTAACACAAATAAATCAAGAACATCGAATCTATCGAAGCAAGAGAGACAGATTCTAAAATCATTAGCAGCTGACACTCGGTTTATCATACAAAAAGCAGACGAAGGAGGTGCCATAGTTATCATGGATAAATAATTTTACATTTCCAAAGTAACAGAACATTCTTCCGACACTGGCACTTATCTAAAACTGGATCAAGATCCCATGAAGGAATTGATATTTACCTTTGAGAAAATTTTGAAAAAAGCCATGGATATGGAATGGATTACATCTAACACTAATTTGTATCTTACAATAACCAATCCAAAAAGACCAGGATTGTACATGCTACCAGAAATCCACAAGGATTTTAAAAATCCCCCTTTTCGACCAATCGTCACCGGATGTGGAACTATCTTTGAACCGATAGGCCAATACATAGATTACTTCTTACAACCTTTTGTCCAGGCTTGGACGTCATATGTCAAGGACACCACTCATTTTTTACAAAAATGTAATTCAATACAACCTAAATTAGATACTATCCTATGCACATTGGACGTCAAGGCATTATATACCTCCATTCCCCATCAAGGAGGTATGGAAGCTATTGAATGGGCCTTACAGAAACAACAAGCTATAGGTGCTGATAAGGTTTGATTTTAGAGATCTTGCACTTCTGTCTACATCACAGCTATTTTGAGTGGGTAAACAATTTTTATTTACAATTGAAAGGCACTTCAATGGGCCTTGCCGGGGCTCCGGCGTATGCAAATACATATATGGCTAAATTAGAGGATTCTTTTTTGTTCAGTGACAATGAGTGGACTGAGAATACATTACTGTACTGTTGTTATATAGACAACATCTTTTTGATTTGGAACAACAGTATGGAATTACTTGACACTAAAATTGATCAGATGAATTATTACGATGAAAACCTTCAATTTACAAAGACTACTGACAAAAAATCGATACCATTTCTGGATGTTTTATTCAGCATTGAAAATGGACAGATCCACACAGAAGTTTATCACAAACCTACAGATAAAAACATTGCCTTATTGCATCCGAGCTTTCATTCACAGAGTCCTATTAATAACCTTCCTTATTCTCAAATGCTGTGAGCTAAGAGGATATGTTCTGATGAAACCTCACTAAAGAAAAACTTGACATTATTAAGAAAAGATATTCGTCCAAAGGATACTCAGATACACTTTTGGATCAAGCTTTTGAAAAGGTGAACACCAGAACAAGAAGAAGTTTACTTGAGACAAAAATCAAAGCAAAGGATCACCGACAAGTTTTTGTATCCACATTTTCTACCAGTTCAAAACAGGTTAAAAAGATTATCAACCAACGTTGGGAAATTTTTGGCAACCGAAAGTGACTTTCAAGGTCTTTTCAAAGACAACCCCATTTTTGCCCATAGGAGATCTCGGAATCTTAAGGAATTCCTCCAATTTAATCCAGTTGATCTCATAATTATAGAGGCACACGCAGGTGCCAGAACTGCATTCACTGCAATAATGTGATCTATAGTAACTGCATTCAGCAGCCCTAAACAGGGGAGACCTTCATGACTAAACACAATGCAGATTATAACTCTTCAAATTTAATTTACGCGATCAAATTTCCTTGCGGCCTATTGTATATAGGCAAAACTGAACGAAAAATTCAAACCCGGATTTCAAAACATAAAAGTACAATTAGAAATTCTAATATTCATAGCAGTTTGGCAGTACACTGGACAAAGAATCGCTACTCAGTAGCGCAGCTAAATTTTCAGGTGATTGAGATAGTGAATTCCGCACCTGGGAGAGATCTTACCAAAGCTCTGCTCCAGAGAGAGATTTATTGGATTAGACGGCTAGACACCCAAGATCCCAAAGGGATTAAGGATAAAATTGATCTAGGATGCTTTTTATAGGCTTTATAGACTTAACCCTACAGGGAGGCAGAGCAGGCTTTGGGCTTTTTTTATTAAAATGACAACATAAAACAGAGTGTTGATAGTACAATGAGTATTCATGTTAACCTAAATGTTTATTGGTGTTCAGCTTGAGTTTTGTTGGCTACCACAACATGTAAGAGAAGCTTGATTGTATAATGATCATTCATTTATACATTTATGTATAGTCTTATTAGATTGAGATTAGTAAATAATCACCACATCATGGTTTTTTCACTAATAGCACTGTCTGATCGTTTTTTTTGGTCTTACATTTCAATTTTTTTTAGGCCTTTTTTGATATTGTGTGAGAGTCTTTCCTTTACTCTTACTCAGTGTATCACTAGTGGTCGAAGTTTATTGACTGTTTTTGGCAAATATCGGTGTAGCCATGGTATTTCAATATGGCGTTTGGATAACAGGTCTCTGTATTGGGCCGTCGCTATCTTTGTTTACTTTAATCTTTAAAAACGGAGTGTGCGTGAGTTCGTTGTTGATTGCCATTAAATGGTAAATTTAGCAACATAGCGCATGTGTCGCGTTTATCGGCACCATCGGAATGGAGGAGTCTAACGGGAGTTAAGTTTGACATCTGTATTTTTTCCAATCGCTCACAGTTAGTAATACTTACGCTTGGTTTATATTTTTATCAGGTTGGTCCTCTGCAGTATTGTTACATTATATTTTTCTTTTTCCAGACTGGTGGCACTTGGATTAAGTTTTTAGTGTGAAGGTATAAATGAAGCGGATCTGACCGTGAGGCAGCTCATACAGGTCGGTAATTATTTGGTTTTGTCAGAAGGCACCATTTGTATTTAATTTACAGATTGAAGTGTAAGTGGGCATTTTTTTGCGTTCTTTCATAGTTTGTCATTCAGTGTGAGAACACTGTCAAGGAGCAGAATAAAAGTAAGCCAGCTTCTTTGATAAATTGTGTATCGTTTGTTTATGATCACAGGTTTACGTATTGACAACATATAGCTGTCACTTGGTGGGTTTCTTTTGAAAGTGAACGTCGCTACAGTGGTTATTGTCTTCACCGTCTTTACTGTCTACACTGTCTCCCTCTCTTCACTATCGTAACATGGATCTCCCCTCTGTTCTAGATCTTATAATCCTGGGCATGTACCATTAACTGTTTTTACTACTAGCATATAAATGATGACTGCTTCTCTCGAACATGTGTTCTATGGAATAGAGAATCAAGCCCCCGAAGAAGCACTGACTCTACCCGAAATGCATTGGGCAGTTCCACTAACAATCATTGATTTGCAATGCATATGTCATTGATGTTCAGAAATTATGGATTTTTGTGATGTACATATTCATTAAAAGAGAAAGTTTGTTTTGATGAAGAGCATATAGTATTGCAGAGATTATATTTATTTCAATTTCAACTCTATGATTGAAGTCTACATTTTTTAATTTGTAATTTTTACCATGATAAGAGTAGGCAACAGTGCGTAAAGGGCAAATGGAAACACTTGACATTTAATTAGCCACGGTAAGTAGGCCTGCTGTGAGAAACCTGCACACAGTGACAATCTATGTCAAAAGAAGGGAAGACAGGATGAAAAAATTATTGAATTTGTATCACTCAACAGGGAATCTGGGAGCAAGACAGTGCTTAAGTTGTGCAGTAGAGCCTAGTGGTGGGTACAAGGAATCATTTTTTGTTGACTGGTATTTAATTTTTATCATATGACTTTTCCCAGCTCAGACAGAAAAGGGGCGAAAGATAGGAAACGTCACTCCTGGAAGGATCTCAGTACAGGTGAATTAAAAGTATAAATGGATGAAATCGAAGACAATTCAATTTGCTCTGTCATAACTAAACCTGCAACTCTTCATGAATTTCTAGGTTTCATGACATTTTTAATTTTTTTGTGCACACTTCTATGTGTTTGCAAAATAACTTTCTGGCTGTGTTTCTTTTGTTTAATGATATAATATTTAGTCTTTTTTAATGAAAACAACTTAATGCATTAGTAGTAGTAGTATTAATACTAAGAAGGAGAAACAAGTTATAAAGTGAGCGGTTTTCCTTTAGCACCTAATCAAGTGAAAAGGGCTGCTTATAGCAAGTGTACACATTTCTTTTACTCCATTGGGTACTCTATCTAAAGAGCAACTCCAAAATATCTTTTGACCACATTGTCATGGTCAAAATTTAATGCCCACGAAAATATGTTGTACAGTAATGAGTAAGGTAAGTATATTGTTTTTTACTCTTTACAATAATAACAAAACATATATAGTTTTCTGTTTCATATATATTATGCTTTTTGTTTAGTTGTAATGTATTTTGTTCTTAATTCAATATTTATAATATTGTGAAATGTATTTGGAATTATTTTAAGAAAATATTATAGCAATGTGGGCACCTAGACACCTAACTTGCCACTTGCCTACACCTGCTTGTTCCAGACTTATAAAGTGTCACCGCAGCTGCCCGGGTTTGCCAGAACAGGTTTCCCCACTCACTGTTCTTCCCGCCAACAGAAGCCCTGTCCTCCCCAGGACCTACTTAATGCAGGCCACAGCCTAACCGCAATGAAGGCACACCAAAGGCAAGTCCATCTGCGCCTGTCAGTGCCTGGACCATGCCCAGCCCCATGACCCCTGGCACTGCTGCCCGCCCGAGGATCAACATTGATGAGCTCTACACATTCGACTCTGAATGTGTTCCGGAAAACTAGAAAAACCTACTTCTGCACTAGAATCAAAGAGGCGGACAATTCCATGAAGGAAATGTTCCTTGTCTATAGGGAACTCTCAGATCTCGCCCCACTAGCAGCCCCTATGATTGGATCTGTTAAAACCTGCAATCAAGTAGCAGAGTTCTTTGCTAGCAAAGTAGACAAAATCTACGCTGGCTTCCCAGACACAGCCAGAGTAGGGGATGGGAGGGCAGAAAGTACCTTGAATATACAGAAGAATAACTGCCTCTCGGCATTTCTAGTACCTTCACAGGAAACGATATGCCACATAGCAAGTAGCATTAAATCAGGCTCACCGAGTGATCCAGCAACCCCAAAAAGACTCCATGGCAGCATAACTACCCTGGAGCTATATATCAGTCATCTCCTCGCTCTCTTCTTTAAAACAGAACAAGTCCCTACCTCATGGAAAAAAGCAATAGTCCTTCCCTTGAGGAAAAAACCTAATATTAGTCTAGAAAAACTGGACAATCTACGACCTATCTCCCTCCTCCCCTACTTTTCAAAAATTGCTGAGAAAGCAGTCAACAAACAACTCTCGGCATTTGCTGAAACCAACGGACTGCTCCACCCCTCACAGTCGGGTTTTCGAGCTTTACACTCGACCGAGTTGGCCCTGCTGTCTTCAACTGAAGCCCTACGAAGATATGCAGATGAAGGACAGACGGCGGCACTGATTCTCCTCGACTTCAGTGCCGCTTTTGACACTGTAGCTCATCACACACTGCTACAGTGTCTTAAAAAGGGAGGGGTGAGAGGAAAAGCCTGGGAATGGCTTCTATCATTCCTAACAGATCGCACCTTTCAGGTAGCTCAGGGCCAGTTCAGGTCTAAAGAAATAAAACTCAATCAGGGAGTGCCACAAGGCTCCAGTCTCAGCCCCACCCTATTCAATCTGTATGTGGCCCCAGTAGGAGGAATCACAGACACATATGGGGTTGAGATAGTGTCGTACGCAGACGATACGCAACTGATTGTGACCCTAACACAACCAGAGGAGCAATGCGCTAACAACTTTGCGTCTTGCATGCAGGAGGTGGCACGGTGGATGGCAGTCAACTGCCTCTGACTTAATGGGAATAAGACGGAGGTATTGATTGTAGGTAAATCCCCATCAGTGTGGACCTCAGCCTGGTGGCCGGACGAACTGGGTGAACTACCCACACCTAGTAATCTAGTAAAGAACTTAGGGGTCTGGCTAGATAAAAACCTATCGTTCGACCACCAAACCAAACAAGTGGCAGGCACCTGTTTGGGATACTGCGGGTCCTTAGGAAAAGGCTGGACCTTATGCCCATACCAGTACGCCAGACCCTGGTCCACACCCTAATAACATCTAGGTTGGACTATGGAAATGTACTGTATCTAGGGGCCAGCGTAAAAAGCCTCTCGAGATTACAACGAATACAAAGTGCAGCGGCCCGCTTGATCCTACAATTACCCAGAAGGGCATCAACAAAAAAAGCACTGAGGACCCTTCACTGGCTCCCGATTAGGGAACGGGTGACTTTCAAGGCCCTATGTGTAGGACACCGCATCCTTCATGGAAGAGGCCCAAGGTGTCTGCATGGGCTTCTGAAACGATACGAGCCTACCCGCCAGCTTAGATCATGCGGCACTGGGCAAGTACAGGTCCCAAAGGTTAAAACAGCTAGAATGGGTGGAAAATCTTTTAGAGTCATGACCGCTAGGATATCGAACCAGCTGCCAGAAAATCTGTGTCTGGAACCCTTCTGAGTCCAACTTTCGAAGAGACCTGAAAACAGTCGTCTTCCCCAAAGACTAGGACCGGACCGAAGACTCTTCACGCAATCATGCCATGGACTCTTGGAAACAACTGTAGCGATCAGCGCGGGGACATACTTGCTAGTGTAACCATGCGCTCTACAAAATACAAATAAAAATAAATGTTGCGGTAAACATTGCCAGCGCAATGCCACCGCAATGACCAATATTCCATGGTAGGATCTTTCACCTGCACCAACTCCTACTACACCTGCCACTGCACCCACTCCAGGCCACCGACCATCCCCACCCGAACACACCATAGACACAACCTGAACAAAAACACCAACTCGCATGTGCCCTTCTCAACACCTGCTTCCTATGCAAGCATTTCAGTGAATTATAGTACCTCATCCCCACCCTCACACCGACATCATTTTCCTCACTGAGACCTGGCTCGACCCCACATCTGCCATAGACATTGCCATAGCGATCCAGAACAGATCACTCACCAGGACCACTCGAACAGGCCTGGAGGAGGACCAGCCATCATAAACAAAGACACCATACAGTGTCCCACCACCACAAAAAACACCACCACCCCCATGGAACATCTGCACTTCAAGTCTCACACAGACGACAAGACAACCATCAGCGGCACCCCGGCATACCGACCACTAGGCCTGCGCTCCAGTTTCTTCAACACCATTGCAGACTTTGCTGCACTCCTAGCCTTAGACTCCAAGGACTACATCTTCCTCTGCAATCTAAATTTCCACATTGATGACCCCAACAACAACACCGTACACCTCCTCGATAGTATGAGCCGCCTCGGATTGACCCAGATCATCCTCGACCCAACACACACCGCAGGACACATGCTGGACCAAATTTTCACCTCCAGCAACAGTGTCAAATACTGCTGTGTCACAGAACTAATGTGGACTGATCACTTCATTTCCCACTTCTGCATCTCTAGCCCCCACATCCCCAACCCCAAGATGACCAACGCCCCCCATCGGAGGTGGAACAAAATCTTAGAGACCAGCTGGGCAAAGGTCATCAAACCCTCCAACCCTGCTACTGCCACCAACCTCGAACAGGGAGTGAAAAATTTCAATGCCTGGATCACCAATTGCGCAGACAGCATCGTCTCCATCAAGAGCCACATCAAGAGAAAATCCTCCAAAAAGGCCAACTGGTACAGCTAACAACTCAGAACAGCAAAACGAAATAGCAAACAGTTCGGGAGGAGATGGGACACCAGCAAGGACACCTCCGATAGGGCAGCCTTCAAGACCTCCCTCAACCGCTACCACCACCTGCTGAGGGCAACAAAGAGGACAGCCCTTGCTGCATGCATCGAAACCAGTGCCAACTACGCTAAGGAGCTTTTCAAAATCGTTAAGGGACCCTACAACCCGGCTTCCACCGAAAACATCACACCCTCACAGAAACTGCGTGACAACCTTGCCCACTTCCTCCAAAACAAGACTGCAACCACATAAAGAAACTTCGAACTCAAACCCACACCTCTGGACTTCCTCACCAGATACACCACCACTGTAACAGACACAAACCACACCCTGACCACCTGGAACAACCTCTCCACTCTGAACACCACCACCTCCACCATGAAACCCATCCACTCGGAAGCTTCCACAGACCCATTCCCACACATCTTCAACCTCGGAAACCAAAGGATTGGCCAGGAACTCAACACTCTACTCAACACCTCTATCACCACCGCAACATTTCCCTACCTCTGGAAACACACTGAAGTCAGACCACTACTGAAAATATCCCCTGTCTACCCCAGCAAACTCAAAAACTATCAGTCAATCTTCCTGCTACCATGAAGGTACTGGATAATAACGTCAACAATCAACTCATGACACACCTAGAGCAAAACCAGCTACTCATCACCTTCCAAACCGGCTTCAACAGCAATGGCAGCACCAAACCTGCCCTGATCGCAGCCACTGATGACATCTGAACCCTCCTAAACCGAGGAGAAACCACAGCTTTGATCCTCCTTGACCTCTCAGAAGCCTGCTACAATGTATCCAACCACACACTGATCGAAAGACTTCACCACTCAGATGCATCACCTCCTTCCTCACCAGAAGAACCCAGAGAATCCACTCCCACCTTTCACCTCTGAACCAAGGAGATCACCTGTAATGTCCCCAAGGGCTTACCCCTCAGCCCACCTCTCAAAGCATATATGGCTCCACTGGTCAACATCATCAGATCCCACGGTCTCAACATAATTTCCTATGCAGACGACACCCAACTCATTTTCTTACTCACCGCGGCCCCACCACCACCAGAACCAACTTCCACAGATGCATGACAAACGTCACCGACTGGATGAAGAACTGCCTGTAGCTGAACAAGACAGAAGTACTGATCATTGGCAACAGCAGCAAAACATGGAATGGCTCCGGTGGCCATCAGATCTAGGACCCGCACACAATCCCTCCAGCCAGGCCAGAATCCTCGGAAACATACTTGACTACATACTCACCATGAAATCACAGATCAATGTTGTCTCCTCCGCCTGCTTCCTCACACTGCACATGCTATGCAAGATCTTCAATGGCTACCCCTACACACAAGAAGCACTTTGACACAAGCCCTCATCACCAGATGACGGGATTACGGCAATGCCCTATACGTAGGAATTGCTGCACACCTTCTACAGAGACTTCAGACCATACAGAACGCCGCAGCCAGACTCATCTTCGGCCTTCCCTAACAAACCCACATATCACCTTACCTCAGGAAACTCCACTGGCTCCCCATACATAAGAGATGCCAATTCAAACTACTGACCCAGGCACACAAGGCTCTTCACAACCAAGGACCCGCCTACATTAATCATTGGCTGAACTTCCACCAACCATTGAGAAGACTGCGCTTTGCCTCCCTTTCCCTTGCCCATACTCCCCACATCTACCGAAGCAGAAGTGGAAGACGGTCCTTATCCCACATCGCAGAAAAGACCTGGAACAGCCTCCCCACACACCTCCGGACCATCACCTCACTTCTGGAATTCCGAATGGCCCTCAAGTCCTGGCTGTTCGAATAATCCTCAAGGGCCGGTAAGCACCTGAATACCCTATTGGGTGATTAGACACGCGTTATAAATCCTGATTGATGAATTGAATGTCTAATTTCTTTCACGTTGTAGGATGTATTGTGAAAATAGTGGGTAGTGTTGTTTATTAAATTATATATTAATTATTGTTAATTGATTAATATGTTAAATATTTATGTTATTTATTTGTTTCCATTTTAATACATTAATTATTATGTAATGCATTTTAATTTTGGGCTGTGGGGTTTATTGGGGGATTTGGTGGGTATAATTTTAAATAATATAGCTATGATTTATATTATTTGATTAGTGGGTTATGTAGAAATATTAATTGGACATTAATCTATGTGTTTTGGTAATTTTAAATGATAAAACTCTGTTTCTGTATTTTTCAAAGTTTGTGTGTTGTAATGGGTGTTTAGGTATATACTGTTATTTATAGTGTGTATATTAATTATTATTTTTTAGGCATTTTTTATTGGTTTTGCATCCAATATTACTATGCCGGCCACACACCCTATACTCATGTACATGTGTGGTATATTGCAAATACGTTATACAAAAAAAAGTAATAGAAGAAGTGCAAAAACATAATGAGCAAACCAAAACTGGATTGCATCCTTTGCACATCACATTCCTCTATATCAATCATCGTCCAAATGCTAGAGCTACAATACCGAACACAGGACGATCCCAGACATGTGGCACCAAGAACTTTAGCCATTGTCTGCAGGAGCAAACCTAACTATCCCACTGCAGTGGACATATTTTTGATTGCGCTTTGCTTTAGCGAAGAAAAAGAGGAAGGGGTGGGAGGAAAAAATAAGAGGGGTGGAAGGAGGTGTATATTAATAATTGTTAAATATCTAATACATAGGTGTTGCAACGTTTGACATTATTTTTATTTGTTTATATATTTTTACACTTTTAAATTATTTATTTGTTTTTATTTTTGCATTGTGAGTTGTATTGGAGGATTAGGATGGTAATCTTTTAATTATAATATTTATTAATGTATATTGATTTATTAATCTATAAAGTATGTTAATTTTTAACTAAACTTTTTTTATTTTATACGTTTACATTTTTATACTTCTTGAATTATGTGATTTCAATTTTATAAGAATTATTGTTGGAGTATTGGGGTGATAAGTAGATTAATGTAAAATAGGTAAAATTGAAGTATTACAAATGTGTTTTCAATGGGAAGATATTTTTTCATTAGCATAACAGATTTGATTACTTTTATTTTAGATTTTTTGTTTTTGTAGGATGACTTTAAGGGACATTGTTTGTATTAAATGTAATGTATTTAATAATTTGAACTTTTTCTGTGTATTTTTAAAATTACTATAATGTTTTAAAAATTGTAAATAAATCTGCCCCACCTACTTTTCTGTATCTCCAATGCATTTTCATTCATATTTGTTGGACTGGAGTTAAAATAGTAAATCTGACCCCTTGTCCCCCTAACGTATACACTTTTCCCAGTATTTGTCAGAGTGGAGTTAGAATTGTAAAAATATTATATTTGTATTTAGTAATATTTTTTTTTGCTTACTAAATGTACTGTCCTTTATAATGTATTATGTTTTATTACATGAAAACATTGTTTGAAGGATGTATGCATTTTCTTTAAATTAAATTGGTAAATTATTGTTTATATGTCATTTTAATTTAGAAATGTATATCATAAATATATTACATGTTTTTTTAACTAATTGTAATTTTTTAATTGTATAGTTATCTTAATGACTATTAAATACATAGTCTAACCAATATTATGCCATATTTTGGAAGACAATATTTTGGTCTTTCCTCATCTCCCATTTGACAGGTAGGAGCAGCAGCGGCCGCCATAAGCAAAGGGTGGTAGGGCGGGAGGGGTCACGCGTGAGGCGTCATGCGTGGGGCCTGTACAATATGAAATAAAACTTACCTTCAGCCGGCAGCCACCTCCAGCGACACGCAGCGTCTCCTCCTTTTCCTGTGTGAGGTCCCAGCAGCCCCTGGAACGGACTCCCATCCTATCCCCGGGCTGCAGAGCAGAGCGGGATTGGTCTGATGAGGCAGGAAAGATGCCCTGCTCAGACCAGAGAGTCTGTGTGCTTTCTCCAGCCCAGCTCAATGCAGCTGGGCTGGAGAAAACCTAAGTGCGCATGTGTGTTTTGGTCAGCCTGAGATGGCCAGCCAAAACACATATGCTCACTTAGGGATGGAATGCACGAAGCACTCCTCCTCCCCCTTCCTTAACCTCAGCCCTGTCCCTCCCAACACCGCTGGCTAAGAGACGGCAAATGTAAATTAAATCGATGCAAGAACATTGTTTTATTTAATTGAGCCAGACAGTAGGGCGACACTCCTCCGTCATTGCAGAGGAGCCGCCACTGGGAAGGAGCAGAGGTGGACGAAGCTTTGTTTTTTGGAAACTTTCATGAAGAATTGGCACACAATGCCAAAGTTATTTAGGAAATCAAGAAATCTGTATTCTATTGAAACCAGGTCCTAACTATAACTACCCCACAGTGGCCACCGCTACTGTGTATTTTATGTGCACGTTCCACGATGGGGTCTCTCTGCTCTAAAATAACAGATCTTACCCAGCTCAACAGTACTTATTTTATCAACATCAGAAGGATAAAAGGCTAAGTGGTCCCACTGGGACCATGAGTTTAACCCCTCCCCTGCTGGTGACGGAACAACTCCGTCATCAGCCGCGGTCGCGCTGTGCTGATGATGGAGCGGTTCCGTCACGTCCCGCTGGTCACACCTGCGCTGCGCCTGAGCGGTTCCCTCACCAGCATGGGCGCGCCGCGCAGCCCCCCGCCGCCGCAGTGAAGGGGTTAAACGCTGATTTCTATAGTGGGTACTTTAGTCCACTGAGGCACAACACCAGCTCACTTGGTAGCAGAGAGTGTATCCCGCAAAGGATTAAAAGACATTAGCAGTCATGATCACATTTTAGAAAATTTATTTTGTCCATTGTAGCTGGTACTGCTGGCATACAGGGGTGCATTTGATTGAGAAGCTGAGCCTGAGTCTAAATTCTTCAAACAAATGTTGCACAGCCTACTTTAGAACACAAATCCATTGATTATTATATCCCAGGCCATGAAGCCTGATCTAATCGACCAACAGTTTACTGCATCGAACTATCTGGATTCCGAATGTTGACTGGCTTCTGCCTATCACTATTTTTTAATTTATAAACGTATTTATTTTTCAATTTAATGGCACGAGGGCCAGGCCATTCCTGGAGACCGCGAGCAGGGGCTATAGCCAGCAAGCACAGAACATTTAGAGAGCTGTCATTTCCGGTCACGTCCGTTTGCTTTTGGTTTGGGCCCCAAGACTTATAGACTCAAACAGGGAACGTCCCATGTGCCTAGAGGCGAGTCGTGCCACGGTTTGCGCTAGCTTGGAAATCTCAGCGGCAGATCGTCGCTTCCAATGCAGCAAAGACCAGCACAGATGGCAGCCGGGGCCTGGTGCGCTTCCTCCGTCTCTCCTGAGCCCCGAGGACTCTCCGTGAATGCAGATTCCCCAGTGCAGGACGTGCGCAGCATCCCTGCTTCCCATGCAGATGCCTCCCTCTCCGTCCTCGGTCTCCCGCCTTCCCACCTCGTGCGCTGCCTCCCTGCACGGGCTCGTCGCCCCGAATGCCCCACTCTCTTCCCGGGTGCCCCCTCTCTTTCTCTCCTCGAGGCTCCCCCGGCGCTCTCGCCGCGCATTATTCCGCCAGCTGCAGCAGCAGTCTCGCTCGCCCCGCGTCCTATCGTCAGCGCGCGCTGGAGATATAATTACAGTATTTAAAACTGTCAATAGCCCAAGGAGACGGAACATCTTGCGCTAATCCCTGTCAGCGCGGCCAACACCACCGCCGTAAACAGGGGCCCTGAGAGGACGGCCGCTGCCGGGTCACTCCGCGCCAGCTTCCGGTGCCTGCCCACACCCAGCGCTATATGGGGTGGAAGTAAGGGAAGCGCTGATAACGCAGCAACCCTTACTTAATTGGCTACTTCTAAGGGCAGGCGCCTAAACAAGCACACGCCAGGTTTTATAGACTAGTAACAGAGTGTATCTGCTCTTCCGTGGTTAATCCGTAGCCTAGCCCAGCCAGCCGCGCTCTGCTGAGGGATTAATCCGCGCACAACACAGTCAGTACACCTGACACGCAAGACTGAACCTTAGACCAGCTCAGTGCGAGGAAATCCCTCTATTTAGCATGTCACGCGCTTTTTTCCTCTGTAAATCTGATATTTTGATCACTGTTGTGTCTGCTGTCTCGTGAGAAGGTTCAGGCACGTGTACCCTGTCTCTGTTTATACGTGTAGGAGTATTATTCTCTAAACTGCCATTTCTGTCTCTCTTACAAGTCAGCTTTTCATTTGCATGCAAGGAGTGCATAAGGGGGAAATAGTAGTGAAGGGTCCAATTATCCACTGTTTCTAAAATGATAATATCTAGTTTAGACAGTATATTTTTTCTGGCAGTCCATACCACAGGAGCATACCTTCCAGGAATTGAAACGTATCGTGACATTTCATTTGCAACTTCTGATTGAAATAAGCAACCAAAACATAAATCCCAGAATACAGGTTATATGCTCCGAAGATGTCATTGGTGATGTTAGATTTCCATTACCCTGTAGTGTAGAGTGATGTGATATGTGTTCTGCCTATTCTCAGCTACAGGGAAATCGAATGATGGGCCATCACCCTCACTTCACGTGTTATAATTGCTTTTGTCTCCAGAAACCACTTCAGAAGAAGAATCAGACACAAACACACTGGAAGAGAGGACCGTTTGTCACTGGGTTTACTCTCTATGAACCACTTCAAATGGTTCTCACACAAAGCATGTGACGGTAGGAAGACAGTTTCATTGGGTTTGGCAGGACACATTTCCTCTTAACAACTTTGGGGAAAAAAACTTTTCCTTTCAGAGTGCTGAGTAGACAGATTTATTGGTGCACCCTGTGTGCTTCCTTTGCCAAAACCTGATCGGGGAGTATTTTTCCTTTGAAGTGCAGGAGCCTACCTGGGAGGGACACGGGTAGCAGTAAGACAAGGTTTCACATTCTTGAATGTTGGAGGCATGGGACTCTGGGATAGAATTGATGCCACAGTGCACATTCTTGAAAAGGAGGTGCATATCTTTGTTGGAAATGTGGTAATGGATAATGTGGAGATTAATTGGGATAGGTTACGGTCAGTCAAACACTTTAGCTCCTACAACTCGACGCTTGCACCACTAGAAGGAGAGAACCCTTCTCGGACTGAAGAAGAGAGAAAAAGACTTCTGCACTACCTGCCTCGAAGAGATGTGGTTTATGCTTAATTTCCTGCCAAGTTGTCTACTTTTATATTTGAATACCTCTTCTGAGAAAAGAGTGGTTGCTGGAGGAAAAAAGCCTCTGTGATATGCAGCTGAAAATGAGGAAGCCCAGGTACTGGCTGGCTGACTTTGGAACGAATGAACCTGGTTCGAATCTCAGCGTTGGCTCAACAGCATGTGATTCTAGACATTTAATCTTCCCAGTGCCTAAAAAATGAATGTGGCATTGTGTAATGTAACTGGTGCTCATGTAATGGTTCCAATACCTTCGGGTCGTGTTTGTGTTATATAAAACTGCAAAAAAGGGTTCAGTGCAGAGGAGCTTTAAAAGAGAGCCTGTGGCCAGAATACTGTTTGGTAATACGGGAAGGAGCTTAACTAGGTTACTTGCAGCTGCACTAGAGCAGTTTCAAACGCATCCATACAATTTGAATAATCGAGCTGCAGGCTTAAGAAGTACTTATATTGACGAAAGATTTCCATGGTGCATCACCGGGAGCCAGGGTCTTTGTGTTGCCAGCACAGACATCGACTTCAGCCACGCCACAGAGCTTCAATGGACGGACCACAGCTGCGTCCACTTCACCTTCAAGAGAACGACGACCCACCACCACCAGAAACAGGCCGCCCGCAGAAGCTGGAACAAGATCACAGCAGACCAGCTCGCCACCTCCCTGAGCCAGCACCCTCCTGCCAGCTCAGCGAACCCCAGCCAGGCCGCAGACAACCTCACGAAGTGGATCAACAACTGCGCGGACGAACTCGCCCCACTGAGGACCCCGCTTAGCAGACCCGGCAGCAAGAAGGCCCCATGGTTCACCGACGAACTCAAGAGCTCCAAGAAGAACTGCCGAGCCCTCGAGAAAGTCTGGAAAAGGGAACCGACACCGGACAACAGGACCTCCTTCAAACTTGCCACCCGGAAACACCACCAGCTGATCCGCGCCGCCAAGAAAACAGCTTTCAAGGACCGGTTGGACAACAACGCACACAACTGCAAGGAACTCTTCAACATCGTGAAAGAGCTTTCCAACCCCAGCGCAGGAAACAACGACATCACCCCATCGCAAGACCTCTGCAACTCCCTCGCTTCATACTTCCACAACAAGATCGCGGACATACACAACAGCTTCAACAACCAACCAACGCACACCATGACCGAACAACCATCCCCCACCACCACCCTCCACGCCTGGACCCCGATCAGCACCGAAGACACCATCCGCACGATGAACTCCATCCACTCCGGATCACCGACCGACCCCTGCCCTCACCACGTCTTCAACAAGGCCGACGCTGTCATCGCACCCCACCTGCGAGACATCATCAACACATCCTTCGACACCGCCACCTTCCCCGAGAGCTGGAAGCACGCCGAACTCAGCGCTCTTCTCAAAAAACCCACAGCGGACCCCACCGAACTCAAGAATTACCGCCCCATCTCGCTCCTCCCGTTTCCAGCCAAAGTCATCGAGAAGACCGTCAACAAGCAGATGGCCGCCTTCCTCGAGACGAACGGATCCCTCGACCCCTCACAGTCCGGCTTCCGAGCCAACCACAGCACCGAGACCGCCCTCATCGCCGCCACCGATGACATCCGAGCCCTGATGGACAATGGAGAAACAGCGGCCCTCATCCTCCTAGACCTCTCCGCGGCATTCGACACGGTCTGCCACCGCACCCTAGTACGGCGCCTCAGCAACATCGGCATCCAGGACAAGGCGCTGGAATGGATCGTCTCCTTCCTCAACGGAAGAACACAGAGAGTCCGCCTACCACCGTACAAGTCAGAGGCCTCCGAAGTCATCTGCGGCGTCCCCCAAGGATCATCTCTGAGCCCCACCCTCTTCAACGTCTACATGAGCCCCCTCGCGGCCATCGTACGCAAACACAACCTCAGCATAATCTCCTACGCCGACGACACCCAGCTGATCCTCTCCCTGACCAACGACCCCGCCGCCGCCAGAGCCAACCTGCACGAAGGGATGAAAGAGGTAGCCGAGTGGATGACGACCAGCCGCCTGAAACTGAACTCGGACAAGACGGAGGTCCTCATCCTGGGCTCCTCACCCTCCGCCTGGGACGACTCCTGGTGGCCTCCCGCCCTGGGCACCGCACCCAAACCGACAGACCATGCACGAAACCTGGGCGTCATCCTGGACTCCTCCCTCTCCATGACCAGGCAGGTCAACAACGTCTCCTCGGCGTGCTTCAACATCCTACGCATGCTAAGGAAGATCTTCTGGTGGATCCCCACCGAGACCAGAAAGACCGTCACCCAGGCCCTCGTCACCAGCAGACTGGACTACGGCAACGCCCTCTACGCCGGTACCACCGCCAAGCTCCAGAAGAGACTCCAGCGGATCCAGAACGCCTCAGCCAGACTCATCCTCGATATCCCACGAACCAGTCACATCTCCGAACATCTGAGAGACCTTCACTGGCTCCCCGTCAACAAAAGAATCACCTTCCGCCTCCTCACCCACGCACACAAAGCCCTACACGACCAAGGCCCGAGCTACCTCAACAGCCGAGTCAACTTCTACGCTCCCAAACGCCACCTCCGATCAGCCAACCACGCCCTCGCCGCCGTCCCCCGCATCCGAAGAGCGACTACAGGAGGAAGGTCCTTCTCCTACCTGGCCGCCAAGACCTGGAACTCCCTCCCGACCGACCTGCGCCTGACCCAAGACCACCTCTCCTTCAGGAAGAAGCTGAAGACCTGGCTGTTCGAGCAGTAGCGGCACCCCCCCCCACCCCCCCAGCGCCTTGAGACCCTACGGGTATGTAGCGCGCTTTATAAGTGTCAATGATTGATTGATTGATTGACCTAGGATCAACTTTGTCTTGACCAGCTGCTCAATCATATAACTAGCATCTAGGGCCGGCTCTAGGGCGGTGTGACCGGTGTAGTCGCACCTGACGCTAACCTCATAGGGTGCAGTGTTTAGAAATAATATGGGTTAAGAAAGCATCTGCTCCAGCGTTCCTTGTGTGTCCAGCAGTTTTCAGGCAACAATAAAAATGTCAAGGTGACTGTGGTGATTAATGTTGCCACTGGAGAAGGATCAGTGTTTTGTCTAGTGGCAAGTCCCACTCATGATAAAGTAGGTTAATGTTCCTGCTGCAGAGAGCGTGTACCGCTCAAATCACCCAACTGTATTTTATGTAGACCTCTCAGGTTAATGCTTGTGTAGTTCATAAGTTACAATGCTAATATAACATAGTGACATATGAACTGTTATCAAAGACCTGCATGCAAACTGCATGGTATAGGTAAGAACTTTATGTTTTTTTCTGCAGTCTTTCATGATCCTAATGTTGCTATAAAGAGTTCATTTGGGTAGAAATACATTCTTATTAGTAAAGCCAACCACTGTGGTACGTTTTAAATCTTGAGTTTGCCCTTCTCCAGATCAAATACTCTGACAATATACTGCCTACTAGTATTAGTGACATGTGACTCCTAAACCTTGTAATCCTCATTGTCTATTGTAACATTCCCTACTCTGGAATGAGTAGTGATATAAAACAAATACAATGCATGTGAATGAATGAATAAAACTTTATTCGGTTTCAAAATTCATAAAACCATAAAAGTACATAGTTACATATGCATAATGCTACATTCATCCAATTAATTAAACATAAATTTAAAAACTGTGAGCAACGGAATTTTCATAAAGAGATCTAACCATAAAAGATACATATTATAAATTCTTCCTATGTCTAATACAAAATTTGAAGAACTTAACAATAGATAAAACATAAAATTCATTTTTAAAAATTGGAGTACCAAGAGGGCAGGGCGACATTGACGTAGGCCTAAACTTTTTAAAATTGGTTTCAAGTATACTTTTCTTGGTGCTAAATAGAATTTGCAGAAAAAAAGTCATATGAATAGTCGATTGGAGGGAGGAGCCGTCACAAGGGCATTCGGGGAGTGACCGAGACCAATCATTTATTGTCGGAAAAGGGGTCAACCTAAAGATAATGTTGAATCTGAATCGAGTGAGAAGCAGTCTGTCATAAGAGCCTATGGGCCATCTTAAATACGGTTGGAGGCTCATTGATGACTGCGCCATTAATGCGTGCTGTGTGGAAGGTTTATGAATTTCAGCACTCACACGCAGCTCCATCAAGTGAGATAAGCATTTGATTTTAAGCGCTTTCCTTGTAATTGGTCTCTGTTCTAGTGGAAATAGGTAGAACCGGTCTAAGCCCATGTCGTAAAGTGACTTTTTAACGTAATCGAGCCATCTTATTTTTGTGGCATTATCTAACAAAAGACAGTCCCTTACGATGGATTGGGTGAGGGGTAACTTATCTGAGGTCTATATGTGATGCCATAACAGAATGGGTTCTGCCTTGATAAGGTCAGTGATGTACAGCAGGCCCAACTCAATGGCAACTAAACGTGGATATAATGCATGTGAGAAAGATACTATGGAGAGATGAGGGGCACTGGTGGAGCATGGAAGTGAAGGAATTCATGGAGAAGGAGGTATTTGGGAGAGCGGGCGCCGCCAGCAAAGAGTGTCACACTGGGCGCCACCAGCACTAAAGCTGACCCTTCCCACATCAATATTGTTGACTCTCACCTTCATAGCTGACCATTTTTAACACTACACCTTAAACCCAAGAGCTAAACCTCAACCTAGCATGGCACAAAACAGATGCAGTCCAGAAGCTAAACCCTAGTCCTGCTCAACCAGGTGTCCCAGACATGGAGTACCAGAGCCCAACTCACCTTGTCCATTACTCCATTTTTGATCCACTTCTAAACCCAGGACCAGCACAGACAGTGGATGGATTTGCTGCCTCATGTGAGAGCCCTAGCTCAACTTTGGGTTTATACTTATTTTGCCAGGGTTACACTCTTGCTTGCCCAAAACCATATGTAGGGATCACACCAAAGTGTGTGTTTGATCTGTGTAGGTTGATTTGACTACACGTAAATAGAGATTCTGTATACACTCCGCAATGGGATCGACTGGCTTAACTGGGATATGTTTGATGGTATGACCATTTCTTCAGGCTTTTACATGGGGAAACAAGAGTATGAAACTAGTCAGCACAAATGGTGCTTTATTAAAAATGCAAGCGACTCACAAATTGGGCAATGCAGGGTGTTCACCAGGAGCTGCTAATCTGTATGTTTTTTCTGGTAGTTTGTTACAGGCAAATCCGAACACCCAAACCTGCAACACCAGGGAGATGGAGTCTTGCCAATGTTATTTTTAATGGTAGTTTATGCAACAACCCGCACTGTAGGCCTCAGTGGTTGTCACTTTCTACCTTTCATTTGCCCTGATGAATGTGTGGTCCCCAGAAAGAGCCACAATTGCCACAGAAACATGTTGACACTTGATTTCTGTATTATCTGATGCTGAGAATTTGTTGTTAGCCTTGTGACATGGTGCTGAGAACAAAAGCATGAATCCCAACCCTCACACATTTTTGGTTAAGAGTCCAATGTTGAGAATGATTTACCGTGCTGTAGTCAGGAGGAATCTGACCACCGCCTAGTAGGATCATGTTATATATGCTTTGGCAATAGATGATTGTATTTCAAGGTCTAGATACAGACGGTAAACAACTGTTACACTGCATGCGTTACAACGCATGCTTTTACCCTGAATGCACGAAAATGGCTTGCTGTAGGGGGTATAAGGTGTTGGATGTAACTCCAACACCTTCCCTACTGTTGTACATACTGGAGTTGGAATAGTATATTATACTATTCCAACATCCAGCGCACCCCGACAGCAAGTTAGGGTAAAAAATTGCATTGTAACGGCATGCAGGGTAAAAGCATGCATTGTAACATCCTACAACCTACACAGAAACCCCTTTGGTGGCCTGGACACACTAGTTATCTTACAGTTCATTCCTGCTCTAGTGTGTGTTACATTCCCACCAGAAGCAAACCTGATGAGGAAGCATGCCTCTGCATGTGGATGACATTTGAAGAAACGTAAACTGTTCAATAAGACTTCAAAGAGGGACCAATGACTGGATTCAACCAGAACTTCTCATGCAGTGCCTGACTAGGAGAACAGTATTTATTGGTATGTGTGAGCAGTATAGAAGCGAAAGGTAGCCCTCTTCTCTTCAAATTTCCTCTCTTCTTCTTTATTGTGCCCAGCTCAAACAGTGCCCCTTTTACACAAAGGCGTAACCTTAGCCAATGTCACTCAATACACCTGCAGCGCCAGAGCGATGCCCCACCAGAGCCCAGATGGTGCGCCATTTGTTCCTGGGCTACATACTAGGCCAGCTCTTCTACTGCACCTGGCATTCCAGGACCAAAGGGCAGCCTAGCTCAGAAAGTGAACCTGGTGTACTGAGCTCCTTACGCTAGAGCTAAAAATACCTTGCTGCTCCAGGTCTAAACCCTCATCTAGGACAGCATAGAGTACACCCCCAGACCAGGCGTAAACCAACTCCCCGAACAAGGACATGTGCTGTTGCTGCGATAAATAATAAGCCAATCCAACTAGATAGTAAGACCTACGGCTACATCCAACTAGTACCCACCACGCTCATTGTTAAACTATCTCCCTGCTCATACACTACGCAAGCTGCTCCTCGACCAAGAAGATTCTTTAGTGACCATAAAGTAGTTTAACCCTACATGTATTTTTAAACTATTGCCTGGGAATAAATATCTCCATCTTCCTCGCCTCCATCTAACCCAAGGGTGGGCCCGTTCACAACATTTGCTCACTCACTTGGGGACAGTTTGCAAATCCTATGATTTTAGAAAATGGTGCAGATGCCCCAGACTAGATTTTAATCCAGCGAAACCATCAGGCATGCCTCTCCTGCGCTGCGCCTTCATTAAGCTCAGTCAGTACAAGTTCTTCTCAAGCCTACCCCCTAATAAAGCTCAAAACATTACAACTTCTGCTTGAGGCCTAATTCATAAACGTTCTCAGCCAGAAAATCAGCTGTGAAATGGCTACACTGATAAGGCCAATGCACTTGATACTCCAGGCCTAACTCAGCGTAGGCAGTACACTTGGTGTCCCAGTAATAACAACTCAGCCAGTGCACCTGCTCTTCCAGTGCCAACAACCAATTCAGCTCCACCAATGCACCTTTCGCTCCTGGATGAGCTCACACAGCCAAACAAGCCTGTATATATGCTGGCCCTCGGGTGTTACCCCCACATTATCGAGGTAACATCCAGTCGATTTACTAAACCTAACAGTAAATTATGACTCTCTTGGAGAAAAGTAAAATTGCCAAGTGTCTGTCACTCCTTCCTACAGAGTTATGATCAGGAAGGTGAGTGTTGGGAGTAAAATGAAACCTGTCAGAGACTATTGGCTTGATTTATATCTTGGTGGTATGTATACTCCGTCACAATGTCGACAGAGATTTAAAACCGCCAAGACTGTGGTACTCCCGCCTAATTTAAATAAGACTACTTTGTCACCACCATGATTAAACCCCTCCAATGGCCCTGTCACATAAGGGACATTGGCGACAGACCTCTAATTCCGCCCACCTGATTAAGAGGGGTGGAATTAGAGGTCAGTTTTCACTGCCCGTCACTACCAGGAAAACCCTAGCACTAAGGAGCAGTGAAAACTGCTAAATGAACCCCTCGCCATGTAAGATAACTCTCATGGCAAGGGGAGCATTTTTTTTTTCCAAAAAGAAAATCCCTCTTTGAGATTTTCTTTTTGAAAATAAAAATAAAATAAGTTTGATGGACTGTCATGTAGACGGACCCGTGCACCAAACTTTGAACAGCATTGACAGGAACAGAGGTTCCTGCAAATGCTTTAGACATGACCTTCGACTTGGCAGTCGTTTCTAAATTTGGGGGTCAGAGTATTCTCGGCCTGTCGAATGTTAAGTCCTCCACAAGGCCAATGGAGATGACTTTGTCTGCCAAAAAATGAATCGGACCCTATGTCATCTGCCGGTGGTATACAGAGTCCCACCCCTTTATTCTGAAATCAGTAGGCACACACAATAATTGGTATTTTATACGCTGTTCCTCTGCAAATCATACTCATAGCGATGATTAAAAATACTATAAATAACTCAGCAATTATTACACATATTAGGTAGAAAATTACATATGTCCAAATCATATTTCATTGCAGACTCCTAATCAATTAATATAAACCCTACCTATATTATAACCATTCAGCTATCAACTTTGTTATGTTAGTCCATCATAATATGGTAAATCATGTCAAGCCTCTCTCTGTACCTATATGATCCATCAGGCCTGAAGTCTGAACATCGTGTTTCAGTATCTTTCCAGTAACTGGCCCATGCGTCTAAAGCCAGCCGTGCACTGGAAGGCTTACACATGATGCACTATGGAGCATGCAGGGGTCATCTCAAACTTAGCTGCTGTTTTGCTTCACTGGACAGTATTACTTTTTCACAATATCCTACAAGACAGAACTTAAAAGGTTATTCTTCACCTACCAAGCTTATGAAAGAGCTTCACAGAAATGAAATTTTCCCTCTCCGGCCTGTTGATTTGAGTGATAGAAAACACAGCATTGAAAGAGACATTTATTTACCTGTGGTTCCAATTACAAAGGAGTAAACTTGGTTCAATGGGCCCTGCACAAAACACTCTGATACATTTAATGCACAAATAGTAGCCATTACCATACAATGTGGCCAGTATCATATGTAAGTACAGAGAAATAAATAGAAGCCTCACCTCACACTTCACCTCAATGCTAACATTTAACTCCGGTCTGCGTGTAAAGCTGCTGCTGAAATGACAAACGAGCACTCTACTTAGCTAGCACACACTTTATTCCAAGGTTAACTAACTTCTCTGCTCAGCCAATAGTCCTGCTCTTTCAGAGACTAAGCTCATTCGCTAACCAGCAGTACCAGGACTAACTCCTAACCTGGCTCATCAAGTATGATGTAAATGTAAATTGATACTTGTATAGCGCACAACTCACCCGCAAGGGTCTCAAGGCGCTGGTACGAATACCGCTGTGGAACCCATCCTGGATTTCCCTGTGAGGCGTCCACTCCTGGGCACCCCCAAGGTGGAGGCCAGGCATCCTTAGCGTTGTGGGGGCCGTTGTGGAGATTAAGCAAGCTATTGCCCAGGGTTGCAGAGTGGGACTCCATGATTGGAATAGGCACCGAGGCGAGAATTATCAGGTCCGTGGAATTTTTGAGCCCAAGACCCGCCGAGGCGGGGAATTGAACCCTGGTCCCGGGCTAGACCTCTGCATCAGGGTCTGCCGCTCTAACCATTGAGCCACACTTCTCCTGCATTAACAACTAACTCAGTTCACCCGCACTTGCTGATCCAACCCTAGCAACTCCCTCAGATTAGCCGGAGCATCTGCTAACTAACAACTAATCCAATTCAACTAGTATCGCTTCCACTTCAGCGCTACTAACAAAGGTTAGCTCGGCCAATACACCTGTTGCTCTGGGGCCAAACAGCACAGCCAGTAGACCCGGTGTTCAAGGCTTAACAAGCAACACAATTCAGACAGTATTTGTATAAATAACTAGTCCGTCATCCAATTCTGTTCATACACTCGTAAATTGAGGGATTATCCCGAAACTAGTTCACCTGCACTTGTAATTCTTGGGCTAAAATGGCCAGTACAGCTATACCCCCAGGATTAAACCCTCGGTCAGCTCTGTTTATACACCTATAACTTGAGATCAAGTCCCTAACCCAGCTCAGCCAGTTCACCTGTAACTTTGGGGTTTGTCCATAATCCAGCAGGTTGATACACATGTAACACCAGTGCTCATCCTCAGTCCAGCTCAGCCAGGACTCCTTTGACTTTAGGACTCATCTCAAACCCATCTCAGCCAGTTGACCTGTATCTCAGTTTCTAGTCTCAAACCGAAATCAGCCACTACATCTGTAACTTTGGCTCTAGTCCCAAACCCAGTTTAGACAGCATACCTGTACCCCTGGGGCTAGTCTCTGAACCAGGTAGCCAGTTCACATGTAGCTCTGGTTCTAGCCCCTAACCCAGCTCAGCCAGTATACCTGTAAATCCTGGTCCTAATCTGAAATCCAGCTCAGCCAGTATAGCTGAAAATCTGGACATAGCTCCCAGCTCAGCCAATACACCTGTAATTCTGGATCTAACCCCCTACCCAGTTTAGCCAGAACAGCTGTAACCCAGAGTCTAGTCCTTAACCCAGCTGAGCCAGCACACCTTCTGCTCTCTAGTTCGTACCACAAACTGAGCTCAGCAAATGTACCTCTTGCGCCGCGGCAGACCGTGCTTTTACTTGCTGACCTCCGGCTCAGTGGTGCCAGTGCATCTGAAATGTCAACACACAGCCCTGATTCTGGTATGCCAGGGGACTTGATATTCATATGATGACCACTAGTTGGAGGGTAACGAATGAATAACATCTCAATAAGTACATGGGCATGTAAGCAGCACTATCAGACCTCTAGGCTGTTCCACTCCAAACGCATCCCTTGCCTTTGCTGGAATAGGATCCCCTCTTTGCCGCTTCACCTTGCCAATTCACAAGGAGACACTCCCACAAAGTGGACTGGCCTGTCATTGCACCAGGAGTTTCCCTGAGGGATCATTAACTCTGAAAGGCTGGTAAGGGTTAGTCAGAGAGTATCCCATGGCATCCAGAGACTGGCTCTGCTGAGACTATCTCAACTTGCTTGAGCAAATGCTAGATCTGGAAATGGTCCAGTGTCCCACCCACAAAGTCAATAAGAGACAGCAGAGAGAGAATTCTCAGCAACAAAAATCCAATGCTGCCCCTACAGGGTGAAACCATCCCAATCAGACTCTGTTGCTGGAGGTGCCGTGTCATCGACACTACAGCATGGGCCAGGTGCCATCAGAGCCACCAATTCTTGTCTTCCACAAACGCAGAATCCAACATTAAAGGATATTGCAACATTCCACCCTTAAATGTTGTATGTTCCTTGGAGCAGTTGCACTCTCCCCCAAAAGAATCAGCATTTAGTATAATGCACCTCCTGAATTAAAAATGAGACCCCATTAGCACCACGACACGTAAAGGACTATGCCGGCTCGTCACTGCAAGGTGGGTTGACAGACACATCCATACACTGCGGGGAAGTGTGTGAGAAGTGATGGTTACCGCTGAAGACCCGGCAGAGCCTCTCAACCTTCAGCGATTGATAAACGAGTGCCACTGAGTTAGGTAGTAATAACACCCGCTATTGGGACTGATTGCAGTGAGTAAGTGCAGTAATTATTGATGTCATTCTGCTCCCGACGTCCCATGCTCTGTTTCTCTTTTTTCTACTCCCAGCTGTCATTATGACATTTATCTTGATAGGACAATATGATCTAGAAGCGTTCACTCTGGTACACTCCGTTCCTTCCTTTCCTTGATGTGCGCATTTTTCTCATTGTCATGAAGTAAGTTGACACGGTTCTCTACTTGAGAAGTCAATACAACATTTCAAAGACGAAAAAAATAATCTCTCCTACCCTACTGCGGAAAGCGCAAATTGCAAGGCTGTAATTTTCCTGTATATAAAATATTGAACGTTGTGTTCACGTGAAGGGAGCAGGGCGGTGTGCTCGCGCCCATGCCCAGACGTGACGTGAGGTAGAGAGCTTCTCGCCGAACCTTCCACTCTGATTGTAGGAGACAATTGACACAAAAGCCCCCGGGCTCCCGGCGCTTCTAAAGGTCATGGAGCGAGATGTTAGGCTTTCAGCAGTCTGTGTTTGCTGGAAGGCTTGCAGGCCAGCTGAGCTCCCTGTTATTTTAGGCAACATGAAATGTCGGAGTAAAAGGGACGGTCTCCCTAAAATGGACTCTCGGCCTGTGTAGAAAAGGATGAAGCCTGGCTGTATGAAACCACCAGGGAGTGGATCGAAGCCGGCGGGAAAGGCAATCAGGAAAGGCAATCGGGAAAGGCTCAAACAAAAGTCCACGCTTCAGGTAATAAATATCGCTCCAAAGGTGCTACTAAACTGAATGCTGGGAGTGTTATCGACACAAGACGTGGGAGAGGTGTGGCGCAGCGGCTAGGGCGACTGACTCCGGAATCTGGGGATCACGGTTTGATCCCGGGCACCGGCGGCAGATTAGCCCAGTACCATGTGACTCTGGGCAATAGCTTGCTTAATCTTCCAGACGCCCCCCAGCGCCTAGAGACCCTTAGGGGTGATTGTGCGCTTTACAAATGTGGATTATTATTACTTAGGGGCCTATTACGATGGCCGGCGGTGCTGGGTCCGGCAGCCAGTGGTGCGGCGGACCCGCACCCGCGATTAGGATGCCACCGTGACAGTGGCATACTCCATTCCCAGCATTGTGGCGGTCGGTGCTCACAGGACCGCCCGCCACAATGCTGGGAATGCACTGCGTGCATTGCCATGCACAAAGTGACAGACACCGCAAGGTACCTGCCTCCATGACTATGCAGGTGGTACCATAGGTACCCCCCATGTGCACCCCCCACCCTCCCAATATCCAGGTGAGGTTCCGTGACAATTGTAAGTGGTGCTTTCGACTCGCACGAATATGGTCGAGTCTGGTATCTATGAACCGCAAATGACGAGTTTAGTAAGTGTGCGCAGTTTCGCTGTGCTAACTTAAACCGTTCGTTTGTTATGTGGGTTTTTCATCTGTACCCACGGGTTCCATCTTAGATACGGCATCCATTTTGTCTCTTGCCCTCAAGTAGCCAGCGAACGGACGCTGTCCGCTTCGCGACCCTGGGACTCCCAAGATATTTGCGGAAGACACATGTCCTTTGTAAGTGTCTTTATGACGAGGGGGATGTTACTGTAAGGCAGATGGCGCCGCTCAAGGCTCATCTTGCCGCACGGACTTATTGTCTCAGCCGTGCATCTCATTAGGCACGTCCCTTTGATGCCCGTATCTCGTGTTTCCCGATACCTCCCCTTTTACACCCTTTCCGATTTCCCCACTGTCTCCGTCTTCCTCTGCACCTGTCTTTGTTCCTACTTCGATCTGTTTACTACCGATTGGAATGCACTAATGTTGGGAAGATGGGTTTTTACAGTTGGGAACCGCCAAATGTTTCCGCACTTATAATCCGGACCTCATGTGTTTCAAAGTGACCAAAGCGACCCCTCTGGGGGATGATGGTGGGAATCGGGTTGTAAACTTTTGTGTACCATGTTGTCTTACGGGTAAAAACTGTATAAAAGGAGCGATCCACAGAACCAATTTGAAGCAGTCTCCCCAAGTTGCACGTGTGTTGCTTGTCGTGACTACTGTGTTCCCTGCAGTAAATAAACCTTGAATCTTTGACGTCGAAGGAAGTCTCCCGTGTCTCTGTGATTCGTACGCCGGAACAGGTTACCCACGAAGGTTTCAGGTGTTGTGCCCTGGCACCGCTGGGTCCTACAGAACCCAGTCCTTCAGTTGGCGCCCAACGTGGGGCTGCATCAGTGGTACCGGTCCAAGCCCGACGATCGTGAGGAACTTCGTGTGAAATCTCCGAGGGAAGGTGCACTCCGCTTCATCGATCCAGTTGTCGAAATAAGTGGCCCGAAGACTTTTCCCGCGAAGATTCCCGCCTCCTGACGGCTGCGACGGACTGCTGCCCTGACTGTAGACCTGTTTTGGCGCCTGGCGTAGACCTTGGTATAGCGAGACGATAGACGGGCCTTCCTGGTGACGCCATCGATCTTTGAGTTAAGTATTTGTGGGTCGCTCCCATAGTTCTTGGTTGTTGACACTTTAGCGAGTGTTTTTGTTGTTAACGCTGTGTGAGTGTTTTTGTCGGTGACACTTTGCTAGCGTTTTGTTGTTGTGTTATTTGACGACTGCAGCCGCCAAAGACCGAGGGTTTTGTTCTTTGCTGGGACTTGGTAAATCCCGTAACTCTTGAAGTTTGTGAAACTCGGCTAGTGTGCAAGATGCCTGGTCGCAGTACTTTGTTCAGTTGTTTCAGACCTTGTGGTACGGATTCCCGACTGGAGGACTCGTGTCCGATACCTCCGGTTGGAACTCCCACGTATGATCTATATAGTAAGCATGGGCTCGGCCCGATTACCTTTAATGATTATTGGATTAAATATACAAAGAAGGACGGTGACCTTCGCTGGCCACCTCATGGTAGCTTCGAGGCGCCGATTTTAGATAATCTAGAGATTAAATTGTTCGAAAGAAAATCAAGGCCGGCCATGTTTGATGCCTTTCGGTTGTGGCGCAAAGAAGCCCGACAGAAAGAAATCAGACAGAATAAACGTAATCAGCGAGATAATGTTGCTACCATAGTGAAGAAAGCAGAGCAGTTTCAGCGTGATAAGGAGGATAAGGATAAGGAAGTGTTTGACAGACTACAGCGTATGACCGTAGATAAATGTTATCCTGCTTTGCCTACGGAGTCGGAAAAGAAGGAAGAGCCAGTTGAGGATCCTTTAATGTCTTATCTTATGAAGTCGCCACCTCCGTACGTACAGGGTACCGCAGCTGCAGCTCCTGTGGTTCCTGCCGTACCTATTCTTCCGCCTATTCTTCCTGTGCCTGTTTCTCAGCCTGTACCCGCTCTTCCGACTGTTCCTGCTCCTTTGCCTGCTTCTATCCCTACTGCTCCTCCGCTTCCACATACTCCTGCTCCCGCTGCTGCTCCTGTTTTGTTGACTCCTGCTGTTGTTACTGTTTCTACTCCTTCACTTGTTAGTCCTGTGTCTTATACTTCTCCCTCTACTCGTTCTCGTAGTTCTCCTCTTGCCGCTAGCTTCTTTCATTCGCTTGGGCCTGTTCATGGGTCCGCTAGCTCCGATGGTCCTCAGAGACGTAGTCAGCTTCCTGGAAATAGAGAACGCGTTGCGCTATATAATATGGCGATGGGTTGGATGGTAAACCCTCTTAGAAATCCGCCCCGTGTTGTACTCGAAACATTTTGTCAATTTAATATACCTACCCAAAGATACGTGTTCGATGAAATGTGTAAGTTCCTTCGCGATCAGATAGAGGCTGATGCGCCTGACGAGGTGCTGACCGCCCTGTCTGAGCTTCAGCTCCAGTTTTCACATGGACTGATAGTAGATACTAATGTTCGACGTGCTATTGAGCGGTTGTTATCTCTTCGCCCCGCTCCGATACCTCATGCATTGTTTGTTGAGGATATTGAACCACAACCAGACGAATCTGGCCAATATCCTATGCGTGAAGTTCCGCCGGTTTGGGTACCAGCTGATCCTAATGCTCATCCTCCGACATTGGCGCATTTCCAGAGAATATGGATACATCTTCCATGGAAACGCTCGGAAGTGTTACAGGTGAAGCAATCTTTGCCTGACCCTCGCAAAAATCCTACAGGGTATTACAAAGAATTATCACAGCTTGTAGATGCTACGGTAATGAATCTTGCCGATATCGATATGTTGTTTGGCAATGTAGTACCGCAACCGGTATGGGCTAAGATTCGACATGAAAATCACCCGGCTGAATTAGGTGGTGCTTGGGCTGCCATTGTAGCGGCAGACGCCGGACAAGTAGCTGCTACTAAACCCGACCAGTTGATTCTTGACCTTCCTCAAAGGATTATTACGTTAATGAAAACTCTTATGCCAGCTATGAAGGTGAACTGGGACAAATTGTCAGCCTGTAAGCAGAAGAAAGATGAGAGTGTTTCCGACTTCTTTACGAGGTTCGAGGAGGCATTCATCGACCATAGTGGTCAGGATATGGGTACCGAGGGTGGACAGAGATTGTTTGTGGATAAATTCGTTTCAAACTTATTGCCCGATTTGAGCAATAAATTAAAGAATTCGGAAAGTGCATGGGCCGTTTCTACCTCAGCTCAGATATTGGCTACAGCACAATATTATGAGAATAGAGAGAAAGAAGAGAGCGACCGTGCTGATAAAAAGACGAAAGAGCTAAAAACTAAAGTGTTGCTTCAACAAGCATATCCTCCGCGTTCAAATCAGAATGCACCCCAGCAGAATAGATCGCAGTCACAATCGAATCGTTCGCAGCCGCGCAATGATTCCTCCTCCCAAAGATCGTCGTTAGGGTATAATCAATGTGCTTATTGCAGACAAGAGGGGCACATTAAATTTAATTGCCCTGTTTTGAATGAACGTAACAGTGGTAACTCATCTAGAGGAAATCGAGGTGGTTCGCAGCAGGCACCACGTGGTAGAGGTCGTGGTGCTCAGAACGATCGCTCAGACAACTCATCCAATTCTAATAATTGTTTCGATCAACGTGGATCATCGCAAGGACGATCTGCGCAGTATAATGTAGACGACTATTACGTCGATCAAGGAACTGACGACAGTAATTACTAGGATAGCCAAAGACAAGGAGAGGGAGTGGTATCAGTTCCGGTTGATCAGAGAGGGCCTTACGTCGCAGTTGCTACATCGGGCGTCGTTGAGCCTTTTCTGTTGGACACTGGTGCAGCGAAAAGTTCTATTCAGCATTCGAAACTCCCTGGCGCACCTTTGTCTGGCTTAACAAATGTTTCCGTTGGATTCTCTGGCGCCCCCGTTAGCAATCCAGTTTCTCGCCCTTTGCCCCTTACAATTGGGCCACGTGAGCTAGAAGCTCCATTGATTCTAACCACAGGTTGTGGCGAGAATCTTTTGGGCCTGGATTTGCTTAAACGTTTGTACGCAACTTTGTATTGTTCTCCTGCGGGTGTAAAGCTTACGTTAGGAGAGAGGGTCATCTCTCCTATGTATTTGTCTCTCGATAAGCTTCCACCGGAATTGAGTTCTCTTCCTGCGTCTTTGTGGGCAACGGGTCCGAATGACGTGGGCCTACTTGATATTTCGCCCTATGTTGTTCAGTTGAAATCTAATGTACGATTGCCACGTATTCCCCAGTATCGTATCTCTCTTGATGGTGAACGTGCATTATTAGCGATCATTTATGATTTGATCGAGAAAGATGTGATTGAAGAGACTCGGGGAAACGTGTGCAACAGCCCTGTGCTGCCCATTCTTAAACGTACGGATCCTTCCAAACCGCCTGTTTATCGTTTTGTTATCGATTTACGGGAGGTGAATAAAATTGTGGTTCCTCAATTTCCTGTTGTGCCTGACATCACGGCGCTACTGACTCTGATTCCAGCTTCTGCATCGTGGTTTTCGGTGATTGACTTGAAAAATGCGTTTTTCAGCATCCCGATTGCCGTGGAGAGTAGAGACCTTTTCGGTTTCTCTCTCGGTGGACGCAGTTTCCGGTTCAAGTGCGCTCCTCAGGGCTACTGTGAAAGTCCATCGATTTACAGTCAGGCCTTGAAGGGTCAACTGGATGCGTTTAGGTTGCCGGTCGGTGCGGCCTTAATCCAATATGTCGATGACTTATTGGTGGCTGCTGATACTCAGGACATTTGCAAAATTGCTACAGTGTCGTTGCTGCAACATCTCTGTGAGTTGAATCACAAGGTGTCACCTACTAAACTCCAATATTGTTGTCAAGAAGTAACCTACCTAGGTCACTTATTGTCAAAGGAGGGAAGGAGGTTGACCCCAGAGAGGATTGCAGCGATTGCGCGAATGGCTGTGCCAACAACCCAAAGAGATGTGCGTGCCTTTCTAGGTATCACGTCGTACTGCAGGCAATGGATTCCTAATTTTTCATTGCTAGCGAAACCATTGGTGGCTCTTACGTGCAAGGATGTTTCAACTCCTTTACCATGGACGGAAGAATGTCAGAGAAGTTTTTCTGAACTGCGTGCTTCATTGTGTTCGGCTCCTGTGTTGGGTACCCCTGACTACAGTAAGCCGTTTACATTATATGTTCACGAGAGGGAAGGTTGTGCTTTGAGTGTTTTAACGCAACCTTTTGGTGGTAAGCAACGTCCATGCGCATATTTTTCCTCGACCTTGGACCCAGTAGCTAGAGCATTGCCGAGTTGCTTGAGAGCAACAGCGGCAGCTGCGGTCTCCATCCGACAATCAGCAGGATTGGTCATGGATAATATGCTTACGGTGATGGTTCCGCATGCAGTCGATACTCTTTTGAATCGTACGAAAACTCAGCACTTGACGAGTGCGAGGTTGTCTGGGTACGAATTGACGCTCTTGGCAAGCCACATTCAGATCAAACGTTGTAATGTTCTGAATCCGGCAACTTTGTTACCAATTAGCGCAGAGTCAGATGAAGTAGCAGAACATGATTGCTACTTGAGGACCGAAGAAGAAACAAAAGGTCGAGTGGACCTTAAAAACACCCCATTAGAAGATCCGGATGGTACCTTGTATGTGGATGGGTCATGTTTTAAGTTGCCGAATGGTGATGTGACTACTGCTTATGCTGTTGTAACATTGAATACTGTTGTTGAGACTGCAAGGTTGAATCAGAATTCTGCCCAAGCTGCAGAATTGATTGCTCTCACTAGAGCATGTGTGTTAGCCAAAGGGAAACGTGTGAATGTGTTCACCGACAGCCAATACGCATTTGGCGTCGCACACAGTTTTGGACGATTGTGGAGAGAGAGAGGGTTCTTGACGTCGCACGGTACGAAGATTCAGCATGGCCAGCTTGTGAATGATCTTTTGGATGCATTGACGTTGCCTACGCAAGTTGCGATTGTTAAATGTAGTGCGCATCGTAAGGTGATGGATGATGTTGGTCGTGGTAACGCGTTTGCAGATGAGACTGCTAAGGAGACTGCCCGGAACCTTAGCACTCGAATGTATGTGACGAGTTCGGTTAGGTGGCCTACAGAATCGAGCATGTGTGAAGACACTATCGAAAGTGTGAAAGAAATTCAGAATGAGGCCACCGACACTGAAAAGACGAAGTGGAAAGAAAGCACGGGGAAGTTGGACGTGAATGGTTGCTGGATTGATTTGTCTGATCAGAAAAGATGGATGTTACCGGATGCGTATGTGCTGGCCGTTGTGACAATGGCGCATGGGTTAGCACATATTAGCGCGAAAGGTATTTGTAAGTTGTTATCTCCTGTGTGGAAGAATGATGGTATTACGAAATGTGCTGAACGTTTGGTGAAGAATTGTATGGTGTGTATGATGTATAATCCTGGCAAGGGAACCCCAACTCCTCCTGGCAGTTTTGCTCCCCCTTCATGTCCCTTTGAGGTGATACAATTGGACTTCATCCATATGGAGCGATGCAATAACCTGAAATATGTTTTAGTTGTGGTTTGCGCATTCTCCCGATGGATCGAGGCCTATCCTCTCAAAGACAATACTGCTTTGTCTACTGCGAAAATCCTACTGAAGGAATATTTTCCTCGGTACGGAATGCCTAGAGTCGTGTGGTCAGATAACGGAAGTGAGTTTGTGGGTAGTGTGATGAAGAGTGTGTGTAAGGGCCTTGGAATTAATCAAAAATTCCATAGCGCCAATCATCCCCAGTCAGCTGGATTGGTTGAAGGGTATAATGGTACCCTTAAATTAAAGCTAGCAAAGATTCAGGCTACGACTGGTCTTTCGTGGCCTGACGCTTTACCTTTAGCATTACTGTCGACTAGGGCGACTGTACACTCCCGAGTAGGGCTTAGTCCCTATGAAATAGTGTTCGGCCGTCCTGCGAATGTGTGGGGGGTTCCTAGGCCAGGAATGTTTTCTGATCTTGAGTACCCAATGTTGATTGATTATCTACATGACTTGACTGCTAAACTGAGGTTAATTCACCAACAGGTTTACGACGCATTGCCGACGCAGACAGAGGGTCCAGGCCACCAGCTCCAGCCCGGAGACTGGGTGGTGACAAGGAACTTTTCACGCAAAAATAACCTGGACCCGAGGTTCACCGGACCCTACCAAGTGCTCCTGGCCACGAGGACTGCCGTTCGTCTCGAGGGACGTAAGAATTGGGTGCATGCCACGCACACCAAGAGAGTCCCTATTCCTCTGCCGGCAGACCCGTGGGTAAGGAGAGGCTTTGCATCATCGGAAACAGAAACATTGCCGGTGTTTGTGCCTTTTAGCGATGCACAGCCTGTTGGGGAGTCCCCAGCGCAGCAGAAAGACACTGTTGAACAATTGTCATTGAAAAACTCAAGACCAGAACACTCAACTGATCAACAGGACACTGTCTCCTCAACGGATCCTTTGTTCGACGAGCAGACACGTTCTGGGAAAACTCGATATTTTTTGCGATCTCGCACTATGGACAAATAAAATATTTTGCTTTGTTGAATTGACGACTGCATTATCCCGTTTTCCGTGATCAGTTCTGAACATTCGTATTATTGTAATTATTTTTGTATATATATATATATTGAGCTTCATTCCATATACCTTTTTGCTTCCACAGCTGAGAGACTTTGTTTTTGCAAATATACGTATTGTGCATTGAAGGCCGTAGGGCCGCGCGCGTACTTCCTTCTGGATAGTAGGTCTTGACACTAGGTTAAAGGCCGTCGGTTCCTGGGAACTCCTAGGGATTGACTATTGCTACACAGAACGAAGTGCGTCAAGAAACGTTGCGGACGGTCGTAGGGAATGGCATTCTCGAAGCTGAATGATTTGGAGGGAGCTCACGTTCATCGATTCAAGCTGCAGCAACTCAGTCGTACCAAATGTTTCATATTTCAACTGTTTGTATTGTTTTTGACTGCTTCTGCATTATTGGCGGGTGGGGTGTATTACACGATGTCTTACTTCTTACCTGCGACACCTACTCCTGCTCCTTACCCTAATCTTACCTCTACTGCTTCTCCTCATTCCTTTCACATGTTACCGGAACACGAACAGGCTAGACGTGTAGAATTCCGCAACAATTCCTTTATTCAGCTTCTTCATCAGCATCAGTTAGTGGTTAACACTACTAATTGTTGGGTGTGTGGGTTGATGCCACATACTACGGATAAGGGAATTCCATATCTGGTGTTACCGTATAGTTCCCAAGGGTCAGCTCGAGCATTTCAAACAATGTTTCGAAGCGCACTGGGTTTCCACCCCATTCGAGAACCACGTTCCCCCTACTCTGGTCCTACCTCGTATCAAAAACCTTTGTCGATAGCAATAGAGGATTTAGATAGCGATATCTATGATCCTTCGCTTATTCCCGAAGAAGAGATACAGGCCTATAGAGTCCTAAGTAGAGGCGAATATAGTGTGTTCACTAGCGAAAAGCAGCTTAAAAGCTCGCCTCCAATATGGGTCGTACCTCACACTGGTAATTTCTGTCTCATGGGTCGTGGTCGAAGATCACAAGCCCGACTTGGAGCAAGTGCTTGCACTGAAAATTACATTCTGCCGATGTCCTCGTCCCCTGTGTTTCTGGCTGCCAAGGGTACATACTTTATCTGCTATGATCGTGCATATGCATGGTTGCCCGCTGACTTCATGGGCTCATGCTTCATTGCAAATCTGTTGCCTCCGACGTTCACTGTAGATGCCGATTATCACAAGACTAGAGTTGTGCGAGGCGTAATTAGCGAAGAGGATACTGCCGGTCAAGAGGCAGGAGACTTTTTCAAGGGTTTCCTCCCGTTTTGGGGACCTATGGTCAATAGTAGGAACCTGAGACAGTTGACTCGAGTGGTAGAATCAACAGCTAATATTACTGCCAGTGCCCTTGGTAATATCACCACTGAACTTCAGGCGGAGAGACTTATGACGTTGCAAAACCGAATGGTTTTAGATGTCATTTTAGCAGATCGAGGTGGGGTATGTAAGGTGATCCATTCGAGCTGCTGCATTTTTATTCCAGATAATGCTCCAACTGTCTATCAAGCCATCTCGAGGTTGCATAAGATCTCCGAATCCATACACGTGGATGTAGGGGATTGGACGCTGCTAGGATGGTTTTGGGGCCTGATGTCGACTTGGGGTTGGAAAATTCTGATGATCATCGGAGTCGTTGTAGTGTTCCTGTTCACGTGTTGCCTTTGTGTGCAGTGTGGTCCTGCCTTATGTGGCCTCTGTGCTACAACGTGTATGAGACAACCACCTGTTACCAAAGGAGCTCGGTTGGACAGAGCTATGCTACAGCAACATCTCGATGGTCTGATGAATATCGAATATGATTCTGACTAGTGCTTGCCTACATGAGGGCAAAAGGAGCGTCTGAGGTTCCGTGACAATTGTAAGTGGTGCTTTCGACTCGCACGAATATGGTCGAGTCTGGTATCTATGAACCGCAAATGACGAGTTTAGTAAGTGTGCGCAGTTTCGCTGTGCTAACTTAAACCGTTCGTTTGTTATGTGGGTTTTTCATCTGTACCCACGGGTTCCATCTTAGATACGGCATCCATTTTGTCTCTTGCCCTCAAGTAGCCAGCGAACGGACGCTGTCCGCTTCGCGACCCTGGGACTCCCAAGATATTTGCGGAAGACACATGTCCTTTGTAAGTGTCTTTATGACGAGGGGGATGTTACTGTAAGGCAGATGGCGCCGCTCAAGGCTCATCTTGCCGCACGGACTTATTGTCTCAGCCGTGCATCTCATTAGGCACGTCCCTTTGATGCCCGTATCTCGTGTTTCCCGATACCTCCCCTTTTACACCCTTTCCGATTTCCCCACTGTCTCCGTCTTCCTCTGCACCTGTCTTTGTTCCTACTTCGATCTGTTTACTACCGATTGGAATGCACTAATGTTGGGAAGATGGGTTTTTACAGTTGGGAACCGCCAAATGTTTCTGCACTTATAATCCGGACCTCATGTGTTTCAAAGTGACCAAAGCGACCCCTCTGGGGGATGATGGTGGGAATCGGGTTGTAAACTTTTGTGTACCATGTTGTCTTATGGGTAAAAACTGTATAAAAGGAGCGATCCACAGAACCAATTTGAAGCAGTCTCCCCAAGTTGCACGTGTGTTGCTTGTCGTGACTACTGTGTTCCCTGCAGTAAATAAACCTTGAATCTTTGACGTCGAAGGAAGTCTCCCGTGTCTCTGTGATTCGTACGCCGGAACAGGTTACCCACGAAGGTTTCAGGTGTTGTGCCCTGGCACCGCTGGGTCCTACAGAACCCAGTCCTTCACAGGGGCCCGCAACGGGCCCCCGTAAGAGATTTCCGCATGCCTTGCCGCCACGGAAAGGCATGTTTCTGCACCCCTGCTAATATAGATGGCGGTGTCTAGCGGACACCGCCTCCATATTAAACACTTTTCCGCCCGGTCGACTTGTCGACCCGGCGGAAAAGCGCCGGATGATCTTCCTGTCCGCCGCAGTACCCCAGCTATACTAATATGGCGGGGGAGAAATGAGTGGTGGGCGGGGAGGGATGTAGGGCGGATCGCCAAAGCCATGCCGGCGGTGGCGATCCGCCCTACATCCTAAATAGCGCATAGGAGTCTTAAAAATGCATCTTATGGGCTCTGTACTTTTCAGTGAGAGTCCCTGCATGAACTCAGGGCTATAAGAAAGGTACCCGCCGGCCAAATATTGTAATCCATACAGGATACTTATAAAAGGATAACTAAAAAAAAAGACAGCACTGCACATACCCCTTGTGCCAACGCATTACACTTTAGGCATTTCTTCACAGGTGTTAGTTACTTGCTTAATTTCTTTGTTGTACTGTACAGTTTATGTAATGACAAAAGGTTAATTTTGATTAAAATGTTGGTGCTTTGTTTTGAGTAGGACCTAGGGCTGGGTTAAAAGCGACCCAAAAGAGAAGTCATTTAATAGTGAACATTTTGGAGAAAACAGCTATCCTTTTGAGTTTTGTAAAGGCTTGTCAAATGTTATATGTTATGTTATGTTATGTTATGTTATGTTATGTTATGTTATGTTATGTTATGTTATCAGAGATTTTTTGGGTTCTTGATTGTCATTAGTGTGGCTGCATAGTTGATACTTTCTTAATTTGGACCCCCTTTTGTGCAGAGCTGGGAATGTCATAATTTAACAGTGTGTTTTTACTTCCTGTGAGTTTAGGTAATTTACTCGAGAGTCTATTCAGTTGTTAGAAGTGGTTTGTGTAAGTAAATGTGAGCATAAAATTAGTTTGATCTATGTAAAGATTAGTTGTGTACAAAATTTGTGTCATTTGCTTTTGTGTAATTATGCAAAATTTCAGAAAAATTACATGAAATTACATGTAATTATGTGAAACGGTAACGATGTAAGGAGACAATTCATGCTAATTCAAACAAAACAAAATCCGCAAGGGACGCAAGCAGCAGTTGCTCGCATTCTGATCTATCGCTGTACCCATCTGCTCACGCAAATTTTTTTCTGCAAAAGGCGCATAATTACATGAACTGATGTGATAGCATAGTTTCAGGAATTTCATGCAACCAGCATAACAGGAAATGGAATATAAATCATGTTATTTTTGCTTAAAGTGTGTATCATTCTGGCTTTTAATTTCAATAATTCAGGTTTGGGATAGCATTATTACAGCAAACAAATGATGGACAGAATGCTGACAATGCAAACATTCTCCCACAGTCAAAAGATCTCGGTTAAATCCATCAATCTTTTGCCTACTAAGCCACCCCAGTTTGTACCCCGCCATATGCAAATCAGTTTTGACCGTGTGCCCCATGGGAACAGTCCAGACCGAACTGCCAGGCCAGGTCCTCCCTGGACCGGAAACAAGCATCCTGGGACCGGTTTCAGGGTATGTCACCCTTCTTCAGCCAGGCTAGCTTGAATCCAGTGGCCCAGTGAGCAAGGAACCCACGTCTGGGCATACCCATCCCACTTAGGGCGAAAAGTGTTGCAGCAAACAAATGATGGAAGGAATGCTGACAAAGCAAACATTCTCCCCCAGTCAAAAGATCTGGGTTAAATCCATCGTTCTTTTGCACACTAAGCCACCCCTGTTTGGACCCAGCCATATGCAAATCAGTCTTAACCCTGTGTCCCATGGAAACAGTCCAGACCGAACTGCCAGGCCATGTCCTCCCTGGGCCAGAATTAAGCATCCTGGGACCGGTTTCAGGGTATGTCACCCTTCTTCAGACAGGCTAGCTTGAATCCAGTGGCACAGTGAGCAAGGGACCCACGTCTGGGCATACCCATCCCACTTAGGGCGAAAAGTGTTGCAGCAAACAAATGATGGAGAGAATGCTGACAATGCAAACATTCCCTCCCAGTCAAAAGATCTGGGTTAAATCCATCGTTCTTTTGCCAACTAAGCCACCCCAGTGGGACAGGTATGCCTTGACTTTGGTCCCGTGCCCTCCATGCCACTGGAGTCAAGCTATCCTGGCTGATGAGGGCTGAAACCAGTCCTAGGATGCTTGTTTCCAGTCCAAGGAGGACCTGGCCCGGCAGTTCGGTATGGACTGTTCCCATTGGGCGTAGGGTCAAGACTGATTTGCATATGGCTGGGTACAAACTGGAATGGCATGGTGAGCAAAAAAAGATGGATTTAGGCCCAGATCTCTGTACTGGGGTGAATGTATGACATGGTTCTGCATTCTGTCCATCAACTGTTCTTTTTGCATTTGTCACCCCGAGTGGGACGGGTATGCCTAGACGTGGGTCCTGTGCTCTCCATGCCACTGCAGTCAAACTATCCTGGCTGAAGAGGGCTGAAAGCCTGAAACCGGTCCTAGTGTGCTTGTTTCCAGTCCAGGGAGGCCTGGCAGTTCAGGCTGGACTGTTATCACTGGGCCCAGGGTCAAGACTGATGTGCAAATGGCTGGGTTCAAACTGGATTGGCATGGTGAGCAAAAAAACTATGGATTTAGGGCCATAGCTCTGCACTGGGGCGAATGTATGACATTTTTCTGCGTTCTGTCCATCAATTTTTCTTTTTGGGGATGGCATTATGCCACAGAACTAGCTCATGGTATTAAAATGTAAATCAATGCTCCAAGAAAGCACGTAAAAGATGCCTGATATTTATGCAGCAAGTTGCGTTATATGATAGGGTGCCATGACACAACAATCAGCAGAGGGTTGTTATGATAAGCTGTCGTATCACAACACTGGGGATGTGTTATGTGGGGGTGCTATGATACTACATGTAGCAGAGAACTTCATCGGATCATGAGCCATGATGCATCATCTGATAGCATTATACTATGGAGCTAATACATAAAACACATAAAAAAACACTAGTGCAAACCGGTTTTCTGATAGAATGCAGAGATCATTCTTTTGGATTTTATTGTCCAGTTTGTCTGTTATTGGTGCCTGAAGACCCATACATTTCTGAGTGCCCCAGAAGTTGATCGATACTAATGACCTGATTCAGAGTTTTGGCAGGCAGAGTACAGTCCATCGGGGTCGTGGAAGACATTACCGCAGCCGCCCTGACTGCCTACTGCCTTTCAAATTTAGAGATAAACGCTGGCTCAACAGACATCTCTGTACATTGAAGGGAACTGCAATCACAGTGGTTCCTTTTAATGTACTAATAGTTTGGTGGATGGCCTATGCCAGTTTTGACAGCTGTTCATCAAACGTAACTTTTTTTTGTTTTTCAACAACAAACTCTCAAAGAGAGAGTTAGATCTTAAAAATAAAAAACGAATAACTCCCAACCCCTGTAAGTGGTCTGTAAGAAATTGAATTATTGTTTGGAATAAGTGACTGTATACCTCAAGGAATAAGCACAACTCGTGTCAGGGTAAACCCTTAAAGTCACTAAATTAATTAAAATAAGCCTGTCAGCTCTGTGTCTGTCTGCTCTGTGGGTGATATCTATGGAACAGAGCAGACAGGCTTAACTTATGCAATATATAAAGTATTTACTCAGTATTAAAAAGTAAAAATTCTAAAAACCAAGCAATAATAACCCCAAACAATTAGATACACAGAGGAAAATGTAATAACCAAAATGACACAAAAATAACTAAAATCTAATAAGGGGAAATGGATATATTAATTTTCAAAGTTTAAAGTGGAAATAGGCACAAAAAGTGCAAGGCGCCAATGATAGTCTACAGAAGCGCACGACCGGGATGTAGGCACTATTTGAAGAAGAACCGCAATGAAACCCTGTTCGAACGCAACAAGTAGATTGGTCCCAGTGAAAATTTGGAGGTCAAAAAGTTTGAAAAAGATTGTAAGTCCCAATGCAGAAAGGTACTTTTTTATTCAAAGTCCCAAGAAACCATGGGAATACACTTCCAAGGCCCCTAGGACCTCGGGGAAGGGCACTCAGAGACGCTTAGGGTATCAGGCATACGCCACTTGGGGACTTTAGGAAACAGGTTCCTTGAAGCTTGTTGTGCCCCTGTGGTCACACAGGTGGTCAGCTTTCTGAACACGGGAGTCCACTTCTTTGCTCTCAGTACAAGCAGGAGCAGGTGCATTCCTTCAGGGCTCATTTTAGGCCACAGACATCAGGTCTAGTCCTCTTCTGTTTTTTTGCAGGCCCAAATAGTATTCTGAGGAGGTTTCCTGTGGATGTCACATTTATACCTGGCAACAGCTAGTGATCCGGTGACTGGTGGGCTCTCCCTAGGCAATAAGGTTAAAGTTCTTGGGGCAACTCTATCCACTTTTACGTAGTTCTTGTTTGATTTATTGCAAGCAGGTACGAAAATGCAATGTGCCAGGCCATTTTTAAGATGGTGAAAGTCTTTGTCTAAACTCAATTTGGGCTCTGAGGGCTGGGAATGTGTGTGGGAATGCCAGCAGTAAATCACCAGTGTACTCCCACATCTAACACTAAAACCCGGTTTGAAGCAGGCCCTGGGCCCACAACAAACCAGGAGGCAGACGTCTAGTATGACAAAAGCAGGGTCTTGCAGCACCCAGGCAGGGAATACACAAGAGCTGTCCTAGCATCCTGTTTATACTCCCTTCCAAGTGCACTGAAGCTTTGCATGCGCTTCTGATAGACCGGTCAAGCAGGATTTGAGAATATTATATCAACTGGATGCCCGTGGTCCCCACCCAAAATATTATAATGAGCTTAATGTCGTCACCCCTGCCCAGTCAGTTGGGCCTGTCAACCAAGCTGACCTGTTGCTTAGATCCTGGGAGGCCTTTCAGGCCAAGTATAGGTTGGGATTTCCTGGGGAGTTCATGTAAATTGGCATCCAGAGGCTACAGGTAAGGTAATGGTGAGTTTCTAAAAATCATCTTTACTTAAAATGTATTACAAATCTGGCTTTACCAGTTAATTGGATTCTTAACCCCTTCGATGCTGATGACGAGCTCAGCTCGTCATCACCCACGGGGGTCGTGTGCTGATGACGAGCTGAGCACGTCATGGTGCCACTAAAATGGCATTTTCCAGCACTGGGGGGGAAAACGCCTAGCATCCAAGTGGTTAATGACATATTAAATGATATTAAAATAGTGGTGTAATTATTTTCTCGCTGCTCCCATTCCCAATTTAGCAGTATTACTAATTCAATCTGTACTCTAGTTTTCTACATAGGAAGCTGGGCCTGCCACAGAGAAAATAGATTTTTCAGCCTTGGTAATATACTTTTTCTACCTGTCCCGTTTTCAAATACCATGCACCCTGCCTTGTGGCTTCAAGGCTTAGATAGGAGCAATGTATTCGTTTTTAAAAGGGATGTCTTTACCTATAAATAGGCTTATTTTGACAGGTTGCACTAGAGCAGTCAGGCAACACAGGGTAGGCCTGTAGCCATGTTTGCCCTGCCACTGTACTGGACAGCACCATAGGTGCTGCAATCCACAAGTGATGTTAACGCCCAGATTTTATAGACCATCCACTATGGCTTACAGGCATGCTAAAAGTGCCAATCAGGAATAAGCCAATGTAAGCATGTCTAAAGGGGGAGCACAGGCACTTTACCCCTGGTTAGCAGGGGTTGAGTGCAAAGAGTTCTAAAGCCAGCAAAGCAGATAGGGCAGAAATCTGGTGGGATGTCATGCAAAAGATGGTCATTTCCTACAGGATCATTGTCGTTTTTTTCCTTTCTCTCCTGGTGGTGAGGGACTGAAGGAAAAAGACATTACATCGTCCTCTATAAATAATGCAGGCAGTGTAATGCCCTTCCTATTACAGTTCCAACTCCATTGGGCCGTCAGTGGAAGTATATTGCCAATGGAGCCAACGGGAGGTCCCTCTCGTTACTCTCCTGTACTTAATGTGCTTAGGGACCAAGTTCAAAAGAACCACCAGCAGTTTGGGTTTACCTGCCCTGGTGTGCCCAGGTGCAGAGGTGCTGGTTGAGATGGTAGCCTCAAATACTGCCCGTTAAAGTCTATGGAGGACTACCTGTGGAAAGAAAGGCTGCAAGCGGGGACTTATGGACAAGCCCGCAGAACCCAAAGAGGGGCTCGGCTCTTGAGGGTCTCTGGAGCACAGGGACACCGCTGGTTGATGTGGACCCTGCTGGGGGGCTTAGGTGCAATGGTGCTTTATCTGGGTGGTCGCTGCTGTTAGAGGTTCTCACCTTTGTCTTGGAGACCTGGTGTGGAGAAGAAAACAAGACTGCAGGGTCACTCTCAGTGATGACCTCGGAGTTCTTGATGTCCCTCATCGGCAGGCCGGTGGTTCCTGGTCTTGATTGTTCAAAGGGCTCTGGTACCCCTGGTACTGATGCAGGGTGGCTCAGGAAAGGCTTAGCGTCTTGAGACTTGAAATGATGGGACTGACCTTCTGGACTCTCTCTGACCTCCTCCTGGCAAATTGCTCAGTTGGTAAACCCGGAGGTCTGCAAAAACAGTAAACCGGGCAGGTGCAGTTGGTGCCTACAGCTACAGGGGAGTGGCTCCTCCACCCGAAGGGAGATCTTTGCTGGTTGTTGAGATGGTCAGTCCTCCAAGGGTTTGGGGAGGATGTGTAGCTTTTTGACAAGTCAGTCTCTGTGATTGTCGAGCAGCAAGTAGCCTGGCAGGGCTTGGCACCAATCTTTGGTATAGGTCCTCTGTTCTCGCTCTGTCGGACCTTCTTCATCCTTCCTTGGTTCCCAGTAGTCAAATCTGAGTTCCTGGTGTCAGGGGGCCACCTAAATATTGAAGTTAGGGGCATTATGGGGAGTGTAAGGTAGTAGCCAATGACAATATACTCCTGGTATAACCACTTCCTGTGGAGAATGGGCATACATCTGACCCAGAGATCCTAGTTCCACTAAAAACAAGATGGTGGAACACTTCTTTTCTTGTTCACTTTAGGTAGCTCACCTTAGGGGTGTGACTAGCCTGAGGAGGAACACGCCTTTGACTATCTAATTTTCCCACCTGTTCTGGTGCTTAATGGGCCTCAGGGCAGTGGGTGGCATCTCCCAGATCTGGGGGAAGCCGTGGTCACATATCAAAGGGGGCAGAGGCCTTGAAGCCTCTGGGCATGATATGCTAAATCACTAGCCATCCTGCTGGAAGAGGTGTGGTTAACTTCCGCTGGAGCAGGCATTGTTCCTGACATCTGAGAGTGTAGGCTCTCACCTACAGGGGTTTAGAAACTCATCTATGGGGGCAGGCTTGGTGATACCAGAAAGCCAACACACTAGAGGTTTTCGGAGGGCGCCTCTAAGTTGCCTTCTGGGTGCATGTCAAAATAAATCCAGCACTGGCAACAGTACTGATTTATTAAGACAAGCAGTTTGATACCAAACACCATTATTTTCAGTGAAGCCTTTAGCTGGGTCCTCGTAATTACCAGTGCGCAGTGCATATGCTTAAGATGGCTTCATGAACACTTGCCCTTTCATGGCAATGGAACCAGACATCACAGGGGCATATCTGCTCATGCAGATATATCCTCACATATAATATAATGCACCCTGTGTTAGGGCTCTAAGGACGGCAGTAGGGGAACTTACAGATTTATTTATTTCTATTTATTTATTAAGTTTTGTATAGCGCGAACATGACCCCAAAGGGTACCAGTGCACTTCACTTTTTGGAAGGGAAGGAAATAGAAAAGGGAAAAATGGCAAAGGGGCAACAAAGAATAACATCATTAGCTAATAACATAGTGTGCTAGGGGAGAACCAACATTACTTAACCACATGGCTGCTAGGCGTTTTCCCGTCCTGTGCTGAGATATGCAGGATGCCAGTGTTTCATGACGAGCTGGCCTTGTCATCCGCGCACGGCAGGTAAGCGCCATGACGAGCCCAGCTCGTCATTAGCTTCGAAGGGGTTAATAGGTTACAACAGACAACCCTGATGTTCACAGTTGTTAGACCAATAAAGAACATAGTCAGGGGGGCATTGAGAAAACAGACTGGCAATAACCATTTATGGAAATCACTTGTTCAATAGGATTATTTTTACTTCATGTTTGAAGGCAGCAACGGAGGAGATTCTGTGGACTTCTGGCTGGAAAGAGTTCCAGAACTTCGGGGCCAAGCCAGAGAAAGCTCTGTGCCTCGTTCTCTTTTTGCTAAAAGTCTGAGGTTTCCAGAGGAGAGAGTTTGCACTTCTTGATGGTCTACCCCCTCCAGATAGTTCTAGCTTTTGAGCCAGGTAACCCCGGGGTTTTGAAATGGAGGGTTATGTGCGTCAAGCAGGCAATCTTTAGCTGTATTAGCTTCGTAAGGCACCCAATTCAGAGATCTTAGGGCTGGGGATATGTGAGTATTTCTTTTTGTAACCGTAATCAATCTGGCAGCGGCATTCAAGGAAGCCCTAAGTGGGGCCAGGGTATATTTGGGGAGGCTACAGAGCGTAGCGCTGCCATAATCTAGCCTCGGCAAGACAAGCACTTGAACCACCTGCTTGAAGCCATCTTGTAGAAGGAATGGTTTGAGATTTCTAAGAATCCTCATCTGGTGGTTAGCACCCTTACACATCTTACTAATATGATTCTTCATGTTCAAGTGCTTGTCCAGGGTGATTCCAAGGGATTTAGCTGAATCAATGATGTGAAGAGAGCAGTTGAAGACAGTGAGGTGTTTCATCCAGAGGTCTATCTTGGGGGTGTGATTAGGAGGAGATATGAGAAGGAATTCTGTTTTATTTGGGCAGTAGGTGATTCTCGGTTACTCAGTTTTGGGTATTCGTCAGGGTGGAGTTGAGTGAGGTGAAGACTTCAGAGTAGGTGGTTTTCAGGTAAAGTCGGTTCCAAGAAAATATTAAAGAGTATGGGAGATAGGGCAGACCCTCGTGGGACCCCCAGGGAGACTGTGAAGGGCTGGGATAGAGATTGATTCACCTTGACTCTTTGAGATCTAATGTGAAGGAAGGACAAGAACCATTGCAATACCAGACTGCAAAGGCCCATCCTGTGTTCCAGAATGGCTAAGAGGTTGTCATGATTAACAGTGTCAAAGGCAAAAGAAAGTTCAAGGAGGATTAGGATGCAGGATTCGTTTTGGTCTAGCATTTATAAAATATCATCTATGATGTGAGTGAGCGCTGATTCAGTTCTGTGACCACTCCGAAAACCAGATTGATGTTGATCCAGGAGTTGGAAATTCTCTAAGTGAAGGCAAAGTTCCAATTGCACACATTGTTTAGGAGATTAGCCAGAGTGGGGATGTTGGAGATGGGGCAAAAGTTGTTGAGATCAGTTTTTGTCTGCATTAGGTTTTTTAAGAATTGGTGAGACCTGTGCTGCAGGTGGCAGATGGCAGATGGTATATGCAGGTGTGCATTGGCATGGTACACAGGGAGTGTACCTTGGCATGTTTTCAAAATGGTTTGCACCATTTCACGCAGCCTGCAGTGGCAGTCTGCATGCAATTTGTGTGTGGGTCTCTTAGGGTAGCAGAATTCATGCTGCAGCCCTTAGGGACCCACTTTAGTACCCATGCCCTTGATACCAGGGCATGGGTACCAAGGCCACTTACTAGGGACTTACAGAGGTGCTGAATACCTTGCCAATTGTGATACAATTCGACATTTACCTTGTTTTCGGGGTAAGAGCACTAGCACTGGGGCCTGGTTAGCTGGGACCCAGTGCACTTTCAGTCATTTTCATTTGGATTCTTTATTTGATGATTAAAAAAATCACCATAAAAGTACAAACATTCAATATACATTGAGTTCATTTCTTTTAAAAACAAACCATCAAATTAACATGTAACCTGATGTAAGTGCAACAGCAAAGTCCCAGTGAAATGAATAAAACATTATGATCAATTAAAAACAATCACATAGTTCTCACAGTTCTCACAATTCCCCCCCCCTGTAGTTGCTCTTAGTCAGACAACTACTTTAATAAAGTTAATAATACAGCACAGTGTAAGGGGGTCCGACGCCTGTTGTAAAAAAATCAAAGCCTCTTTAGCACATTTTATATTTGATTTTTTCAAAATGTCTACCAAGAATCTACGCCTGGGTTCAGAATAAAATGGACATATCAATACAAAATGAAGGGAATCCTGCGGAGACCTATTGTCGTAGCCGCAGGTTCCCTTCTGCTCAATAGTAAGTGAATACCCTAATTGTGATCCCAATAAATATGGTAAAAAATTGAGCCTAAAACGGGTCATTAAAAGCCTTTTCTGTGCATTGCGTAGCAAATATAAGTAAGGTTCCATTCCTTCAGTAGTCTTTACACGGTTATATGCGCATACCGTGATTTTAGCCCTTTCTTGTTCTATTGTCTGTGCGGCTTTGTGTGCAAAAAACGCTTTTTTAACAATTGTCTTATGCTGGGGGATGATCGCTGTCGGGTCGATAAAAAGTTTCCCTAGGCCCAGAGTTACCAGTACAAATTTTACATAACTGAGCCACGGGATTCGCGACCATTTTTCTCTGCCCAAGCAGTCCTTCAATATTTCCCTGCTTAGGCTCGCCTCTGGGTTTATCCAGATTTTAAGCCAGGCTAACATTGGCCTAACCTTTATCGAATCTTCAAGGCAGGGGATCCCTAACTCCCTGTGTGCTATTGCGGCTGATAAGCTGTGTGGGGCTTTCAGGACGGATCGTAGATGTTTATTCTCCTCCCCCTGCAGTTGGCAAATGTTTGCAAAGCCCCACACCTCTGCCCCATAAGTAACTTTAGAGCAGCATATTGAGTTGTATAGGATCATCACCTGTTCGGGCACCACCTCCCCAGCCTTCGGCCATAACCAGCTATTGCCCCATTGGCGGCATTCATTTTACGGCAACCATCCTCTATCAGGGCGTTAAATTTTAATAACCCATCAAACAGTAAGCCTAGATATGAGAATGACTTAACCTTCTCTATCTTATGACTCCCTATGGTGAAGGTACATTTGTTGGAGGGTTTTTTACCAGCAGATAAAACATAAGATTTGCCCAAATTAACAAAAAAAGTCTAATGAGCCCATAAAAGAAACAAAACCACCAATTAAAATCTGTAAACTCCTTGGTGTGCGCCCGAGGAGGACCGCGTCATCTGCGTAAAGTAACACAGGAACATGACGAGACCCTACTCGTGGACAGTCAGATCCCAACTGTAGGAGGTGCTGTTCAAGATTATTAATATAAAGGGAGAATAAAAAAGGCGCCAGGATGCAGCCTTGACGGACCCCACTTTTACATTGGAAGGAGTCAGTGCATCCACCCTCAATGTTATACCTGACTTGCGCTGAGGTATTACTATGCAATTCCCTTAATATGTTAATGAGGCCAACCTCTATCCCCATACTGGTCATCATGTTCCAGAGCTTACCTCTGTTAACATGATCAAAAGCGGCTGCCAGATCCATGAACCCCATATAAAGGGATTCATCACTGGCCATAGTGTATTTGGCTGCTATCATATAGAGGTTCAAGCATTGGTCGCTCGTAGAACGACCCATCCTAAAACCATACTGTGCGTCTGAGATGATATTATTTGCTTCGGTCCACTCAGACAACCGCTTTAATATCCCCCTTCCCAGGATTTTGGCGGATACATCAATCAGGGAAATGGGGCGATAGCATTGTGGGTCGTCCCTATTACCCTTTTTGAAAATAGGGACGATGGTGGCAGTAGACCAGGAGGGCGGTAAGCCACAGCGGATTGCAGTATTAATGGCTCTCGTCATTATAGGGGCCCACTACGAGCTGACCTTGGTCTGTATTCCCTTTTTCATACTGTGTGTCTATTCCATGATTATATAGACCCCTACAGTGAGTAATCCACATGTCAGGTGTGATGTTTGTTCCTAATTTAGGGGCCATATCATCCTGGAATGTGGGTCTATTGATATTTTCCGAAATTCAGTCATGTCCCTCTTTTCCCCCGCTTCTCTAAGGTCCGCCCAACCTTCTGCTTCTAATGCCTTTTTCCTCCTGCTCAACTCACTTTTGTATTTTGTCCTGCAGGACGCAACCTGAGTGACGTCCCTAGGCTTTACTTTGATACTGGCTTTGAGCTCCCTCAGGGCTTTAGAGCAGTCTCGGTCGAACCATCGCGGCTGGCTACCAGTCTCTTTTGGCGGGGCGCTAGTCTTTAACTTCCCATCTTTCAGTCAAAAAGCATCAGTACTAGGTCAAAAAATGGGGGTGACCATGTAAAAAGCAGACACTTTCCTATAAGTACCTGTCTGTCAAACTGTACTTAAGTCTTAAGAGAAACAGACTGTGGCTACATGCTCGATGAAGACTTGGTTGCCTTCACCAAGTGGCATTGCTGTGGTCCAGAAGAGAAGGAGAGGTCTGTTTGGAAGTTGCCGTGTTCCCATATTGCTTGGCTGAAGTGTCACCACACTCATCATACGGTGAACAATGTCCTTGACTTCCCCCTTTCACAAGGTGTGCTGAGGTCCTCTTTAGAGTCATGTTGTGGCATTTGACTTTTTTAATGAAATCCTTGATATTTGACTATAGTTGGTGCTGATATTTTTCTATGCTTAGCATCTATACTAAACATCATTTTAAAATACAGATCTATTACAGGGTACATTTTCTAAAAGTTATGGAGAAATGCATAGTCAATCACTAGACTAATAGGGTATAGAGACTGTTCCTAGAATTATGCAGCTGGGGAAGAACAAAGTATGTAACATAGTATACTAAACTGCAAGAAAAGGCCATTTTCTCAGGGTAATGTAATGCATGTGATAGTATTACTTCATTATTTTATCATTTTTGCACGTTAAAAAAGTCTGGGTAAACGTTTCACCTCATTATACCAGTTAAACAAGCAAATACAGCATTAAGCAACAGAAATGTTTCTAGTCAATCTTTGCAAAGGGCCTTCCACTGAGCAGCAACATGTGTTGTTGGCTTTTAGTAACTTTTGGTTTGTTTTAACTTGAAAAAGTTTTTTGTTAAACTCTGCAGATCCTGCCGCAGATGGATTACGTTGCAAATGCCTCAAATCCCAAAAACTGCAGCTGCATAATCAGTGGCCCTGAGTAAAGACAAGCTAATATTACAGAAATCTCCATCCTTAAGATCATTGAAGGCATCTAACAGGGCAAACAATACATGCTCGTACTTCTTCACCAATCTATAGCCATTGATACCATCGATCACAATGGTGTGAGAGGCTAGGCATCAAAGGTATAGTGCTAAAGTGGCTTTAAAGCCAAAGTATTACAACAGAACCCAGTTGATTAAGCCATGTAACTCCTTATCAACTGCTCTTCCTTTTGGAGAACCTCATATATCCAAGATCACTCCCCGCTAGTCGGCCTTTACGTCCTTCCATTGAGTGAGATCTTTTCCAAGGCAGAAATCGGCTTCCTCTATTACTCTGATGATATACAGCCGTACCTCAAAGACAGGCCATGGCTTCCGCAGCCAATGCCTATCTGATATAGGTTCATGCATGTCACAGATGAAACTCAAGTTTAACCCACAAGCAGCAAGTTTTTCCTACTAATTCCAAATAGATCTATAGATCTTCCTCCAGAAAAATGAAAAATGAGATGCTGGATAGAGCTCTTATCCCTAAATTTTATAATATGGATATCATTGAAATTGCCAGATTTTAGCTGGAGCCGAACAACGTCAAATCCTTTATCTCCAAAGAAATTTCAATCTGCACCAACTAAATGCGCAATATCACCAGGCTCTAGAGATATTGCACACTGAGCAACAATATGCATTGCCAACTGGATTACTCCTTAGTTTGAAACATACATTCTCAATTCTTTTGAAGTATTGCTTACTTTGGTTCTGCATCTCTGAAACTCCCCAAAACACATTATGTGACTAAGACTTCTGTCTCTGTACACATCACTAAAAGGTGAGGAGGTATTTGGTTTTCCGCAGGGCCTGCCCTTCCCCGATGAGGGTCTTTTATGACACTGGTGCCTTTAGCCTTTAGCCTTTCCTCTTCTGCTTTTCAGATTGATTTTTTAAAACCTTCCTACTAAATTTAATATGCACTGGAAGGCCAGTAAAGCAAGGATGGGAGCTATGACTTCCACAATATTATTTAACTTGTTTTTATATAGTGTTTCATAGCACACTTCTACCATTTCTAAGCATTATAAATGGTAGGTGTTACAATTACCTAATGTAATGGTATTCTATGTATTGACCCTGGAAGGACGGAAGGTTGACTTGACCATAATGGAATTCCAACTCATGGTCTGTGGATCTGCTGGTTGTAATGAGGATCTGTTAGACCTGGCATCTATGGTGTGGTATTCCCCCTAACGTTTTGCCTTCAACCCTCCAGTCTTCCTGACTTTGTTTTTGTTGCCTTTAGGACTCTGCACACTTTACCACTGCTAACCAGTGCTAAAGTGCCTGTGCTCTCTCCTTAAAATATGGTAATATTGGCTTATACTCAATTGGCAGATTTAATTTACTGTAGTAAGCCTGCGCTCCATCGTGGTTGGCCTGAACCTGGACTTTGTCCCATTTAAGTGCAACCAGATATCCACAGTTGTTGCATTGTGCTTTCTGGGGCTACTTTCACTTAAATCTTTAAAATTGCAAATCTCTGGTTCTACTGATTGGATTTTTGTAGTGTTGGTCTTGTTTAATTTATTGAAATATACTCTATTTTTTTAATTGGTGTGGCATTCATCTTTGTGCTGTTTTCAGTCAATTGTTGTTTGAATTGCTGCATAAATACATTATAGATTGCCTGTAAATTAAGCCTGACTGCTCTGTGCCAAGCTACCAGAGGGTTGAGCACCGGTTAATTAGGGGTTTGCTTCTGCCTCACCCTGACAATGATTGTGGTTGCTGCTTCCATGGGGTTTCACGCCACCACCATCAACCAGTACCCCAATTTCCTACAAGGTTTCGTTTAGGGAAATATGTATAAGGAAAACGCTGTATTTGATTTTACCCAACTCAGAAAACTAGTAATTTATGAGAAATATAGGTTTTTTATGTGAACACTTCAAGTTGACATTGAATATAGAATGTTGATTGAACCTGTCATATAAAAATTAGTTATTCATGAAAGAAATTATCTGTGTGGATTTTCACATAACGAGATGTGTGTTTTGCATCACCTTGTTTACAGTGTGAACTATTTCAAAAACATACATGTAAATTATGTTATCGGATCCAATTAACTAAAAAGCACATAAGGTCATCTAAAGGGAAGCTTGTATTTATAATAGATATTTTAGCAGCTATAAACTTTAATAAATTAGTCTATTAAAATAGGAAAGAATAAATGTTTTATTAAATTAATTTTGTAAAACGCCAACCTGTTAAACAATAAAGTACTTTAATAAAAATTGAGGACTTATATAATGAGCTAATTAACTTGTGGAGAGAACATAATGCAGATACTACATGCAGCAGGAAGTACTCACAGAAAACGATTATATAGCATGCGTGGATGATAGTTTTACATACTGTACTGGAGAATGAAACAAGATGTCTGTATTTAGGCATTGTGGTGCTAAATGTCAGATTGCGTGGCAGGATGACAATAGGAGTGGCTTTAGCTCTTGCTTGAGGATGAGTTTTATCCACAGCTCTGCTAGGCAGCATCCACAGTGATGAGCACAGAGCTGGGTAATAGGGTTTCGCAGCATCACTTTAGATGTCCTTTACCATGTTTATCTGTACGCTTCACAGAGGCAGCCCCTGATTGCCGCCCATTTGTCAGTGGTCCCTGCCCTTGTTCTATGATTGCTGGAACATGCTTTCTGCTTTCTGTAATCAGGCATGGAAAGGGTAAGCAGTGCCTCTGAACATCTTTGCCTGTCTTTCTGGCTCAGTGGCTTTGGTAGTCAGCGTGACATGGTCCAACTACAATAACATGTTGGGGCTGACGTCAATGCGATGTGAAGGAGATTGCATTAGAGAGAAGGGGGAGATGGGGGGAGACAAGGAGCACCGAGGGAGGAGGGGCAGAAAGATGTAAGTGGGAGCAGAAGAGGCTGAAGGATGACACATGGGGGGTGGAGGACGGGAGGTAATGGGAGAGAAATCGAGGAAGGGGCTAGAGCACTGGGAGAGGAGAGAGAGAGATGAAAGAGAGTGAGATGACAGAAAGGAAGTGAGAGGATAGAAAGGAAAGAGAGAAATGAAAGAAGGAGATAGTGATGAAAGAGGCCGAGGGATGTGGGGGGAGGGGAGCAGTAAAAGGCATAGTGAGGAATGAAAGGGCATGAAAGGGGGAGATAGGTGAAAGAGGAAGAGATACATGTGGCAAGCAGAAGGAAGAAGGGTTGGAAAATAGGGATTAAAGGGACAAAAGGGAGAAATGCAAATATCAAGGGAAGTAAAAAAAAGTACAAAAAGACGCCTGGTCCATGCAGATTTTAGGTTGGTTTATGTAAGATGGATGTTATCATCTGGAGCCCCACCAGGAGCAGCCTTCCTGCTGCCCAGCCGGTACAAGGGACAAAGGGTATAGATGGATGGGCAGAGAAGGGACGCAGGGGACGATAGGAGAGATGTGGGAGGAGCAGAGAGCTAGAGGAGACAGGAGAGGGCGCGGGGAAGAGCGGGAAGTGCTAACAAAGTTAATGAAATGGAGGTGCAAGAGGGGAAAGCGCTGGCATGCTTTATTTGAGGACAGGATGAGTAAAGGAAACTAAGAAAGTGAAATCAAGAGGATACAAGAAAAGCGGGGGCAGGCGGAGGGAAGTGCAGGTGTAGAGGGGAGAGAGCAGAGAGGAGCTCCCGGTCAATATCTCGTCTCATTACAAAATGTTTTGCGCTGGAAAACAGTACGAACCATCCATTAAGGTCTCAGGATTATTGAAATATCCGGTAATTAATGGCCGCTCGGGTAGATTTCACGTCCCTCAAAACTAGCCGGTTGTTTGTTTGTAATTAATGCCTTGTTAGTCTTTAAATTAGTAGCGATTAATCACTAATGCATGGAAGTGACAATGGGATGGGCGGCCCATGTGCTTGCTCATGAGACACACCGGGTGGAAGGTGAACTTTACGAATGAGTGGGGATGGACTTTAGGACTAGAGGTGGAGAAGCCAACAAATTAACGGGGAGAGCTGAGCCAGAGCTGAGCCAACAGACTAGCTCAGCTCTTGGAGCCCTTAAAATGTTTGCCACGTAAATCGTACAATATGCACCACGTAAAATAGGATAAAGTTTCTTCAAAATGCAAAAAATATATTTCTTTAACACATGGAAGCGTTGACATTATGAGGTCACAATATGGCATATCACTGGGAAGTACTTGTTAAAAGTGATCATTTTTAAACATGAACCATTAGTGAATTAATAGGCAAGGCAGTTGTTTGTAGACCCTCTACTTGGAGAAGACGGGGGAGAAAATGGGTATTCAGGTCCTAAGCAAGGGGAGTGCTCCTAAAAGGAACAAGGGCTCTCATACACCCAAAGGATGTCATGCTTCATCATAGGACAGCTCCTCATTGGGTGGGCGCTGTAATGCCCAACGGGCCTCGCAAGGGGGCTCTTTGCCTGAGATCTTTATACCTGTGGTCTTGGCCGATGTTGAAGTGGGTGTGTGTGGTGTGAGGTGTATATACAGAGGTGAGTAGAGTGTGGGAATGCTCAACTGATCCTATCATTCACCAGAGACCCTAACACGGCCAAAACCAACCTACACAAAGGAATGAAAGAAGTAGCCGAATGGATGAAGCACAGCCGTCTAAAACTGAACTCAGACAAAACAGAAGTCCTCATCTTAGGTACCTCCGCCTCCGCCTGGGACGACTCTTGGTGGCCAGAGGCCCTTGGAAAAGCACCCATCCCGAAGGACCATGCACGGAACCTGGGCGTCATCCTGGATTCCTCACTCTCGATGAACAGACAAATCAACGCCGTTTCTTCATCTTCCTTCAACATTCTTCGCATGCTCAAAAAAACATTTCGCTGGATCCCTACCGAAACTAGAAAAACAGTCACCCACGCTCTGGTCACGAGCCGACTGGACTACGGAAACACCCTCTACGCCGGCACCACCGCAAAACTCCAGAAAAAACTACAACGCATCCAGAACGCCTCAGCCAGGCTCATATTAGACATCCCGCGCAAAGAACACATCTCTGATCACCTGAAAAACCTCCACTGGCTCCCCGTCAATAAGAGGATCACTTTCCGGCTCCTAACCCACGCACACAAAGCACTCTACGAAATCGGACCCGAATGCCTCAACACACGACTATCCTTCTACACCCCCTCCCGCCAGCTACGATCCTCCAACCAAGCCCTTGCCACTGTACCTCGCATCAACAAAACCACCATGGGAGGTAGATCCTTCTCCTACCTAGCAGCTAAAACTTGGAACTCACTACCCACTCACCTTCGCCTTACTCAGAACCACCTAGCATTCAGAAAGCAACTCAAAACGTGGATATTCGACAAGTAACTCCCCACCCTTCTTCAAGCGCCTTGAGACCCTCTGGGTATGTAGCGCGCTATATAAATCTTTTGACTTGACTTGACTTTGAAATAAAAATGACTGTGGGAACCGGCTGAACCAATGTTAATTAGCAGGTTCCATGTCATGGTTAAAAATATGCAATACTTGCAAGAGGAGAGTCTATTAATCTCATCAAGCTTTCAAGTAAGGATGTTGGTCAACATGTTTCATGCACTCTAGTGTCTAATATCATGGCATTTCTTCGGGACCTAAAAAACACCTAACTACTCACTGATCGAAAAGCATTGAAGACGCTGTCACACTGCTAGCGCGAAGGGATAGCGTTGCTCGAGATATTGTATTCTTTTTAAAATTGCATTTATTCTTTTAATTATTTGCTCACCTGACTGCCGCTTCCCCGGTCCACTGCCGACTTTAGGTCGGATTGCTGTGGAGGGAAGACGGACTTCGACAAACACACCGGAAGTGAATAGACTTTTGGTTTGCACAAGAGGCAAGTCAGACGGTCCAAGGGATAAAAGGCATGCCGCCCTCAACGCGCAGCAGACGCGCGCAGCGGGAGCACCGGTGGCGCGCCGAAGGCTCACCAAAGGCAAGCCTGTCTGCGCCCGGCTGCGCCAGTCCGTTGCCTCTCGCCAGAAATGCTGGCCATAATGTACAGCTGGGCCATGCCTACTCTAGGGACACCCTCATTGCGGTTAACACTCTAGGCATCCGATGTAATCAAACTCCGCTTCATACCCTGGAGGGCCCCTTTCACTGTGGTTGTGGTCGCTTTTCCCTACCTACACCAACTGCGATTACATTCCCCAAAGTCACTGATCTTCAACAACGTCTTACTATCTTTCAGTTAAATGTAAGGTCTTTAGCTAAGCACCACGCAGAAGTACACAACCTCCTTGAGGACATTAATCCAGATATGTTCCTCACCGAGGTATGGATTAAGGACGATATGACATCAGTCCTCAATTTAGCCATTCTACCTGGCTCTTCCATATATACTATAAATCGGCCTACAAGGGGAGGGGGTATAGCTGTGGTTGTCAATTTTTGCTACCCCTGTCTCTTCACCAAAACTAACATCATAGGATGCGAATCTGCCCGTTAGCATTCAGATAAACCCACACCTGACCATTTCTGGGCTCCTGGTGTATAGGCCCCCCGGGCAAGACAGTGGCTTCTCAACTGCTTTTCTGGAAGCAGTGGGGTTATTGGCAATAGGTACGGCTAATTTCAGTATTTTTGGAGACCTAAATCTCCACTTTGACCTTACCTCTGACAAAAAGATTAATAACCTTCTTGCAGATTTTGCTGCATTTCAACTGCACCAACTAGTCCCGAGCCCCACCCACATTGGAGGCCACATATTAGACCCCATATTTTCCAACTTAGAGGCAGCGACAGTCGAAAGCCCTATCCCGGTCCCCTGGTCCGACCATTTGTTGGTTAGCATGGCACTACCTTTAAAAGATAATTCAGGCGTGCAGGCTAATCACCCGGTATACAAGCACCCCTGGCGGAAACTGAGCCTGGATGACTCCACGCCCTGCTTATATCTGACCCCCTTGATCCAGACACAGAGATAGGGTATGAGAGGTTCTGTGCTTGGCTAACTAGGGCTTTGGATGCCTTAATCCCGGCCAGTTGGTCCAAAAACCGCTCCCTCACGTCGAACCCATGGTAGAATGACTCCCTAAAGACCCTGAGGAGTTCCTGTAAAAAATCCGAAAGGAAATGGAGGAAAGCATACGACCCAGAAGCAAAAAAACAGGACACGAGCTGCGTACTACGCCGAGGAGATCAGGAGTAGCTCAAATCCCTCAAAATCTATTTTTAAAATTCTGAAGGACCTAAGTACAAAAAAGGCGTTGAAGCAGGCTCCGTCATCTGAAACTCACTGCGAGGATCTGGTGTCCTTCTTCATAGAGAAGGTACGCACAATATATAGATCTTTTATATCCAATTCTCGGCCTTCTGCTTTGAGTTCTGAGTCTACCCCTATTAGACTTGAGCACACCAACAAACGTATGGTTATTACGGAAATTCCTTACGAGGTATTCATCAAACTATGTGAAAAAACAAAATCCGGCTTGACCCTTTAAAACCTGCCCAATTTAGGGAGGTGCCTACACTCATACTTGAACCTCTCCGACAGATTATTATTTCCTCTTTTGAATCAGCTGTGATACCAGCAAGATGGAAACAAGCCTGGGTCTCACCCATTATAAAAAACCTACGACCCCACCAAACCCGGGAATTTTAGGCCCATCTCCTTACTCCCCTGGCCTGCGAAGGTGACTGAAGCACACGTCAATAGAATTCTTACTAGCTTCCTCCAATCCAATAATATTCTGGACGCCTCACAACACGGCTTTTGAGCCGGCCACAGTACCGAGATGGCGCTCCTAAGCGTGACGGAACATCTGCGATCCATTTTGAACTCGGGTCAAACGGCGGCACTGATCCTGTTGGATTTGAGTGCCGCCTTCGACACTGTCTCGCATGTGATTCTTATGCATCGGCTGGAAGAAGTGGGGGTTGGAGGACAAGCTTTGGAGTGGTTTAGAGCCTTCCTAACTGGAAGATCCTTTCGGGTTTCCACCCCACCATTCCTCTCCAAAGCACATATCATCAAGCAGGGAGTCCCCCAGGGCTCGGCACTCAGCCCCACGCTATTTAATCTTTACGTTCAACCACTGGCTGCGGTCGCTAAGCAGTGGGAACTGGCAATGGTCTCATATGCCGACGACACGCAGCTAGTGGTGGCCCTGACAGAGAACACCGTCCACAATGCTACCAGATTTAAAAGTGGCCTTACGGCCGTAGTAGACTGGATGACGCTCAACTGTCTGCAGCTTAACGCTAGCAAGACGGAGGTTCTACTAGTGGGGAAAAATGCGTCCGCTTGGGGAGAAAACTGGTGGCCCTACACTCTGGGGAACCTCCCCATTACAAAAACAGAGGTAAAAAATCTTGGAGTATGGATCGACTCCTCTCTCAGTTTCTGTACATATACCAAGAAAACGGCAGCCACGTGTTTTGGGATTCTACGGAATCTCAAACCTATTTTGAAATTCTTTGACCCTCACACCCGCCAACTCATAGTGCAATCACGGTTCTTTCCCGCCTAGACTACGCCAGCTCCCTGCTGCTAGGAGCAAATCAGGCAGAGATTAGAAGAATACAGCGGGTCCAAAATGCGGCAGCAAGAAGCTTGGTTGGCCTACCCCACTTTCTTTCGGTGGCAAGCACCCTGAATAAACTCCACTGGTTGCCAGTGGCTAAACGGATCCAATTCAAGGCCCTTTGCTTATCATTTAAAATCCTAAAACTGGATACCCCACCTATGATCTGTTCATTACTCACCCCTTATGTCCCCCCTCGAGCCCTGCGATTGGAAGGCCAGAACCTTGTAGTGGTTCAACGTGTGAAACGGTCAAGGATGGGCGGGCGTTCCTTCCGTTTCATGGCTGCTAAATTATGGAACTCCTTGCCATCACGGCTACGTGACTTAAACGATCTGCTTACTTTCAGGAAAGCCATCAAAACCTACCTTTTCCCCTAATTTAGATCCGGTTATGTTAAGGCCTTTGTGCTATCAGTGACAGACGTTTTTCCTGTTTTTTGGTAAGCGCTGGGACGCCCCTTAGCTGGGGCAGCTGAGCGCTATATAAGCATCACTAACATAACATAACATAACATAACTGTGGGGCAGTAAAAATAGGTATTGTTAATTAGATAACAGTACCCTCAGCAATGTACACCAAACATGACTCGATTTCTCTGAGGTGTTCCAGGACGGACGGAGGGTAGGTCGGCCACTAATTGCATTACTGGCGATTAGGTCAGACGTGACGCCACTGAACGTCCCGGACCTCCGGAGTGATTGACTCTGCTTGAATGGCCTTATGCTGGTTCCTACTCAGAGGATCACATTGTGCTGGTTACATCTCAGGTTTGTGCTGCACAGCGGAGGAGATGTGTCGGTTCTTCTAGATCCACAGAGGCTGTCAGAGCACCTTTAGCCCACATCTAAGGGTCCAGGACAAGGGTGGCACCACTTGGCAGGGTAGCCTCACAGATGGCAGAGTACAGGTGTAGGTGCAAGGTTGTTGGAAGCCTGTTGTGTCCCTTTGGCTTCAGATCAGGAGGCCAGCAAACTAACCCTTGTATTCACTCTGAGCTTCTAGAGGCATGCCTTTGAAGTGCACAGGTGCCCTGTATCCCGACTAACTACCGGGGATAAGCAGCCATTTGTGTGTACGCAGAACACAGCCTGTTCAAGTGTAAGTCGGGCTGGGCCCAGCACCTCCTTCCCATCCTGCCAGTGATGGCCCCTCCTGTCTCACTTAAGCTTCCCATTGTGCGCAACTGTCTAGGAGGAAAATACAAAGCCCAACTGTTAATTACACCCTGTCATGTGACCCAGAGACAGTCAGAAGGTACTAAATGGCTAAGGCAGTAAAATGCCAACTTTCTAAAAGCAGTATTTTCAAAATGGCAATTTAAAATCTGACTTCACCATAAGTGAGGATTTTTCTTTACAATTCCAAGGACACTGAACATGTTACCTGTTCCCATTTGGAAGTTACTGCGTAGCAAATATAATAAGGTAACTCCAATGTTAGTCAATTGGAGAGGTAGGCCTTGCAGTAGTGAAAAACAAAAATAAGTGCTTTTCACTGCAAGGACATGTAAGACTTAAAAGTACATGACCTACCATTTAAATACATTGCACCCTGCACTCTGGGTTGTCCAGGACCTAACCTAGGGGTAACTTATATGTATTAAAAAAGAAGCTTTGGGCCTGGCAAAAGGTTTCTTTGGCCAGGTTGAAATGGTACTTTAAAACTGCACACACACAGGCTGCTGTGGCAGGATTGATGCATGTTTAACCCTTTCGATGCTGATGACGAGCTGAGCTCGTCATCACCCACGGGTGTCGTGTGCTGATGACGAGCTCAGCTCGTCATGGTGCCACTAAAATGGCATTTTCCAGCACAGGGGGGGGGGGAAACGCCCAGCAGCCATGTGGTTAAAGTGCTACTTCAGTGGGTAGCACAATCAGTGCTGCAGACCCACTAGTAGCATTACAGGCCCTGGGCACAGGTAGTGCCCCTTTACTAGGGACTTACAAGTAAATTAAATGTGCCAATTGGGAATAAGTTGAATCTTAACATGTTTTTTGGAGAGAGCATAAGCACTTTAGCATTAGTTCTAGTTCTACAGCTGCAAAAACAAAGTCAGCAATACAGGAGTTCTGAAGACAAAACGTTAGGGGAAAAACGACTCCAAGGATGCCAGGCCTAACAGATAGCAAATACAAGTATGAAAATCCATTCTAAATGTGTTAACATGGAGAAAAAACACAGCCAGTCTTGTCAAACCCATGACAGATGACGGACAGGATGCTGACAAGCAGCAAACAGCACAAACAAGTTCTAAGTGGTTGGGTAACAATTTTGTCCTTGAAAGTTAAAATCTGTTTTATGTGTTTCATGTCATGTGACAACTATATGGAAATTCTGGACAATTTGTTGACATTCAAATCTTACAAAATGTATGAATGTTGCACTGGCCGCCAGGACCTGGAATGGCCTCCCCTCCATCAATGGACCTTCCCCTCCCTGCAGGAATTCAGAAAGGGTATGCAAACCTGGCTGTTCGACTGACTACACCCAGCAGCAGAACCCCCCAGCGCCTGGATACCATCACAGGTGAAAAGCAGCACTATACAAATCTCATTTGATTGATTAACTGACTAGATGAATTTTGAGAAACCTGGGGGCATATTACCAAGCAATAGAGATAATTATCGCTATTGCTTGGTTAGAGACAAAAATTTACTGCTGAGCTGCGGCGATTTTTACCGCAAATAAACCTTGGAATTACCAAGGTTTAACGCAAATGCGATAAAAATCGCCGCAATGCATGAATATCGCTGAAAAGTCCGCGATATTCATGCATTACCGAGCTAATGCTCTTAGCCATGTTATCCACCTCCCATTGGATAACATGGCTAAGTACTGCTCAGGGCAGGTGTTAGCTTTTGGAGATATTCGCGCTTAGCGCGAATATCTCCAAAAGTTGGTAATAGGAGATAGCGATGTTAGCGACTGTTTTCAGTCGCGAACATCTTGGCATGCCCACTTTGCATGTCATTAGTGATAAATATCACTGACATGCAAAGTGGGGCCCAAGATGGTCGCTATCTCCTACTAGCTGTCGCTAACTGGTGTTAGCGACAGCTAGGTAATAGGGAGATAATTTTATCTCCGCTTTCTTGGCTTTTAAAGCCAAAAAAGCTTAGATAAACCCCCTTGATAATATGTCCCCTAATGAGGTTGCATAGCAATAGGCAGTAGAGTAGCAGGGATATCATGGGCCTTGATACAAACAAGTAAAATGGTGCTTGCAGGAGTAGTAAAATACTGGGGCATATTTACAAGGAAGTGGCGGAGCACGGGTTAGCTCCAAAAATGAATTACGCAGCGCTCTGTCACTTTGGAAAGGTAGGGATGTGCCATAATTACAATAATATTGATCACGCCTGCATTTCTCCCTGCACTGGCGCTTAATTCAGCTGCCTTGTGCCAACGCAGGCACCCTTGCACCCTAGTGCAAGGGTGTCTGTGTTAAGGAAATGATTGTTTATGTTCAGGACGGTGTCCCTTCATGCACATAAACAATCAGGAATGGCGATTTTTAACTTCTATGTGTGCTGCATTGTGTAGCACACATAGAAGTGGCAAACCATCATTTTTTAAATTAATGTTTATGTGGTCCCTGCACGTAAACAATCATTCATGGAGTTTTGCTGTTTCTATGTGTGCTGCACAATGCAGCACACACAGAAACAGCAAAAACGAGAAGAAATAAAGCATTTGTCCTCTTTTAAGCCATGTTAAGACCAGATTTGCCCTGGTCTTAATTATGGTGCTGCCTCCTATTTATAGTTAATGTAAAGGGTGTCTACAAGGGATTTGGTTCATCTATTTACTGATAGTCAATTAATGAGTTAGTTAGCAAAAATCTAACTCTAATGTATCCAACGGATAACGAAAAGACTTCAATTTGATGAAAACAATCAATGATGTTTAAAGAGAAGAAGCAGCACACGGAAAAGTAATTTCATCTGAAAAAATATATTGTATTGAATTAATCAGTGAATAGCTATAAGGGGATATGATGAAACAATCAAATGCAATAAACAATGTTATGGACAGACATGTATAAATCAGAAAATCAGTTTATAACAGCTCATCAACTCCTGCAAATCATAAGCAGAAACAAAGTCAAGCAATGTGAGATGGTTAATTATTTGTGCAGCTGAATTGCTTGTGGAGATGATGGAGAGGTCGACGTTTCGGTCTTGGTAGCAGATGTCTATAAGACCATCTTCAGGATGGAAATGTTTTTGCAAGAAAATGCCCCTAAATTTAGAGGTGAAAAGTTGTTTCGGCAAAGTAAGTCACCGTAGATGAATATCAATGACGTTTTTTAATCTGTTTGCAAGGAATTGCTCAGACGGAAGAGTTCTGGCAAAACGCGACCGGCAGGTAAGTCTGGTGAGATAGATGCACAATTATTGATTAAACAAGCTTAGATACAAGGCAAACGGAAACCGTGCAGCAAGTCAGAAGGCATCGGTCCACAGCGTCTTTCTTGCAAAAATATTTCCTTCCTGAAGATGTGATGATTACCACTGTTTTGACAGACTCTTGGGGAATGAAAGGCAGGAGTTTCCAGCCGCGGCCGGTAGTGGGATTACCTGAAGGGCGGTGACGTGGGGAGGGGGAGGGGCAGGGTGGGGGGTAGTAATGTATGGATTACGGACCTTAACAGGTAAGTAAACATATACATAAATAAAACGAATTTTGTTGCGTGCACTGCATCACCAAATGCGATGCAGTGCGCACCACGTAATTTGTTTTATTTATTTATATGTTTACTTACCTGTTAAGGTCCGTAATCCGTACATTACTACCCCCCACCCTGCCCGTTCCCCTCCCCATGTCACCGCCCGGCAGGTACTCCCACTACCGGCCGCGGCTGGCAGTTTCCTAATAATTTTCAGGATGTACCAAATGGATAGCAACAATTTGTTAGACTGTGCCTCGAAGGATAATTTCTTGTCCAAGAGTATTCCTAGGTTTGTTACCTTATCAACTGGTGACGGGCGGTTGCCCAGGTTGTCTGGCCACCAGTCCTGGGACCAGATTTGCATGTCTGAGCCCAAAAGCATGACTTCGCTTTTATCCCCATTTAATTTTAGGCAGTTGCCCTGCATCCATTCGTTAATTTGTTCCATACAGTTTTTGAACCTGTCTGCTGTCTCTTTAGTATTGTTTGCGATTGACACCACGGTTTGGGTGTCGTCAGCGTAAGAAACAGGAAGGAAGCCACAGTTCCTTATTATTGCTGCCAGGGGTGCTACGTATAAGTTAAATAGAGTGGGACTTAGCGAGGACCCCTGAGGTACCCCACATGGAGAGTTGAATGATTTCGATTTAGCCTCTCTCAGCTCAACTGTGAACGTCCTAGTGGACAAGTAGGAAGCCAGCAGAGTCTGAGCCGTCTTGTGCACTCCTGCTTCTGTAAGATGAATGAGGAGAGTGTTGTGGTTTACCGTATCAAAGGCCGCCGAGAGATCCAGTAAGAACAAGACGGTCATTCCTCTGGCATCCAGTACACTCCTGAGTTCCTCAGTAGTCATCAATAGGGCTGTTTCTGTTCCGTGCCCTTCACGGAAGCCAAATTGCGAGTAGTCTAATGTATTTGTCTCCATGAGGAACTGAGATAGCTGTCTGTTCAGCAGCTTTTCAAGCACTTTAGCAGCAAACGGTATTCTTGAAATGGGTCTGTAATTTCCTGGTTCTTGTGGATCTAAGTTGTTTTTTTTTTTTTAAGCGGCAGCACTGAAGCTGTTTTCCATGCCTGTGGGAAGTGGCCGGATTTGATTATTTCTGTGAAAAGCGGACCTAATTGCTCACTTAGTAGGTCAGAGAAGAGGTGACATATCAACTCAATGCAATGTTCAACACTCCGTCCATCATCCCCTTTGGTTTTGCTTTGAATAAGGGAGGCATTGACCGTGGTGAGCAAGGGTTTGAAAGTTTCCACAGAGAGAGCTTAGATAAAGGATGATGATATAGCATCATCTTCATAAGAAGTGGCTTTGAGGGAGTTGAGTATATTGGTAAGATCGGCAAGAGATAGGGCTTTCAAGGATGACCATTGTGAGATTCTATTTTATTTATTTATTTATTTATTTATTTATTTTTGATATTTCTAAAGCGCAACAAATACCCGTAGGCGTCTCGGCGCTAAAACTGCCCTTATTTTCATTGGGGTAACTGGAGAACATGGTGGGAAATTATTGCTCGAAGAGCCAGGTTTTTAGTAGTTTACGAAACTGGAAGAGGGATGAGCTTTGCCTGATATGTTGGGGGAGGGTGTTCCACAGTTTCGGTGCAGCCACCCAAAAATTCTATGGGAAGGGGTGGCCATAAGATAATTTGAGTTGTAGATGTGCTGTCAGACCTGCATTTTTTGACTGAAGAAGCGGTTAACAGCACTGCTTGTTTCTGTATAGTGAGTAATAGGTAGGTCTGGCAGTGCTTGATTGTCTTGAAAAGTGTTCTTCTGTTAGTGACTTCATTTATGAAGCTGGTATAGTACTTTGCTTTGACTGATGTTATGATCCGTCTGCGTGTTGTTTGGAGGGATTTTAGTACCATGAAGTCATCAGGAGTTCCATTTTTCTTCCATTTTCTTTCACATCTTCCGATGGATTGTTTATTGTCATCAAGATCTTTAAAATGCCAAGGTGCTAAAGGCTTTGGCTTTCACACGTGTGCCTTAATTAAGGCATGGATGTTTATAAAGTTTTCCAAAAACTGTTGAAGTTCTTTAGAAGTGTGTTGGTTTCAGCTGTTGAGTTGATAGACTTAGAGATGAGTTCAAGCTTTAGGATGTCTATGTCAAAGTCTTTGAAGGATCTGAAAGTTAGAATTTCTCTTTTGTGCTGACCGTTGTTTGTTGGTGGGGGGAGATAGAAATTGCAAAGTGGCCGGTCCAGTCCAGAGGTATGAGTGGTTTAAATTGGATTGTTGGCGATGCTGAAAAGGTAAACCAGAGGATGTGTGACATGCTGTACCACTTTGAGTGTGTTGATGAGGTTGAGGAGGGTGTCTCTTGATGTTCTTAAGCTTGTGTTGTCTTTGAGGTTGAAATCCCCTAAGAGTGTGGTTTGGGGTCGTCAGATGGATGAGGTGGTGAGGAGATAGGAGATTTCATTAATGAAGTGCTTCTTCTGACCCACACAACTGTAGATCAGATGAATGGTGGTCTAAAATGCAGAGATTGGGAAATTAATGGAATGTTAGCAGTTCCACAGAATTCAGTGTTTCTTAATAGGCTAGGGCGCAGGACCTGGAGGAATTATCGATGGCTGTGAGGGTTTTTACCTTCTTAAGTAAGCGATCCACAAGACGAAAGCTGTACCCTGTGTGAAAAAGGATATCTAGAATGTGTGAAGATGTGGGGGTGAACCATGTTTCTGTGATTTAGTTTGCCACATTTGTATTGTACTTCTAAAGACAGATGTTGAGCATTACTAAGTATGTTGACCTCAATATTTCATTCTGATATCATTCTGATATCATGCAATGGGCCTTTCGCTCCATGCTCTTTATGTACCTTTCCATCATCATATGTGTGGGCTACAAGAATACGAGTTAAAGACCATCCCACATATCATGTGGAACCAGGGCAACTGAAATTCATCTTTGCCTCACCAACAACCATCTACAACTACACCAGCTGACCCATCATATTTCAAAGGTCTGTGCTCTTCTCCCAACGAAGTATTAACTGTCTTATGATAAGACACCAGGCATAAGTGTTGAAGTACTTGTCAAAACAATAAGTAAAGTAAAATAAAAAATTCAATAAGGTATGTGTGTTTTTCAATTCTTCCACAACTTGCAGTTAAAGGTAAATACATGTTTCAAACAAGCAAAACTCCCTGCCTTCCTGCATGTAGAATCAATTTTCTGACAGAGACAGATTTTCAAATAAAGTTGTGCGTGCCTCAAATAGTTGATCAATCCTTTTGCTTCAGGGAATAATTATAGACTTCGTCATTTTAGAAACTGACATGACTCTTTACTTAGCCCTCTAATCACTTAATCTGTGACATATTATTGTCCACTTTCCAAGGTTCTCTAAGCAGACTTGAGAGATATTTGGATTGATCACAATGTAATTTTGAGTCATGTCTCTATCAAAGTGTACCTGTCTGTTGGAAGTACAGAGCATAGACGCTGAAAATTCAACCAGGAGTTATTGTCGAAGCCCTATTTGTGGATCAGAACAGCTGTTTTAAGGAGCTACTTTGCTGGGAATATGTTAAATTGAATCTAATTTCCAACAATGTGATCTACTTCAAAAGGCATGTTGGTAAAAAATCCTAGTTTATTGTGATTAGGCTGTGCACAAATGAGCGATTTAAACTTGAAAACAATCTGTAGATCTTAGTGATAGTACTTGCACACATCAATAGGACCACTGTGAATTAACAGATGCACCAAAGAAACTTTCTATTGCCCCAATTTAAACTAAGGTAATCAATGGAATTGAAAATGTTGTACACAACAGTGTAAAGATTCATTGTTTAATCTCTAAGTTAAGACACTCATTTAGAAATCTTTAGAATCCTGCTTTTCTGCATAAAGTCAAACATAGATTTGGCTAAGTCAACTGAGATTCTTAATTCAACAGCATCATTTATTTTGAATATCAGGATTTCCCTTGATATGACATGGGCATTGTTGGAGGGGAAGTGGCCCAATCTTACCTGCTGTTGCCCTGAAAGACGCTGTCCTGCAGGGGTAGCTCCTGGGTCCCAGACGCTGTAGTCTCCACGCCGTTTTCCACCACCATCTTGCGGCCAGAGACTACAGCTCCCAGAGAGCTTTGCGGGGACTTCCGGTTTTCGCAAAGGATCGCGCCCGGAGGCGCCACAAAAGTTCAGACGCTCCCTCGGTGGAGCGGGGGGCATTGTTGGAGGGGAAGTGGCCCAATCTTACCTGCTGTTGCCCTGAAAGACGCTGTCCTGCGGGGGTAGCTCCTGGGTCCCAGACGCTGTAGTCTCCACGCCGTTTTCCACCACCATCTTGCGGCCAGAGACTACAGCTCCCAGAGAGTTTTGGGGGGACTTCCGGTTTTCGGAAGGATCGCGCCCGGAAGCGCTACAAAAGTTCAGACGCTCCCTCGGTGGAGCGGGGGGCATTGTTGGAGGGGAAGTGGCCCAATCTTACCTGCTGTTGCCCTGAAAGACGCTGTCCTGCGGGGGTAGCTCCTGGGTCCCAGACGCTGTAGTCTCCACGCCGTTTTCCACCACCATCTTGCGGCCAGAGACTACAGCTCCCATGATAGCTTTGCGGGGACTTCCGGTTTTCGCAAGGATCGCGCCCGGAGGCACTACAAAAGTTCAGACGCTCCCTCGGTGGAGCGGGGGGCATTGTTGGAGGGGAAGTGGTCCAATCTTACCTGCTATTGCCCTGAAAGACGCTGTCCTGCGGGGGTAGCTCCTGGGTCCCAGACACTGTAGTCTCCACGCCGTTTTCCACCACCATCTTGCGGCCAGAGACTACAGCTCCCAGAGAGCTTTGCGGGGACTTCCGGTTTTCGCAAGGACCGCGCCCGGAGGCGCTACAAAAGTTCAGACGCTCCCTCGGTGGAGCGGGAGGCATTTTTGGAGGGGAAGTGGCCCAATCTTATCTGCTGTTGCCTTGAAAGACGCTGCCCTGCGGGGGTAGCTCCTGGGTCCCAGACGCTGTAGTCTCCACACCGTTTTCCCCCACCATCTTGCGGCCAGAGACTACAGCTCCCAGAGAGCTTTGCGGGGACTTCCGGTTTTCGCAAGGATCGCGCCCGGAGGCGCTACAAAAGTTCAGACGCTCCCTCCGCATCGCGGGACTAGCCGGGCGAAGCCAGGGCAAAGGGCGGGCCCTCTGTGGCCCTCCGTGGTCTGAAGGGGCCGGGACGGGCCCACTCCCCTGATCGTTCTGTGAGAAGAGGTAGAGTGACTCCACTTACTAATTGCCTATTTTTGCGGTTTGATTTAACCCACTTTAATAATGTCCTGCAAGGAAGGCACAAACATTGCTACTGAGAGGGGCCCGTGCCAAGGGTTACAAGAGCATCACATGACCAGCACCAGCACATTGCCTACCGTTCACGAGATAGACTACAACTCTCCCTGCCACTCTCTACTCAGTATGCAATCTCCCCTACAAACTCCAGTAAGAGTGCAAAAACTGTCGCTGTGGGACGAATTAAACATCATATGCAACACCAAGTACGCCGTAGTGGAATCACCTCCTCCTATTAAAGGCACCTGCTCTTTATATACTAACGGTAGTTTACAGGATCCTTCCTTTTCACCTATGAAAGATAATATCCAAGACCTAGCCCTCCCTCGGCCTTTACCCACTAAAAGGAAGCATTACGAGGACAATCCTGAAGGGAATCATTCCAAGCTACAAAAACTATCTGTAAGTCCTACTCTACCTGCCAACAACCTGCCCACTACCATGGAGTCTGTAGATAAATTAGTCGATACAACACTCTATCCCCAGTTTTCTCTATTGACCCAGATCGAGCATCTTGTCAAAGCCATCATTTCTCCACTAGTGGAAAAAATCAATTCCTTAGGGGAAAGGCTCTCAAGTCTAGAGAACACAATCACAACTATTTTGACACCTATCAATAATGTTGACTGTTCCCAGCCACTTACAACCTTGGTACCAACTAAGTCAACCCCTAAACGCATAAACGATCCACCTACATCACCACCACCCAAAAACCCAGCTCCAATTGCACCCGAAGCCCCCTTCAAAACTGCTCCATCAAGGTTTATTGGGGTTAGACCAGAATTAAATAAACCACCTCGTATACACCTTCCTCCAAAAGCCGCGCCATATGTGTCCGTTCTTTCAGGAGTACCAGCACTTTCTCTGGGGAAAGCCGAAAGTCAGCAGGACCTATTCAATAAGGTCATATTCTGGTTAGGGAAAAATAGACCCCTACCACCGGACCAAGATGGCGGAATCCTGAGCGTTAGAAGGGTGAGCTGGTTAGGCTCATCACCTAAAAACATTCCCGGGACTTGGTACTGGTTAAATTCAGAAATAGGAACATCGTCCCGTACCTAAGATCTTGCCCGCCCCAAGAAGGAGATGGCCCTATATGCATTTGGGACATACTTGACTTTTACCATTGTACACCAAACATCCCCACCCAACCCAACAGCAGAGCATTACCATCCGCTGGGAAGGGGGGTTTGTGTATCCAGTGGCATTAGTTTCTCCGCTCCCAATAGATTCGAACCATTACACAACTGTCGCAACTTTTGAATGCACTCTGTATTACCACAGTCGATAATGATAAACTGTACCATTAACATGTCTTATTTTGGAATGCGGAGGTTGAGCATAAGTCCTTTTTAACTTATAGTCAGATTGTCATTGTATGTATGTATTCATTTTTTTAAAGATTGTTTTATATGTACGTTTTTATGATTTTAAAACAAAATCAAATAAAGCATTTTCGAATCGAATCGACTATAATCTATAATCAACAAAAATGAGAAGCAATCCCACATTTATCAAGTGTTAAGACATTACTGAGCAAAACCAGAAAGCTTTTGGTAGATGTAACGTGTTTAACCTCTTCAGCGCGGCACGAATTTTCGCGCTGTGCTGAAGATTCAAAAAACGGGTGTGGTCATGATGGAACGGATCCGTCATCAGCACAGCCGAACCGACGCTGATGACGGAACCGTTCCGTCATAAGCATCGAAGGGGTTAAGAATCTCATGGACACCAAAGTGATACAGTCACGTGTGTTAACAGATTAATATACTTGTTACCATTATCATATATGGATTAGATGTGATGAATGGGATCAATGTAGGAATGTGAGCATGTAAAACTCTGGGGAATATGAACAAATGTCGTTGATGTGAGATGAATTATTGCCATTGATAAGAAGTCGCTTCTCGTTATCAACAGCAGATGATGAAGCACTGACTAGCGTGACTGAACTCGCCGAGTTTCACTCCGTGGAATTTAACAGAGTTACATAAAAACTCCACAAGATTGCACGGAGTTCCACCAACGGGCAGAAAACATGCAGCTTGCACTGCTATTTAGCGCCAGTAGCATGAGCAGTCCTGAAAAATTTGTGCAAATGGCACCATGCGCTGCACAAGAGCGCACTGACATGAGAGTTGATTATGCTGCCGCTCACATAGAAAATCTACTCGAAAGGTAGCAAATTTACTCGAGCTGCAGCCCTTCTATCTAAGGCAAGCCCGTCTGGGTCCGTCCGGGCCCAGCCGGACCCAGGCCCAGGGACTCTGCCGGATTCGCCTCACGACCGTTTGGTGTACACGAGTGACATGCTTCGGGCTCTTCACCCGGAAAAAAATCAGGAGTGTCGCTATATCCACGGTGAAGGTAAACCCTTTTTCAACTGTGCACGCTGTAACCCAGTTACTCAGACCCCGGGTAAGCCTGGACTACAGATGGGCCTCCTTAACTGCCGCTCCCTCCCCAGGCATGCGCATGAAACCAACCTGCTGATACAGGACCAAGGTCTGGACGTACTGTTCCTCACAGAAACCTGGCTCTCTGCTAGCTCTACCCCATCCTATCTTATTCAAGCTCTGCATAGACCTAGAGGGAGAGGAGGGGGGTTGGCAATAATCCATAGAGAACACCTTGTCTGTAGAATCAGCAACGCCAACATTGAAGTTTGCGAAAGCTGCCATTTTGCCATTCAAACCTCCCCGGTACCCTCCCTCTCAGGACTGTTGATTTACCGTCCTCCGGGTACACCAGGGAAATTCCTCAACGCTCTCACTGACACAGTGTCACAATTAGCTTCCTCCGCCCCTAACTTCCTCATCGTGGGCGATCTTAACCTCCACTTTACAGACCCCACAGATTTGACAGCATTCGATCTCCTTCTGGACCTTATGTCATTTAACATCCGGCTGGTCAATAACGAACCCACCCACGACAAGGGACACCTCCTGGACCCCGTCCTTACTAACATCGTGGACATCACCACTGGTCCCCCCCTTCCTCTTCCATGGACAGATCACTTCCTAATCCCTATTTCCTGGGACTTACTCATAGTACCCCCTCAAACCGCCAAAATTCAGGTTACCGACCGACGTTGGCACAAGCTTGTACCAGCTGAATGGGCCACCATTCTCTCAGACTCTATCCCTGCCCTCTCCACCGATCCTGTCATTGCCGATGAACAGTTCAACTCTTGGGTCACATCCTCTTTAGACAAACTCCTCCCCAAAACCGCCACTCTCAAACATACCAAACGAGTGACCCCCGCTCCTTGTACACTCAGGAGCTTAAGTCTCTGCGACAGGAATGTAAGAGAACAGAACGTTCCTGGAGGAGGGATAAGTCTAATGTAAAGAAGGACGCCTACCTCACCTCTTTACAAACTTATAAGACCGCCCTACGCAAGACAAAAAGTATATTCTTTCAAGAAAGAATAGAAAATTCTGCTTGCTCCAGCAAGGAATCTTTTATTATTTTAAAAGAACTCCTTAAGGTCCCAGACCCCGGACCTAGAAACCCACCAGACCCCAAGGCAGATGAGGAAAAATGCCATAAGCTAGCTAACTTCTTCAAAGAGAAGATCCAGAAAATCCTCGACTCTATCCCAACCACAAACTCGAGCGAGGAAAAAGAGATCTTCAATACCCCTACCTCCCCCTGTTTATCCTCTTGGGGACAAGTGACCGCCGAAGAGGTTGAAAGCACGCTAAATATCATCAAAAGCGGATCTCCCAGGGACCCCGCCCCGCTACGTATCCTCAAGAAAGTAGCACCCACCATTGTTCCTCCCCTTACCCATCTTATCAACGCTTCATTGCAACAGGGAGTCGTCCCCTCTAGTTGGAAGGCGGCAGTCATCAAGGCGCTATTAAAGAAACCATCTTTGGACCCTGTGGACCTGGCCAACTACAGGCCAATTTCCCTTCTCCCTGGAACTAGCAAGATTGCCGAAAAGCTTGTGAATAGGAAACTATCACAATTTCTGGAAATCAATTATCGGCTTAAAAGCTCGCAGACAGGATTCCGCCCAGGGCAGGGCACCGACATCGCCCTCCTTGCGGCGGTGGAGGAGGCCAGAGCACTTTTAGACGCGGGAGGATCAGTGGCAGTGATCCTCCTCGACCTCAGTGCGGCCTTCGACACCGTCAACCACCAGCTCCTTATCCATTGGCTCAGGAGGGTCGGTGTGAAAGGAACCGCACTGTCTTGGCTCTCGTCCTTTCTGGGCCAACGCTCCTTTCAGATCTGGGAGAATAACACCCGCTCCTCCGAAACACCACTCCAATGTGGCGTGCCTCAGGGCTCTTCCCTGAGCCCCACATTATTCAATATCTACATGTCCCAATTGGAGGAGGTTGTCAACCCGTTCGGAGTGAGTATCGTCAGCTATGCTGATGACACACAATTAGTGGTGTCCTTATCTCACCCAAGTCAACAACCTGGGGACTTATACAACTGTCTGACGCAGATACAAGGATGGATGAACAGCTCATCTTTAAAACATAACGGTTCAAAGACTGACATTCTCCTCCTTGGTCAGAAGGGGCTCTCCCTCTCACAGAACATCTAGCCACCCTGTCTGGGCTCGCCTCCAGACCCGAAACCCGAGGTTAAAAGCCTGGGTGTGTGGCTCGAAACCGATCTGTCATTTACCACACAAGCAAAAAAAGTAGCCGGGACGTGCTTTGGGCTCCTCAAGTCGATGAGAAAGATCTTGCCCCTACTTCCTTCCACCTCTCAAAAACTGTTAATCCAAGGCCTGATACTATCTAGGCTCGATTACAGTAACTCCACCTACCTAGGCGCTCCTGAGGCAACCTTGAACAAGCTACAAAGGATCCAAAACGCCGCTGCCCGGATCCTCACCAATACTCCTGCCAGAGCTTCGGCCAAACCAGCCTTGAAGCTTCTCCATTGGCTCCCAGTGAGAGAGCGAGGGAAGTTCAAAGCCCTTTGACTGGCCCACAAACTGCTTCAAAACAAAGGCCCCCCTATCTTAAGAAAATTCATCAGACCATATAAAGCCCCAAGATCCCTCCGATCCGATCAGGAATATCTCATTATCATCCCCAGAGTCAAGAAGGCACGCACGGGTGGAAGGCGCTTCTCGGTCCACACCGCACGCCTTTGGAACGCGCTTCCCCGCGACCTGAGAACAGAATCAAACTATCTACGATTCAGGAAGCGGTTGAAAACCCATCTCTTCCCTTAATTTCTGACCTCCCCTCCTTGCCCCCACTGACCCGCAGGTGTATGGATCTTAGCGCTGGGATACTCACGGGTGACTACGCACTTTATAAATTTTTTTAATAATAATAATCTACGACTGCCCACGTTAGACAATGGCACTAGGGGACCCCAAATCTGGGTCGCGCTCATCAGCTCGCATTTTCTGCAGCGCATTTTCTGGAGCCTTGCAAGAGAAAAATTCTGCAACGCTGTGATTGTAAGGATTTGACCAGAACTCCGATTTAAAGAGTATAGGAGAGTGACCAAATTTCTGCCAATTCCCTGGGCGGAACGAAACATTCCAGCCACCCCTTGTACTGACTCAAAATAGGAGTATGACTAATGATTATAAATAATTAATATACATTTTTACCTTCTTCCTTTTATGAATATTTACCATGCAATGATTCATTAAGGGCATGTTAGTTTAAGCTCCTAGCTGGAGATAAATAACGGGATTTTTGAAGAACTGAATAAGGAATAGTTGGAGTCTCACGGAGATGCTAATGACATGCCTAGATTTTGTTTGAATATCCTGAAATAGCCTTTCATTGCGGCATTAGATATATTAGAGGGGGCATTTAAATTCTTAAGACTAAAAGTGTTGGTTTGCTTCTGAGCATGCACTACTGGCTGGGAGCAAAAGGTGCATTTCTGGCAATCCAAGCGGGTTGTTTTTCCAATGAGATTAGCAAGGGTTGCGCTTTGACCAAGTACTTTAAAGCAAGATGCACCAGAAATAATATTGACGGGATTTGTGTAGTAAGTGGTAACATCTTTTTGAGATAGGAGCAGATCTTGAAATGTTTTCCTACATTTTATTCAGGCTCCCATTCTGCTAGGAGTAAAGGTGACCCAGAGAGTTTAGGCTTGTTTTAAAAATGTACATGAGATTATTATGGATGGGGATCAGAGTATGCCACCTCATGCTCAAATCCAAGCTTTACACTCTCTTTTCCATGAAATGAGTGTCTGGTATGACTGACTGTCTCAGGCCATTGGTAATCAGTATGGATGTGCTAAGCTTGCGTATTTTGCTTTAGTGTAATTAAGTGAAATTTCAAGAAAACAATACAAAATTATATATAAATATATATATATACATATATATATATATATATATATATATATATATATATATATATATATATATATGTATATATATATATATAATCTAAAATTACATATATATAAACACAAAATTCAAATCCGTTATTTACCACTATATTTTATTGAGAAATGTGTCCCCATGTAAATTTTCGATATACGGTCGCACATAAAAAATAACATGAAAAACACAATTGCCATGAACTATACCCATTAGTGTTCTTGGTTGCTCACGTTGTTCCAGCGCTATAATTTAGCTGCAATTGACAGCGTAATTACGTGATTTAGTGTAATGGTGTAATTTCAGGATTTTCACATAAGCACAACATGAAACTCCCAAAAGGACACAAATTACACCTGCGTATTTTAGATTTTTCCTGAGACCTAGCCATCAGCCGTGCCCACCTCTCTATTTAAATATCCTACAATAGGAAAAAAGCCCATCCAATAGGGTGACCAACTAGCATTGGTGCAAATTCAGGACGGTGAGTGTAAAAATTCAGGACAAAGGGTCAAAATTCAGGACACAAATTCAGGACAGGAGGTCAAAATTCAGGACAAAACTTCAGGACAATAGGTACGTTTTACAGACACATCAGAGGTCGCGCAATAGTATATAAGTAAGCCCAGCCATTTCCAAACATATTCAACCATTTGCAAACCTATCCATCATGTATCCTTCCATCTATCATTTCACTCATCCATCCCTTCATCCATCCCCTCATCCATCCTTTCACTCATCTCCATTATCCATCCATAAATCCATCCACCATTTCACCCTATCCATCTGTACACTTATCCATCCACTCTTTATCCCATCCATCCATTCACTCATCTATTCAGCCATTTACCCTTTCTCCAATCCAGCCATCCTTTCACTTACTAATCCTTCCACCCATCCACTATTTTAGTCATCCATCCATCCTCCCTTTCTCTCTCCATCGACCCTTTCACTTAGCCATCCTTCCTTCCATCCATCCATCCACCCACCCATCCATTCATCCATCTACTCATCCACTCATGAATCCATCCATTGATCCTATCACTCATCCATCTATCATTTCACTCCTTCACACATCTATTCATCCTTTTGTCCATCTACCCTCCCTTTCACTCACTCATCCATCCTTACATCCACCCTTTCACTCATACGTCCAGTCATTCACCCTTGCACTTATCAATCCATCAATCCATCCATCATTTCACTCATCCACCTACCCACCCATCATCCACCCAACCATCCACCCACCCACATCCATCCACCCACCCACTCATCCATCCTTTCACCCACCCACCATCCAATCCACTGATCCATCCTTTCACCCACCCACTCATCCATCCATCCATCCTTTTACCCACCCACTCATCCATCCATCCATCCTTTCACCCACCCACTCATCATCCATCCATCCTTTCACCCACCCACTCATCATCCATCCATCCATCCTTTCACCCACCGACTCTCCATCCATCCATCCTTTCACCCACCCATCATCCATCCATCCATCCGTCCTTCCCCTCATCATCCATCCATCCTTCTCCCTCATCATCCATCCATCCTTTTCCCTCATCATCCATCCATCCTTCCCCTCATCATCCATCCATCCCCTCATCATCCATCCATCCTTTTACCCACCCCCTCATCATCCATCCATTCCCTAATCATCCATCCATCCATCCTTTCACGCACCCCCTCATCATCCATCCATCCATCCACCCTTCCCCTCATCATCCATCCATCCACCCTTCCCCTCATCATCCATCCTTTCAACCACCCCCTCATCATCCATCCTTCCCCTCATCATCCATCCATCCATCCTTTCACCCACCCACCCATCCATCCATCCTTCCCCTCTATACATCCCCTCATCCATCCATCCCCTCACCCATCCATCCATCCATCCCCTCACCCATCCATCCATCCATCCCCTCACCCATCCATCCATCCATCCATCCCCTCACCCATCCCCTCATCCATCCATCTATGCCTTCACCCATCCATCCTTCCCCTCATCCATCCATCCTTCCCCTCATCCATCCATCCTTCCCCTCATCCATCCTTCCTTTCATCCATCATCCATCCTTCCCCTCACCCATCCATCCATCCCATCCATTTATCCTTCCCCTCATCCATCCATCCATCCATCCATCCATCCATCTCCTGATCCATCCATACTTCCCCTCCATCCATCCACTCCATCCATCCATCCATTCTTCCCCTCCATCCATCCTTCTCCTCATCCATCATCCAGCTACCCTTCCACCCATACATCCAGCTATTTACATTTTCTCTCCATCCTTCCCCTCACTCATCAATCCATCCATCCTCTCTCATTAGCCATTTATTCAATCTTTCATTCATCCATTCACCCTTTCACTAATTCATCCAGCCATTCACCCATCCCTTCACTTACTTACTCGCCGACCTTTCCATATTAATTTTGAGCTGAGCCCTTTTGAGAAGAGGCCCATCAAGAACTTCACCCTCGCTGCAGGGGCCGTTCCAGGACTGGGGCGGAAGCCACCCAGGGAGGAGACAGGATCCACCTCAGGGGGGGGGGTGGGACAAGAGCCACCACAGGTGGGGGTGGAATGGAGCCACCACATGGGGGGACAGGTTCCATCACTGAGGGGAGGGCAGGAGCCATCACAGGAGAGGGAACACAGGGGTGGGCATGCAGTATTCTAGTATCATCTTGGGCTCCTCTCCTGCACAAGACAACGAGAAGACAGGCTCTCTTTCCAAAATGTTAGTTTTACCATCCCCCACTGTGATGTACAGTACTTACAGGAAATACTCTAGGAGAACTGATTGAACTGATTGTCCTCCATACTTTGTTAATCAGTGTGGGTGCGATTGTGCGATTTCTTTATTTTCTTACATTATAGACTTCACGTTTGAAGAACCAAGGTTTGCTTACAATTTAGTGACAGTAATTAAGCTCAGTGAAGAGAAGCAGGTGCTGCCTCGGTGTAATCAGGGATGTAATCTGGCCGAGTCTCGGGTGTTTGGGGCCCTGGGTAGAAAGGGACCGTGTGAGCCCCCCTCTAAATAGCAGAGACATGACACATTCAGGGCTGTTTGCAAGTGAATATTTTATTATTATTATTTTTTATTATAGAGTTTTGTATAGCGCGAACAAGACCCGTGGGTATCAGAGCGCTTAACATGAAATAAGAAAAGGAAACAAGGTTAACATATGTATAAGCAGTTAGCAAGCAATCGCAGTGAGGTAGATGACATATATATACATAGCACATGTGACGTTAGCATAAGTAAATATGCTATGATTAAATAATAACAAAACATGTATATATAACAAATATGAGGTAGCACGGTATAGGTTCATGTATGAGGTAGCACGGTATAAGTTCATGAAAGATGCTGTTCTCCTGTTCAAATCAAATCTCCATTCCTATTGGCCTTTGGATTGTTCCCATATCATAGGATACGTATTCCATTATAGAATTGTCTGTGCCTCCCATTTTGATGGCGTACCTGATCTGTACTAAGGCAGAATTATAGCAGATCCATGTTTAGTGATCTTCGCTAAGTAATGTATTTATTCATCAGCAGGCTCTTCACTTCCCGTTTGAATGTTACCAGATTCTGGATCTTCCTGATGTTTGGAGGGAGTGAGTTCCATATTCTGGGGGCCGCTCCTGAGAACGCTCTGTCATAGGTTTTTTTCTTTCGGAAGAAGGCTGGTCGTAGTAGCAGCTCCCCAGCACTCCTAGATGGTCTGTTGCTACTGGACAGCTGAATTTTCTTTGCTAGATATCTTGGGGTGTTGTCGTGTAATGCTTTATGTGTGATACATGCTATCTTTATTTGGATTCTTGCTTCATATGGTAGCCAGTTTAATGCTTTCAGGTGCGGGGATATATGGTCATATTTCCTAGTTCCGGTGATAAGTCTTGCTGCAGCGTTAAGGCAGGCTTTCAGTGGTGCTGTGGACATTTTTGGTAATCCAGCCAAGGTGGTGCACCCATATTCAATCCTCGAGATAACTAAGGATTGGATTGCCAATTTGAGGTCTGACTCTGTGATGAATGGTTTCAATTTTCTTAGGTAGTTCAAGTGAAAGCGGGCACTTTTCGCCATTGAGTTAATGTGGGCTTTCATGTCTAGATTCTCATCTAAGATGATTCCTAGAGATTTGGCTGAGTTGACAAGGGTTGGGGTGCAGTTTAGCGCAGTCACGACTTTCATCCATTCCATTATTTCTGTATTCCTCTTTGGTGGAGAGATTAGTAGGAACTCTGTTTTATGTGCATTCAGCTTCAGGTGGTTTGCCGTTAACCATTGAAGTGTCATTTTTAGTGTCTCATTCATTAATTCCAATTCTTTTATGGATCCGATCTTTACGTAAATTTGCGTGTCGTCAGCATACATGTGATAGGATATTTGAGATTTTTGGAGAATTTCTGTGAGTGGCTCGACGTATAGGTTAAACAGATCTGGGGATAATGTCGATCCTTGGGGGACTCCAATTGTGGTAGGGCAAGGAAGGGAGATTGATTGGTTAACCAGGAAGCGCTGTGTTCTGTTCTGTAAAAAGGACTCGAACCATTTCAGCACTATTCCCGATATTCCCATCCTGTCCCGTAGCCTGGTCAGTAATGCTTCATGATTTACCGTATCAAATGCCGATGACAAGTCAAGGAGAATCAGTAAGCATGCTTGATTTTGGTCAAGGGCCTGTAGTGCGTCATCGGTAATGTGGAGAATCGCTGTTTCAGTGCTGTGCCCTGCTCTGAATCCTGATTGGCATTCATCTAGCAAGGAGAATTTGTTGATGTGTTGGCTCAATTGGTTCTGCACACATTTCTCGGTCAACTTGGCCAGTAAAGGGATGTTGGTCACTGGGCGAAAGTTATTTGGATCTGAAGTATCTGCTGTGGGTTTTTTGATTATGGGAACGACTTGACCAGTTTTTAGGCAGTCGGGAAGGATCCCTTGTGACAGTGACGCATTTATTATTTCGGTCCATATTGGAATCAGGATGTGATTGATTTCTTTTACGCATTTTGCAGGCAGAGGGTCTTGGTGGTGGTTGTTAGGTTTGATTCCTGAGAGCGTCTTGGCAATCGTGTGTTGGTCGTACAGTTCGAATGTTTCCCAGCTCGCCTTGTTTTTTGCCATAGTGCAATCCGTTGTAGAGTTGGCATCGTTAGTAGACCAGGGTTCGTTGGGAAGGTTCAACGCCGAGTTTTTAAGCTCTATTTCGAGTGCTTTGGCCTTTTCGGTGAAAAATGTGGAGAAATCATCACAGCTTAGGGATGTTTTTGAATTTTCTTGCACTGTTTTGGCTAGTTTGTTTGATTGCTCCTTTAGGATTTCAAATAGTTTTCGTGGCCTGTTTTTGGCATTATCCAGTTCTGCTCTTATAAATTCCTTTTTTGAGTTGATGATCTTTTTATTATATTGTTTCCTTGTTTTTCTGAGGGCTTCCAGTTCAGGAGATGATGGGTGTTGCCTCCATTTTCTTTCGGCCATTCTCAGTTTGCGTCTATCTTCATTTAGTGCTTCGTTAAACCACGGGTTTTTGGTCTTTTCTGAGATTCGTTTCAATTTTAATGGCATGGTGTTGTTAACGATATTTTCGACAGTTGTTATGTAGTGTTCCGTCAGCTCGTTAACTTTTTCCAGGTTGTTGGGTGGCTTTAAGTCTCTTTCACAGCTTTCGACCAGTAGTTCCATATTTGCTTCTTTTGTGTCTCGAGTCCATTTTTTGGTCTTGACAGGTTGCCTGGTCCTACCTTTTCTCGTTGCGGGTATTATGAAATTTATAGCGTGATGATCAGACCAGTCACATGGTGTTATGGAGTGGATTGTTGCAACTTTGTTTCTTGAGATTATCCAGTCTAACGTCCCTCCTTTAGAATGTGTGGGCAGTGTGCACGCTTGAGTGAGGTTTAGTTCCGTGAGGAAACCTTTAAGCATGTTGACCTGTTTGTCATTGCAGTTCTCCCAATGCAGGTTGAAGTCGCCTAGGAATATGTTATTGGCAGCGTCGTTAGAGTTGGCTGTTATGATCTCCATTAATTCTGCTATAAACTTTGTGTTATCTCCTGGTGGGTGGTAAAAAGTATGCAGGTTGCACCATTGAGTGTTAGTTGATCTTATGTTAAGACCAAGATACTCACAGGATTCAAGTGGGTCGGCCTGAATTTGTTTAACCTCTATGTCAGATCGATGAATACAGGCTATCCCTCCCCCTAGCTTTCCGTGTCTATCCAGTCTCAGAACGTTGAATTGCGGTGGTATCAATAGATCCATGGTTGGGGATGAGGATTCCTTAAGCCAAGTTTCTGTAAGGATTGCCAGGTCGATGTCCTTGTTGAGGATGAGGTCCGCTACGTCCGATGCATGTTTGGTCGCTGATCGGCAGTTGAGTAGTAGACAGGATAGATGTTTTTCTTTTTTACTAGCGTTCACATTTTCGGCTTCGTTTGGTGTTAGCTGTATGTGCTGTAAGTTGTGGGGGTTGGATGTTCTATCGTTTTTTCTCGCTGTTCTGTTAACGTCTAGTGGGACTGTTTGGATTCTCTCTTCCTCCTTGTGGTCCGATAGGTCATATGTTCGGATTAAGGCCAGCGTTTCCTCTTTAGATAATGATTCCGTCCTGTCTGGTCGGTTGTCTCTCTGTTTTAATCGCATGTTCACCTCGATGCTCTTTCTGTGTGAGGAATGTACAAGATTTTGGATATCTGTGACTTTGGCGTGAATGTTCGCCGTCCTCTCTTCGATTTTTTCTATCGCCTGTACGGTATTCATCGTGGCTTGTGTTAGCATGCTCACAAGTTTCTGAAGCTTATTAAAGTCCTTCTTGATCTGGTGGGGTTTCTTTGGGGCGGCCGATCTGTATATCCGCTCAACTCTTCTCCTTTTTGGCACGGTTCTTCGTTGCGCTGCCATTTTCTTTATCTTCTCTTTTTGATTGTCTATTCCATCTCCATTAGGTGTGTCGTTGGTGTTGGCTATGTTCTGAGTTGGTAGGATCGTGTTAGAGGTTGAGGGTCTGTAAGCCGCTGGTGTTGTATTAGCGTGAGGTGTAGGGAGGTTGATGGAGTTAGATAAGTCCTGTGTTGTTGGGAGTTCGTTTGTTGATGTAGGTGTGTACGAATTTGGTATAGTGCTGGCGAGGGATTGGGATGTAGGAAGGCTGATGTCTTCTGTCTCATCCAATTCCTGGTTGTTGGGTGGCGCTACCCTCATTGTCTCAGCCTCTTCAGTCTCATCCCACTCCTGGTTGTTAGGTGGCGCTATCCTTACTGCCAGTGTATGATCTAATTGAGGGGTCTCATGGTTCAGGATTAGGGGCGATTCTTCTCTAAGGCGCTGATTTTGTTCTTTGTTTGTTTGATAGGTAGACCTCTCAGTTCTTCTAGTCGTGTTCTCTGGTAGAGGCCTTAATAGACCCGTTAACTTTACCTGGGTAGTCTCTAGTGTTGACGCCGGCGCATGATGGCTCCTGGTTCTAATTGCGCCTCTGATTGTGACATCATGAGTGTCTAGAGTGTCTACTGGTGGGGTTAGGAGAAGTTGATTACTCGGGTCGTCCATTGAGTCTTTTATTGATAGGAAAGTCTTGGCAAATCTCTCCAGATCTCGATTTGCTGCTTGTATCAGCACAGTTCCAGATTTATATATCGTGATGTTAAGTTCGGCTCTACATCTTGGTGATGGTGCGGTTGACATTTTTAAGCCGTGAGGAATGTTTTTCATAGTTTTTATGGTAAGCATCCTAGTGAAGGCATTACGCCATTTAGCTGCTCTGGATGTATAGAATATGAGGTCATTCATTTTCGTACCATTAGTTGCATTAAAGTATAGGTCTGCGAATAGTATGTCCGGGTTTTTCCTCAGGTAGTCGTGTTTAAACTTCTTGGCTGCATTTTTAGTTAAATTATTGGGATATTTTATACTCTGGGCACTCAAGCCAGTAGATTCTAGGTATCTTTCGCTCATTTTTGCTCCGTTCTGTATTTATTATTCCGTTTTATTCCAGGTAGCCCCACTGCTGATGTTATTTATTGCTGCTTTTAATCCCAGATCTAGAATTTTTCCATTATAGTTTCACTGAGTAGTACTGGATAAGGCTTCTCTTTTCCATAATTATTCCTCATTTACCTCTAGTAGTTATACTTTCAGAGTGCTTATTAATTAATTCGCCAGCTGATATTTGTTCTGCTCTATGCTGGATGTAAAAACTATCCTTGTAAGATGGCTGCCGTTATGTTTGTTATTATACAGGCAGGGAGTCCTTTCTCACTTTCCACTACTTTCTCTGGTCCAGCTTCCCTCATTGATTGGTTCACTTTCCCTAGCTTTCCTCTAGTAAGTTATATTGATTGCTGTTGCCTGTAAACTTGCAGAGATTCCGCTTTTCTGTTGGTTGCACCTAATTCAGCTTATCCCACAAGTGTGTGTTACTTAGGTCAGATCCTCTGCGCTATGTGTGTAACTGTTTATTTGTTACTTGTCCGCATTTGGCCGCCATTTTAAGGTCAGGCGGGGCGGACTGCAGACCTTTCTCGCTTTCCCGTCTGTCTTTCCCGTCGCTGCTCCTGAACCGGCAGCCCCTCCTCCTCACTCACCTTTGAAGCACCTCTTAACAGGTCATCAAGGGCTGGAGGTGTGAGGGTAGCCATCCCGATGTGCCTCTCCAATGCTGCGGGGCATCTGAGGAGCTTTGGTGCAGCATCGGAGTGAAGAAAAGAGGTGGGTGCAAGCTGTGCCGGCTTTAGTGTGGAGCAACCGGTGCCCTGTTAAAATGACGGACAAATGGCGTCCGTTAAAGATTCCTTCACGGACAACGGACAGACGGCCGAAATTACGGACTGTCCGTGAAATTTACGGACGGTTGGTCACCCTACCATCCAATGACATGCAGTACAATCTCAGTGTCGCAGTTTTTCACAGTCTGATCACAGCACTCTCTCTCTCTCTCTCATCTGGAGCAGGACAGAAGGTTACGGCCACTAGTATTGAACCGGTGGCAACCAGGCACAAGCATTCACACATCACTGCATTGATATGCTGCCAGGAATAAGGAAGAAAACAACACCCAAAAAAGAAGAGCTCTAAATTAGCCGGGTCTGGTGGTTTAGTTGACTAATGCATCCACTTCAGGGGCCTGTGTCCGACCCGATGGTCATAGGGTTAAATCTTGGCGGGTCCACTCAGCCTCTCATCCTTTCTGAGGTTGATAAAATGAGTACCATTGAGTCGGGTAACAATAAACATCTGTTATTCAGCGCAAAGATCCCCTTTTGGGGGTGACCATGCACTTTACAAATACACATGTTAAGAAAATCCAAACATGAGGAGAAAACATCAAAAACTGTGCTCAGGGTTCCCTACTTTTGCAAGCTTGAACGATACAAAAATAGACATTGGGATCATTGCTTCCAGAATATTTTGCTGGCGTTCGCATGTACTGTGTTCCTGTGAAACAGTTTTCTGCTTTTTTAGCTCCTTACAGGTCTTAAATTAGGTAGTTTAACTGTGATTATGCTGTCTGCCGCGTCTATATAATCACAGCACTCTCACTAAATGGTTGAAAGTTTTAAGAGATGGGGAAAAAATGAGTGAAGACTCATCCACAGAATGTGGGAACATCTGTAATCCGATAGAGTGTAGGGGGCACATGAGCCTTATCTTGGGGTGATTATAAGAACCTCATTCTATAGCCTAGAGGAGTCTAGGTTGTGCTTGAGTTCCTCAGGTGCTCAGTGACATGCCGTGTTGAAGCCAGATCTGGACTGGCCATAGCGGGCACCAGGAGTTTCCCTGGTGGGCCGCCAAGGTGGGGGCTGGTTTAAGACACCTAGGTGGGCGTTTTTGTTATTGGGGGCTAGTTTTGCAGCATAACTGCAATATAGGCCCCCAGCAACAAAAGCGGCACAAAGCTTTCCGCTAGACCCCACTCATCCCGCGGGGCGGGGCTGGCCGAGCTCTTTGCCAGGGCTGATTTTGGGAGCCATCAACCCTGCAAATATCTGAGGCATAAACCAGCAAGAGCTTTTGAGGGCTTCTTCACACCCAAAGCAGGATGCTAACGGCAGCTAGAGGAGGCTGCTGATGGTGGCTGTAGTCAAGTAGGACCACCCTCTAGCACCAGGTGCCCAGAAACGGAGAGAAACGTCTACCTTGCATCAAAAGTTTCAATCAAGAAAATTAAGATTTCCGAGACCTCGGAAGTATGATAACTCATAAAAAAAGATTCAGCTACACAAACATAATAGCACGAGACTGAGGATGACCTTGTGGTTAAAGGATCCTATTACGTCAATCGATAACAGAATCCATTTTCTGTAAGAGTGGGGATCTAAGAACCAGTCTATTGAGAAGCTCTGAGACAGAGGGAGACTATCTAATCTAGACTTGTGGAAGGAAGATGATGAACTGATGACTGGAGAACTACTAAAGATGGAAGCAGGCACAGTATGAGAAGCACTTGAAGGTCAGGATACCTCATTCAACCACCTGTATCTTGGGTGCCTCTGATATCAGCAGCTGTACCCCAAGAAACAAGCTGGATGCTGTCTGGTAGTTCCATACTTCAGCTTACACTCAACCCCAAAAATTGATATTTGGGTACATTGATGAGGTTAGACATAGCTTTGGCCTTGCACAGATATGATGGAGTCATTACTATGAGTTATGAAATAGTAGCAACAAAAATACTCTCTACATAAAGATTTAATTAAACCACAAAGTAGTTCAGCAGTTACTCTGCTCAGTGTTCCCTTTGATAGCAGGGACCCCTCAAACAGTGGCAGCTGCCATGTACCAAGGGTGGTGAGGCAAGGTTGGGAACGTAAAAAACTAATCAATAATAAAACACTAAGCTTGAGGTGAGATGAGACGTCCTCCTCCACCAGTCGTCTCCCTTCAAGGCAGGGTCCAATGCGGTACCAGGAAACTGCGCTCACCAAGCCTGGCGTGCCTCTCAACAAGAGAGAAGCGCCAGGGATGGAGGAAGCGGCCTCTCACAGTGCTCCTAAGAACACTGGAGACCTGCACTTTCTCTAACCCAGCTGTCTAAGAGTGCTAGATTGTGTGCGTCTCATACTTATTGTACCTTAGTTCTCAAGGTGCACATACTGCTGAGACTCAAGAAGGCTGAAACCAGTAAAAGGTTGCTTGTGTTTCTGCTTGTGTTCAGCTCCTTGAGACCCTTATTGGGGTAAACGTAGTTTACAACGCAGTGTTTACACCACACGACCTTTACCACGCTGCCATTACAACGCAAGTCGTTACTACGACTTGCGCTGGATGGCGCTGTTGGTTAAGGAATATTGTAATTTTATATTCCAACACCTTCCCTACTGTTACATGGACTGGTGTTGGAATATAAAATTATAATATTCCTCAATCCGCGCCCTCCAACTCAAGTCGTTGTTACGACTTGCGTTGTAAAATCTGCGATGTAAAGTACTGCGATCAAAATGATCGCGTTGTAATGACATACATCCCTTATCGGTGAGTAGTACGCTCTATAAATCCCTGATTGACTGATTGATCCTTTCCTGCACAAGGTGGACCTGGCCTGGCAGTACGGCCGGACTGCTTTAATTGGAACAATTACCTGATTTGCATATGGTTGATCCCTATCTAAGGTGTCACAGTGGGCAAAAACAACAAACATTGGCAAAGCTAATAAGTCTCACCTTTATAACGCAAGTGCAGAGCAGTTGACTTTGACAATGTATGTCTGAAAAATGTAGATTAAAATATGAAAGAAAAAAACATTTTAAAAGTACTGGAGGAAAAGTAAACATATCTTACGGTATCTCAAAACTGTACATTGAGTTCAATATTTACAATCTTTATAAATGGCATGGTTTAATTTTTCAATTTCTTTTCATTTAGTAAACTCTTAATAGAATTGAAAAAGAACACGAACGTGCCAGAATGTAAAGGAAAACACTTTCACAGGATTTAGCTATTCAGTTCCCCATATTAGCCCAGGTAGCAGATATATGGGCCTTAAGTAGAAGTGTCATGCTATGTACACCTTCTGCTTCAAATGCCAACTCAGTGAATGGAACAGATGGCCCTTTCCGAAATGCCATAAATGCCTTTGAGTGCCAAAGCTTGCATTTCATGCAATATGTGGCCTGCAGGAGACAAAACAAAAACAACCCTTGTAATTTGGTCTTCAGACGTACTCCACCAGAAATATCCCTGTTACTATGATTTTGCAGACAAGCTTGGGAGTGGAAAGAAACTCTAGGTGGGGAAGGGAGGAGAATATCTGAGAGGGGAAGCAGTACAAGAGGGAGAGAGCTAGAAACCTCTTGTTGAGTGCCGAAAGAAAAAAGTAGTTCCCTAAAATAAGGAAGTAGTGGAAGGATACAAGTCAACCAATTAAAAGATTGCAAAGAAGCTATGCTTCAGGGGAAGGGACAAACACCAAAAGAGGAAAACAGACCATCAAATAACAGCAAGCAAAATAGCAAGCAAATGAGAGTTACAATAAAGCCAACAATGGTAAGCAATGGGCGGGCTGTAAGCCCACTGTACATTCACAATATGTCTTATTTAGAGTTGGGCGGAAATGGGCCAAAAAAGCAGCAGGTGTACCATCCACTGCATCTATGTCAATAGAACTGTAAATAAGACGGATTGGACGGACTTCAGCTGACATAAGATTCACCGTAAAATAGTACAGACACCTATGGGCCTCATTACGAGATCCCTGGATTTTTTACTTGTGTTCCCCTTCCTTTTACAAACGTATCAGGTGGCAAGAAATGTCCACTTTTTGGCAGATGTTTAGCATTGCCAAACTCTACATTTCTTATCTTGGTACATGGGAACAGAGCCACGGGACCATGTTTTGTGTTCTAATTCAAAGTTAAATATTTACTTTTCATGCTTCTATACCAAGGATTGTGGTGAACTCAAATTAAAAAAAAATCCAATTGTAATTGCTATGTGCATTTTTATGGACGTTCCAAAGACAGACAATACAAAATTGTTAAATCTATGGGTTATTTTGTTTCTAAGCATTGTCATGAAGATTGTCTCGCAGATTAATTATACAAGAGACCAAAATGTCAATGCCTGTCCACCACTAGCTTCTTTGAAACCAGTTTGGCTTTTGTCAACAGACAAATAATTTAGTTGTCAATGAGTTTGGTCCCGGTAGAACTATCTTCTTGTAAGAGTGGAACAACAGTACTTTTGGCTCTATCTATGGATTTGATGGGACAATTTTGGGTCATTAGTCTGTTGGATGATGGCATTTGTGTAACCCCTCATTTCTGTTTGTCTTGTGTTTTGCCTTTAAAGTAAAAAGCATGTGCTTTCTTGCATGCTCCTTCTCGCGTGTTGTATTACTTTGTTTAACTCTCTGATGCTCAATACTAAGAGATATCTCCATGTATATATTGTTGATCAAATATATCTATATTTCATGAGTTAAGGTCTTAATGATCCCCTTGTCAGCATTTTGTTATTTAAAGTTTAAATCTAGCAATCTTGAGACTTTTGGCCTACTTCTCAGCAATATGTTGAAATCCTGTACGCAAATCTCCAAGCATCAATACTGTGTGCACACCTTCTCTGGAAAGTTGTTGAACCCAGTTCCGAGAGTTGTCCCATGTAATGAGAAACAACATCCTCAAGTGGTCTTTGCAACCAGTTTTACACAGGCTATTTATTGCGCTGTTTTGTCCTCACTAGTTCCTCAAGGTAGAACTCGAACAATTACCCCATACGAAAGCCGTTACCAAGCTCAATCTGCACCAAATCCACAATATGTTCAAAGTGAAAAATCAGTGCAATAAACAATTTCAACTTACAGCTTCATGTTTAGCTGCCCATATTTTATATGTGTAAATTGTGTAGCTGGTAAAAACTGATACCTGTGTGATATTTGCCAGGTACACAATATTGCACATCACTCCAAGTACTAGGCATTAGATAAGTGATAACATGCTTAGAGCCTATATTTCCATCAAATTGAGGTGCACAAAACTCAGAGGGGCATATTATCAAGTGGGTTTATCTCCGCTTTTTTGGCTTTAAAAGCCAAGAAAGCGGAGATAAAATGATCTCCCTATTACCTAGCTGTCGCTAACACCAGTTATCGACAGCTAGTAGGAGATAGCGACCATCTTGGGCCCCACTTTGCATGTCAGTGATATTTATCACTAATGACATGCAAAGTGGGCGTGCCAAGATGCTAGCGACTGAAAACAGTCGCTAACATCGCTAGCTCCTATTACCAACTTTTGGAGATATTCGCGCTAAGCACGAATATCTCCAAAAGCTAACACCTGCCCTGAGCAGTTCTTAGCCATGTTATCCAATGGGAGGTGGATAACATGGCTAGGAGCATTAGCTCGGTAATGCATGAATATCGCGGACTTTTCAGCGATATTCATGCATTGTGGCGATTTTTATCGCATTTTCGATAAACCTTGGTAATACCAAGGTTTATTTGCGGTAAAAATCACCGCAGCTCAGCGGTAAATTTTTGTCTCTAACCAAGCAATAGCGATAATTTTCGCTATTGCTTGGTAATATGCCCCATTATTCGTACAGTTTTGCTGTATGATTTGCACCATTTTACCTGGGCAAACCCCTTGTTTTATTAAAGCGTCATTAGCGCTCCATTTGTGATGTCACTTTTGTTGCAAACAGGAGTTTATGATTGAATCAGGATTTGTGGGTCACTCACAACGGGGGCCTGAGTCTACTCTTAGTTCAGCCATACACCTCACAATGTGTCTTGCCTTCTGCACCCCACACTCTCTCCCCACTCCCCCGTTTGTTGATGTTCACCTCAAAGACTGACTTTACCTTTTCCTTGCATCTGAAATTCATCGAAGTGGGGTTGACGCCCTCATTTGCCGTGAAAAAACTTCTAAAACAGCCCTTTTACGGACCTGCAGGAGCAGTGAAAGGTGTCTGATTTGAAGAGGGTGAATGGACAGCAAAGAATACAGGGCCTCTACCTGGTAACAGTGGTCCGAGTCAGGGCCGGCTTTCGCGCCGGTGGCGTCCGGTGCAACAACGTCTGCTGGCGCCCCCCAATGACCATCTCCACCGCGGATTCCCTCACCACCCACACCCTTTAATAGTGCCCCTCAAATTTCCAAAACCACTCTCTCTCAGATGCATTTAATTAGTTATATAGAGCCGCTCATACCAATGTAGGGTGTCAGAGTACTTTGCATCACACACATTACACAGAGACAACCAATCATACGTTTGAAAATCAGTGTATAGGAAATGTTACATAAGCCAGAGGACTACAAGGTGTAGGAGTGACTTGTCTTCCATACTGGTAGGCAGTATAGTATAATTGTGCTTGGTCTGGAGAAGCAAAAACTCACAATTTTAAATGGAACACCATAGTTGGGGGTTCTCTTTAATAATAAGAATCAATGTCTATTGAAATGAACCCTTTTTGCAACATTATTATATTCTCTTATCTATGCTTTGCAGTGTGCTGCTTGCAGTTCATTGACGACAGTTAATAGCTCACTGTATTAGGATTTTAACTTATAAACTGTAAGTAACAAAAGGTTGTCTCTTACAAAAGCAGTAACCCACTGACCTATTTACCTTACATGCACTTTGTGATCTGCATGGTACACGTTCTTTGCAGCAGGCACATTAAACCTCTGCACTACTTTATGATGAGTCAAAACCTCAACTAGACAAAACTCCGATCTCTCTCTAGGAAGAACATTAATCAGTGGAGTTACTTGACATTTTTATTGTTGCCTGTAAATTGTAGAGGCAAGGATCGCGGCAGCAGGTACTTTTAAAACCATGACAAGCTTGCAAACACAGCACCGTCCTAAGTCAGAGCCCGGTGCGGTGGCACCGGTCGCACCGCCTTAGAGCCGACCCTGGTCTGAATAACAATGGTTCAGCAAGAGTGCTATGATGCTATGGGACCTGATACAAAGAGAGAATTGTGCCCCCTTGCCCACTGCTTGGATATTAAACTACAGTCACATCGGGGTTCAGTGGGCCCATAAGACTCCTGGACCCCGATGCCATTATATCTGCTGCACTGTTTCTAGCAACACCCCTAAACTTTGCACTAATTCCTTCTTTTGTACGTCATCAAAAATGCAAGATTACTTTAGTTTGTGAAGAAACACGGAAACACACATGCAGGTTGTACCACAAGAGCCATATTGGTTTGGCCCAGAAGGCAAATGTCTTTATTTCCCAAGAACCCCCTCCCCCCCACTGACCCCACCCCTGCCAGAAGGCTCACTACTCCTGACTTAACTATTTAAATGGGGGAAAGTTTGATCCAGTTGTTGTGTTCGTCCAATTAAGAAGAAAGACCTGAACCACATCTGCACCAGTGAACATGTCAGGATCAACAGCACCACTCTGGTCAATGCACAATATGACGTGTTATTTGAAACGCCGGGTTCACCACGTTGGGAAAGCTTGGCGCTGATTAACAGATGTTTATTGTCAGGGCCACTGGAATAAGGCGACTCTGTAGCAGAGGCATTTTTCCACAGCTAAGGATTTGCCGCTTTTGCCACATGACATAATCCATCATCTGCTGCATAATCTGCGGATTTTGACAAAAAACATTGGGGCATATTATCAAGGACGGCGTCAAAATTATCTCCGGGTTAGCGGCAGAAAACCGCCGCTGAAGCTGTGATAATGGGCTTGATAATATGCCCTGGAGAATTCCAATGGAAGCCCATGTTCACACCAGAACATGGGTTTCTATTGGAATTCTCAAGGGCATATTATCAAGCCCATTATCGCCGCTTTAGCAGCAGCTTTCTGCCGCTAAACCGACGATAATTTTTAAGGCCGTTCTTGATAATATGCCCCATTATTTCTAGCTCAAACGAATAAAAAAAGACTAAAAATAGAGCTCCGTGTTCCTGCACACTAGTAGGCCCGTCCCAAAGCATTTTTCAGTTACTTATTGCTGTAAGTAGCTGTTAAATTTGTGCTAATAAGGTGAAATCTTTTCCCACACATTGGTACCAAAATAGCATTATGCTGCATTTGTATGCCTTTTCTTGCTGCATTATTGAATAAATCCTGCCGCATAATGTAGTCCTCCTCTGCGGCATAATTGAAGTTGCCGCTTATTGTTACCCTGACTGAATGGTACTCCTGTTATTGACCTTAGAAGGGTGAATGAACCAGCTGGGATGTGCATCTGCGAACCTAGGAGCATATTATCAATGCTGGCGATATGCTATTTTTGCCGCTTTAGCAGCCGTTTTCGGCCGCTAAGCGGCGATAATACTATCGCCCAATTAGCAAGCTGTCGCTAACTGATGTTAGCGACAGCTTTGAGGCGATAGCGAGTGATTTGGGGCCCCCTTTGCATGTTAGCAATAATTATCGCTAATGACATGCAAAGTGGGCGTTTCCAACCCGTTAGCGACTGAAAGCCGTCGCTAACGTCGCTAACGCCTATTAGCAAGGCAGGCTTAGCGATGGCAATATTTGCGCTAAGCGCGAATATCGCCAAAAACTAACACTTGCCCAGACCAGTTCTTAGCCATGTTATCCATTGGGAGGTGGATAACATGGCTAAGAGCATTTAGTCGCTAATGCGTGAATATCGCTGTATTCTCAGCGATATTCATGCTATCACCGGAAAAATTATCACTTTGGAGATAAACGTAGCTAATAGCACGTTATCTCAGCGATAATTTCCGACGATGCTTAGCGGAAAAAAATCGTTGCTAAGCCTAGTTAGCGATAAATATCGCTAATCCTTGGTAATATGCCCCTAAAGACTCCTGTTGCAGGTGCATTAGCCCACTTAGCTACCAGAGCCGGCTGCAACTCAGCACTCTTTTAAGCAAACAGTCTCCTGCAGTGCAGCGTGCTGCCCGTCCTCTAATGTGGTTTCGGGATCCCACTGCAACACAATACTTCCGCATGTTAAAAGTGACGCACCGGCGGGGTAAGGAGCTTGTAAATATGCCCCAGAATGTCTCAAGCTGCACATACCTTGTTTGCAACTCTTGCCTCTGCCTCTCAATATGTCTTCCAGATTTGTTGTGCTTTGTGTCTAACTATATTGTGCTCCTTCTCTGTGCTTGCTCATCGACATGACATGCGCCCATGGTAATCGACTGGCACTGTACCAGCCTATAAAACTGTCCTATGCGAGGGCAAAGAAAGCAAGGGTGCCTGGAAGCAGTACAGGCGCCCCGCGCGTGGAAGGAGGCACGTGCCGCACACCCACAGGTACATCAACAAACCTGTCAGCTCAGATTCACACGGAAGCTGGAGAGGAAAGCACACGCACAGCAAATATGTCACACGCGAAGGAAGGTGATAAAACCTGGGAGGGAACTCTGCTGTGCTGCCAGAGAAAAGCCACAAGAGAACGGAACTGCCGCAAGCAAAGGTAATTCTGCTGCCTTGCTCTCCCAGCTAAAGGGTAATCAAATATATCTCGAGGTGTGTTTAAAGGTCTTCGCTGAGAGTGGCATTAGCTGTTTGTTGCTACCCTGATGATGCCTGACATGGTGGTAATATAGAAGACAATGCTACCTCCGTGCTGCCTTATACAAATTGTAAATTAATCACAATTGTTCCAATGACCTCTCACACATTTTTAGATCCGGCTGAAGAGAGCTTTAGCTCACTCATTATCTAGTGCTCTTGGGAAAAATAAGTCCTTCTTGCTTTCTGCTGGGACAGTAATGGACCTGGACAAAAGAGGCAGGGCTCACACTCAAATAGTTGCACTGCTTGTACCTATGCCGTGCCACCCTACTGTTGTGTGCCTGCTTTTTTCACAGCTGCCAAGAATCTCATCATTGTGCTTCCTTACACTGCAAGTAGACAGCCGAACAGGCACGCGTGGACAATGTCAAACGTACAAACACCCACTTAGGCATGCAGCGGAGCTGAGTGTGTGGGTGGCAGGGCGGGAGGAGGCTGCAGGATGTACAGCAGCTAGCTAGACTGCCAACGGCACACTCAACTGAAGAGGGGTACCCACCGCCTGCCTGTACTACACCTGCCAACATCACCAGCCACAACCTCCCATTGGTCCCGTCTGAGGATCTTGTCTAAGTGGAAGCTAAGAGCAACAAAACAAAGCTGTCAGCCCTGGGCACCATGGACAAGTCTGAAAACTGGCAATGCATGTCACAAGTGAAACTCGTCATTTCTGATACCAGGTATTTGGAAGCTGGGAATATCTTTCACCGGGCATATGGAAAATGAGCATACATGCTACTGGGCATATAAAAGGTGGGAATGACTCGTAATAGTTGTGTGAACCCGGCTTTAACTCTTCCTGGATATGTGAAGCTCGACATATCTGATAGTGGGTGTTAGACCTGTCAGCCTTAGTGTGGTCTTTCCAAAACTTTCTGCCTTACTCCTCCATACTTTTCTGATCTCGTTTTTGATGGCCATACGACTCTGTGCATATTACCACGGCTAACTAGTGCTTAAGTGTGTACTCACTCATTAAAATGTGATAACATTGGTTTCTGCCCCGATTAGCATATTTTAATTTACTTGTCAATTCCTAGAAAAGTGGCAATACCTGTGTCCAGGGCTTGCTACTAGTGGGCTTGTAATACTGATTATCCCGCCCTCTTAAGTAGCCCTTTAAACATGTCAAAGGCCTGTCATTGAACTGCTGTCAACTTTTCAAAATAAACCTTTTGCCAGGCTCAAACCTTCCTTTTTAATACATATGTCACCCCTAGGGTGGGCAGTAAGCAGCCCAAAGGGCAGGATGCAGTATATTTTAAAAGTTGGACATGTACTTTTAAGTTTTACCTGTCCTGGTAGTGAAAAACTCAAATTACTTTTTCACTATTGCAATGCCTACATCTCCCATAAGACAACATTCAACAGGAACATAGCCTGGCTAGGACACATGAACACCTAACTCCTCAGGGCGAGGGAACATTGCCTGGAATCCATTCTGAAGGAGGAATTATCTGACTGTCCTGGGTGCCTAGATATCTTACCTGTAAATGAAGGGAATGGGTCACAAAACCCTGCAGGAGGAGCTTATTGTAAACTGCACTGCTGCAATTAAGTCTGGGGTTCATCCAAACGAGACGTGATAGGCAAGTGCGCTGAAGTTCTTGCGGTACTGAGGATTGGGCAGTGTGACCTTTATCATTTATCCCCATTGTAGCAGCGTAACTGAGACACTATCAAGTGTTCGTCAAAAAGGAGGGAGAGTGATCAATTGATCAATCGGACACTATTTACCACTCAGGAGGGTGGAAGGTCCAGTTTCAGCCTGTGCCCGTGTCAAGTATAGGTAAAGCAAAAGGGGTTGCTGAACTGTTCCTTTGGAAGAGGGGAATTAGGTGTAACTGGCGTGACCGGAGCCCCTCTCAGAGGTGAGCCCGTTGGGGATTGCACTGCCTCCCCGATGAGGAGCAACGCCTATGATGAAGCATGACACCCTTATGGGTGTGTGAGGCAAATACATCCAACAAAATGGATGCCCAAAGGTGTTACATCTACACCTCCGGTCACGCCAGTTACACCTAATTCCCCTCTTCCAAAGGAACAGTTCAGCAACCCCTTTTGTCTATCAAGTGTGACATTGTGTTGGATCCAGTACGAAGTGACCGGAGAGGTGCCGTTCAGGTGCTTCATGAAGAATCAAAGTCAATCCCTCAAGGCTCTGTGTGCTGAAGATTGCTCCTGACATTTGCCATGCTAAAAAATTATTATCTGCAGGCATGTGACCAGCAAGCTCAAGAAGCAGCTCCTAGTAATCACCAGATTGTATTAGTTAACTGTGTCATGAATCGACTACCCACCAGATCACTGGAGGGAGCAGCAATCTTCTGTCCGCTGTCCAGACAAGAGATCTCTTCGGAAGCCCCCACTCATACCGTGACCATCCAATTGATGTGTGTATGGCTGGCTGTCACACTGGCTTCAGAAGACTGCCATGTGGTGCCTGGAGGCTCCCGTTTCCAGTGATACTAAGTGCTAAGACAATGGTGGCCAGCAACAATAAATTATGGTGGGGTGCGATGCCCAAAAAACTCACCATACAAGTTGCACGGAGCCACATCTAGTGTCTCTCTTCTCGGTGGTGACTCCAGCAGGAAAGGGAAGGACGTCCTCCCTTGTGCAACGTGACTCAAACCAATCTTGGAGCTGCAGTGCATTATTGATTGTGTAGTGGAAGTTTATGTTTCTGTCTAATTGAGTAAGTGTATTCTCTTCAAAGCACTGGGCTGATCTTATTGTGCTGCTGGGGTGTGGTATTGATTCTTGAGCCTGAACCTCCCTGGGAAACTTGTGACTGCTCACCCTTGTTACTACTGAGAGTCAAGTGCTGAAGGGTTATACTTGGCCCACTTTGCAGAGCCGCAGTAGGGCAATCCCCGGGACAGTATCCGTAAAAGGCCTCAACCCTCATAGTTGCAGCCCCTGAACTCCTGTTTGCACCATGGTCTCAAAAACTGGGTCTTACAATTGATATGTTTTGTTGTGCTATGTTATGGTATACTGTGTTATGTTATGTTATGTGATGTCAATATATGCTATGTTTGGTTACGTTTATGTTAACAAAGGTTTGTATAGCACTGTATTGCCATTCCTAGCCATAACTCACGGGGGACCATATCTTCATTAGGATATAAAATAACTCCTGTTGTGATTATACTACAAATCTACATAATTTTCAGTTCCTTTACCGAACCAACTAATAAGAGTGCATGCTCTACCAATTTACCATTCAGACTACCGAAATACAGTACCTCTCAAAGCTTGAAATGGAGGAACGAACCACTGGTCAACCACCAAGAAGTGTCATCATGCATCCCTCTTTGGTCGTAGGCTATGAATGCATTTTTACCATGTTCCTGTATCCTTTGGCAAGCACATCAAGCATATATCTCTGACCAGGTGATAAGCTATGCCTTGGGCTACTATACATGACGCTAGTCTTTACAGGTGGACTTCAACCAGAAGACATCATTCCATCAACCTATGGGTTTAGGACAACATTTTCATGTGCTAAAGTCACTACAAACATTTTTCATATTCTGTTGGTAATTACTGAATGTTGTGCGGAACATTAGGGAGTTACTAGAATCACCTACACAATCTATCATTCAGATGTCATCCTCTTAGTAGCATTCAAATGACAGGCAGTGGGCACCACCCCAACTTTGAGGATTGTAAATGGGTCCTCTACATCCAGGCCTGTGCACTAGCAGGCTTGCATAATGGGGAAAGTAGTTTCAAATTTACAATAGGTCCTTCTCCCACCTGAAACCGTATACCATCCATCTAAACACACCTTGCTATACCTCATGCCGCATCACTCCATGGATAAAACAAACACTCTTCTCCTTTAGTACTTTGTTCACAAGTATTACAGCTGTACAAAAGTCAGATTTTAGATATAAGATGGCAGAAGATCTTTCCCCCCAGTTACGTATCACACTATGTGACTTTGGTTTATAAACAATCTTTTGGCTCCACAGGCTTCGACTCTGTTTACAAAGAATGGTGAAAGCTATTTTTCAGCTTTGATGCCAGATTTAACACTTTGGGGCCGATTACGATATGGTCGGAAACTCTTCCGACCGAATCAGTTTCGGAATTGTTTCCATCAGAATCGGGTATTGCGACTCCGACTGACCAATTACGATGCTTCCAAACATCTTTCGGCAGGACTCAAATTAGGAGCCTGTGTTCCGAATGAGAACACAGGCTTCCATTGAAAAAAGTGGTGGTGAGGAAAACCTTGCACACTGTGGCGGGCACCTCGTGGTGCCTGCCACACTGTGCATAGTTGGAAAGAAAGGGCCCTTGGGTACACCCTTTGGGCCCCATCCAGAAGCCTACGGGTGAAGGTAGCCTGCTACTGGCCCCCAGGGTCAGATTCCATCAGCCATTTTGTGTTGGGTAGACCGATTTGGAAGGGCTGTCAGAATTGGATATCGTAATCGCTCAGTCAGAAACGTGTTCATAGAGCTGTACGATTTGGATCCGAACGACTCGGGCTGTCCAAATGCCAATCGGATTCGAATCGGACAGCCCACTGGTTCCTTGTATAATAATTGGTTGGTCGGAAAAGCATCCGATACAGTTGGAAACATAGGTTCTGAATCGGATTCGGGCAATCCGAACCCCGTTCGTAGCCTTTCCGACTGACATCGTAATTGTCCCCTTAGTATGTCATCTATGACTGTGCACTAAAAGTTAGCATATGTACTTAGGATTCAAATTTGAAATGTATGATGTAATAACCCTTGGTTTCAAAAAGGTAACAGGAGTCAGAAGGTTATAGGAGCCTTTCTGCAGCAAGACTGCAGAAAGGCCGCATTTTTAAAGTACACCATTTATTGATTAAAACTGTAAACATCTACAAACTCCATTTTTAAAGTAAACGTGTAAATACATATCGCAATACCAATGGACACATTGGATTTCATGTAACTACGCTGCCAGCATGGCTTTTGTAAATTTCCCATTGCACATGCCTTAAATGTATCTTCTATGGGCAATGTCTTTCCTATGTCAGAATCTCAGGTGGTACAGAGGTAACTACAGACATTAAAACCTCATTGCCTTAGGACTGGGAATGCCAAATATTAATTGTCCTGGCCCACACCCATGCCATATCTGCCAGTTAATAAAAATGATGACATTTGTTCCCTTTGTGTGTAAGGGGTCGTAAGAGGAGCCAGGCCAAGTATTAAGTGGAGGGCAGTCGTGGACAGGAGGGATGGGATTTTTCCTGCACCTTCTGAAGGCAGGAGTAGGCCTGTTATTATTTTATTTATTTATTTATTATTTAGAAGTTTTCTATAGCGCTAACAAGACAGCGTAGTGCTGGAGAGCGTGCAGAGAAGGCTCTTTTTATTTTATTTAAAGTGCTGTGTACAGCCAATCATGCTATTTATGGTAAAGCCTCTAACTTTATTTGGAAACCTATTTCGTAGTTTTTACCGATTTCGAATGGATAAAAGAAGGGCTTCTCCAATTTGTTAGTTTTAGCTGCCAAGAGAAGGAGCTTGTTACTTGGCAGCCCGAGATCCATATATATCTGAGTGCATTCAGGAAAGATTCTAAGAGCTGGCTTCGTAGTTGGGCACATCAATAGCTGGCTTAGGGGCATATCATCAACAATGGGCGATAAATATCGCCAAATGCGTCTGTCGCGTTTCTCAATATCGCCGGATCACATCGCCTGTTTAGCAGCGTATTTTCAACGATATGCCAACATATACGGCGATTTCCATCAATATGGCCTGAAAACCAGCGATATCTGGACTGCGCTGTTGAAAATGTTGATAATAGGGAGAAGTGGATGTAACCTCACAATCCACCTCCCATTATGCACATAGCTTAGTCGACAATTTTGCAGACGTTAGTATCCGGCAATGTCTGCGGTTAGTGCAGCTTTTTCCATCTCTACGCTTTGTCTTGGCCAGCTTGTTAATACTGCGATGTGCGGTTAATGAGCATTTTCATGTTGGTTCCTGTAGGTACGCCTACTTTGCATCTCATTAGCGATGCGAAGCAAAGCGATACCAAAACGGCTGCTAATATGCGCTACTGCATATTAGTGCCCCCTAGTTAATAGGGCGATGTCATTTCCATCCCTTTTTTGGCATTTAAAGCCAAAAAAGAGGCGAAATGGCCATTGATAATATGCCCCTTCAGTTATTTTCTTCTTGAGTAGCATGTGATATCAAACTGTGAGTGCAAAAGCTCCTAAAATGATTACAACAAAACTTATGCTCTTGTTAGCTGGAGGACAGTAAGGCACCTTTGTGAGAAGTATTGTTGTAAAACCTGGGTTGGGAAAGTGCAAGAACTTTAGTCTGATTTGATTAGGGGTTGCCACCAATCATAGCTGAGTTTGTCTTTTAACATAGCCCTCAGAAGCTACAGCTAGCCACGTCACAAGAGAAGAAGTTTGCCTGCTATTTCATATTTACTGTAAATCTCTGGTGGTAGCCAGAAGGTAGCATCTTGCTGACCAACGAGTGCCAAGATTGAATGGTCTTCTTCATGGAAGGCCTGCTTGCCTGTTGAAGCGCAACTCCTAAAGTGGTAAAGGACTTGGAAACAACAGAAGATGCACAAATCCAGAAAGACTACTACAAACTGTATATTTTCTTCAGCCAGCCCATGTGTAATTTTTTTACCTTCGTACGGGGAGTGGCAAAGGCCCTGCAGACTTTTGAAGTGGTGCTGCTAGAGTGGGCAACTCGAAATCATGGATGGTGTGTAAGAAATGTGGTTTTGAAAGCTTAGCATTTCTCTCACTAGTTCTGTTTTAAGCAAGAACATTTGCTGCGACACAGGAATCAAACTCTGTTTCCGATAGGAGGTAACACTTCTAAGACTCAAAATTTCCAGTTTACCATTGCTTTAGTTCATTGCCAAAAACAAAGCGAACTACAGGCAGTAGTACAATGCTTAATTTGATGTTGCTTCCAGATTCTGACTTTTCTTCATATTCGGGATGTCAGTTCTCCAGATCCCTGTAATAGATTCCATTAATTTTAAGGTCTCGGCTTTAGACGACGCGCATGAGCTGTATCAAAGAGACATGCTATATCTACTTCATGGCCTTCGTTGCCAATGGCTTCCCATTTTCGGGCACCATTGTTGCTCCATTTCACGCTCTTCTCATTGGTCAAGGGCATGCATGCGTCATGCCTCTTCCGATGTTTAGCCCTCCCAGAGAGCACCGGCCAAGTACTGTTAAACTTACACAGCGGCCATTTTCATCTATTTTTTCCTGACTACATTTAATTTTTTTTTTTTTTATGGATGACCGGTCCCGCCACTCTTTTTAGCAGCACTGACGTTTTAATTAGCGCTGAGTGCCTTTTTAAATTATTTTATTAACATCCTGTGCTTCTGTATGTGTTTGGTCAACCTCTTCTAAGCACCTCCTTTAACAACGGCCAAAATAGCGGTTCTTTGTAAAGCTTTATATAATGATTTTGGTTGCATAAAAGTTAACACTCGAAGAGGCTTTTTTGGAACCTAAACATTTATTTTAAATGGCAATGCTTTAAGCAGTGACGTCGACATTGCGCATTTACTTCACAACAGTCGTACTAAAGATTACATGCAGACAGTTTTAATGGCCTTCCCCGGCTCCCATCACATTTTATTTCAATACTACTGTGTGCGGTGCGGTGTGGTGAATGAGGGAAAGCACAGTAGTGCACCACTCAAATTAATTTGTGTTGACACCTGTATAGGAAGTGTATACCTTGAAAACAGCTCTGATGCAGTTTCCGAGCAATACACCGGAAAGCATTTCTAAAACTGAGAAAATTCTAAGGGAAACCAAAACACAGACTGCAAATTCCACGTGCCAAGAGCCCTATCCGCGAAGAACACGTTTGCAGTCTGATTGAGGTGTTGTTAGAATGGATCACAAGACACGCCTTATTGGGGGGAGGGAGGAGGTGGGGAAGGGGGAACGGTCCATATTTTTCTTTTGCTTTCCGCTAACAAGCGAGGCAAGACACGGAGGAGGCGAATAAGGCTTCCGATTGAACAATGTATGCACTTTTAGCCTGAAGCAATTCATCCATGCCAGGGAGTAGCCAGGAAAATAAAACACCCCCTACTTTGAGGACCATGGCACTGAACGAGCAAGCAAAGTGAGCGTTCCAATCATTTCTATAAAGGTTTCATTGAATTCTCCCCATGGGGAAAACAAAGGTGCATTTAAAGCACGATTTAAAAAGAATTTGGATAAACACCTGTTTCTTTTTCACTAATGCTTTCCTTTCTATGTTTTCCTTTAATTGTTCAACCATTTTTTATTTTCTATTTTCGCCATTCATTCTTTCCTTCCTTTTGATCCTTTATTCCTTTTTTAGATCCTTATTTCCTTCTCTTCTCTCATCTGTCAATACCTTTTATTTTTCTTGTTCTATTCTTCTTTCATTTTGTCTCACCTTCTTGCTATCGTGCTTCTTTTTATTTTTATTTCATTTGATTTCCTTCTTTCCACTTTCCATTCCTTTTTCCCATTCCTCGTTCATTATTATTTCTTACTTTTTTTTTTGTTAAACCTTTATTTTAGCATTCAGTGGAAATACAAGCATGGGCCTACAACCGCTGAGGCCGGCCGCTAGACAAATTAAAATTCGTTGATATCACAATACGACACAGCTCATCAGCCCACAACCCAAAGGTCCGGCGGCGATTCAGAGTAAAACTTGTATTGGAATGCATAGCTGGATTTCAGGATGAGACAGAGGTTTCATTTTATATTATATAAGAGAGGATCAGGTGCCATACAATCAAACAGGAGAATGCGGGGGGCAGGGTGAGAAACAGGATATACATGTAATGATCACTATAATGGAGATTTGGCGCCAGAGTATATAGGTCGGTACAAAAGAACACACAATATACAGTTCCATGCTGCGCCAATACTCGAGGCCTGCCTGCCCGCCCATAAATCAGGATATCATAAAAGCAAAAGCACGAAGTACAAGCATACTATAAGAATCCGAATGATTCGTAGCTATACTGACCCTGCGAGAAAGAAGAGAAAGAAGAAAGGCCATAGAAAATAAAAAAGGCAAAATAAAAAAAAAACTCCAACCCCCCACCCTGCACCCCTGCAAATGGCTACAGCCTAACCCCACTAGCAGCGTGCCTGTCGCCCCTAACAACTAAAACCCCAAAGGGAAGGAAAAAGAAGAACGGAGGAGGGCATATCCATGTGGTCTCCCAGCCCCTTTAGACCCCCCACCTGAAACAGCCACCCCTATCACTAAAAGACAAACTTATGACAGCAATGTAGAGAAATGAGAGGGTACCGTGAGACACCGCCCAGCCTCTTAGAGCAAACTGTTGCCTGTCCAACACTTGTAAAAGCCATGCCAACCCATCCCGATCCAGCCGATCTCAACCTTGGCCCTTCTGAACGAAAACACGAACCCCTTCCAGCGAGACCCAAAGGCACACAAGGAAGCAATAAAGAAGAAAAGAGTCAGCAGAAATCAGCCCATGGCTACCAGCAGTCAGTGAGTCCTCTGGAACTGTAGATGCAGACGAACTCTCCCTCCGAGATGAACAGTCCCAATGTGTCTTGGACAGGAGTCGTAGCGTCGCCAGGAAAGGAGAAGATGACCACAAAATGGATGGAAAGTCACAGACAAAAGTCTCCGGGAGTGGAACGCCTGACGATATCTCCAAAGCCGGTAGTGGTGGAAAGGTCAGCAATACATGCCATCTTCGGAAACACCGTCCACCAGGGCACCATCCGATGGTTCCAGCACTCGTTTCTTCACGGGGTTCTCGCACGGAGTCAAAATGGCCGCGTTTTGAATGGCTGCAGAATCCCGTTTCAACAATAAGGCCGGGCTCGGTTCAACCAGGAGCATTTCAGATAGGCGCGTGTCCAATTTGCTCAACAAAGTATCCACATGTGAGCGGAATGCCCAAAGTTCTGCCAGTATTAACCTCAGCGATGGCTCATGCACCGTTCGATCCATATTCTCTTGCTCGATATCAATCACTAACACCTCCCCGGGTGAATCCGGCATCCTCGGGGGGGACCAACAGGATCTCGAACGTGCAAATGCGAAGGGTGACCAGTCTTTGTTCGCAACCACGGTCAACCCAGTTAAGGCCGCAGGCCGGTGACCCCGAACCACCGAACCCCGGTGGGCGGGAACCGGGTCCGCGGGACGGGGGCCCCCACTCGCAGCCAGCAGCACGCAGACTCACTCCTCCGTCGATACTGAGCAATGAAAACGATCGCCACCAAATCCGGGCTGAAACAAAGCCTCCACTCCGGTCGACCGGGCCCAGCCTGAGTCTCCTGGCCGATGTTGTTGCACTATAGCCCGGCAGTGAAAGTACTCCAGGCCCCGGCTTCACCGCTGGAGCAGGCCGCAAACTTAAACTCGATGCAACTCCGTCAAACAAGCCGATAAAAGTTTCCGGATTTCACCATCGAAGTGCGGGACAGTTCATGCACACAGAGACTAGGCGTTAAGTCTGGATAACATGCAGGATATCGCGGCGGGTTACGAGGGTCGACGGTGCTGGGAGCCTAAGCAGCCATCTTGCTTGCTGACGAAGCTCCTCCCCCCTATTTCTAACTTTCTGACCATCCTTCTCCCTTTCTTTTCTTTAGTCTATCCCATCTTTAATTCTTTCTACTCTCTCTTCTTATTACTTTCTTTTCATTAAACTTTCTTCCTACCTTTTAATTCCTTCCACTGTGTCACATCCCCATATGTTTAATCTTTGTTAGTTCATTATGTTTTCAAGATTTTCTTGTTTTTCCCCTGCTTCCAATTTTTATTTTTTATTTTGTTATTACTTCCTTCTTTTCTTCTTAACCCTTCTTTAAATCCTTCATTCATTCATTCCTTCTTTTTCTTTTTTCTTTTCCATCTGTCTTTCCTAATCTCTCTATCTCTTTCTTTAATCTTTTCCTTCTTTCTTTCTTTCCTTCATTCCATTCATGGTTAGTGTTAGTCTTTCTTTACTTCCTTCACTTCTGCTTCCTTTCTTTCTAACCAACTTTTTCTCTTCTTTACAATTTTATATCCTGTCTATGTTCTCATTCTGTCACTCCATTAGCCTCTCACTATTTTCTTTTCCATTTACATACTTTCTTCAATTCTGTCAAGTGTATGGACCCTCTGACACCCCTTTGCCTGCACCCCACAGCTATGTCATGTTAGCTTCTTTCCTGCAATATTTATTTGCTTCTATTTTGTGACCTGAGTTCACAGATCAAAGTCTATTATAGGCAGGACCACTAGAATTGTAAAGTATGGAAGGGCCAAATTATGTAGCAAGGGAGGACTACATTATGCAATAAAAGGCAAATTATGTGGCGTAATGCGTAACATTTTGTGATAGTATTTAATATTTTCTCATCTTTACACTTGGTAACTCTGGGCGTAGCTTGCATCAATTAGTACGAGTTTTACAACGAAATATAGCAATAAGCAGCAGAAACCTTTCAAAAAGGCCTTCCACTGTGCAGCTACACGAATCACTGCATTTTCAGTAACTTTTGAACCATTTGAGCTAGAAACCAATTCTTGTTGAAATCTGCAGGTTATGCAACAGATGATGGATTATGTGGAAAATGCGGAAAATTCATATTTATGTGAAAAATGCAGCAGCTGAACAATCACATAATTTCATTTGTCCTGATTATAGGCCATCAAGAGCAAGTCATTCTTACGCCTACTGCAGCTGGTATAGGAGGCGCTTCACTACCCCTTGCATCCAATAACAAGCATTTACAATGCAATGGTCTCAGCACTATTAAAGGTAGAGCTATTGGCATTGCTCATGACATTTCTTTTTTTTTTTTTAAATCATAAATAAATGGCATTGTCATTTACATTGCCAATAGCTTAATCGCTTGCATATGCAAGATCTATTGCATTTGCACCCGCACACACACACACACACACACACACACACAGAGCCCCCTCACACACACACAGAGCCCCCCCACACACACACAAAGCCCCACACACAGAGCCCCCCCCACACACACAGAGCCCCACACATAGAGAGCCCCCCACACACACACACACACACAGAGCCCCACAGACACACACAGAGCCCACCACACACACACACACAGCCCCCCCCACACACACAGACACACACACACACATAGAGCCCCCCCCCCACACACACAGAGCCCCCCACACACACACAGAGCCCCCCCCCACACACACAGCCCCCCCCACACACACAGAGCCACACACACACACACACACACACAGCCCCACACACACACAGAGAGCCCCCCCACACACACAGAGCCCCCCCCCATACACACACAGGCCTCGGTCTTCATCAAATCTCGGACATTTGTTAAGGCCGCTTCCAATAGGCCTGGGGACGTGTGGTTAAAGAAGGGTATGGTGAGGTCAATTGGACCACAGAAGTCAATGCTGCACGTAGGAGGCGTTGGCGTCTTGGGCAGTGGTCCGATCCCCCTTTCAGGAGGAAGTGCGGCACGGAGGCGGCCTGTACTCAGCGTACAGCGCGGCTCCCCCTTGTGCGGTGCGGCCTCGGGGACAAGGTGCGGAATGAAGTGGGTACGCTTCAGGCATACGTCATGGACCTCAGCTCACTCATTGAAGGTTGGTGAGATGTTGGTACGCTCCACCATACGACACGGACCTCAGCTCACTCCTTGAAGGTTGGTGCGATGTTGGTACGCTCCGGCGTACGACATGGACCTCGGCTCACTCCTTGAAGGTTGGTGCGATGTTGGTACGCTCCGGTGTACGAGGCGTACGGCGGCACAGTGCGGTTTGATACGCTTCAGGTGTATGAGGCATACGGCGACACAGTGCGGTTTGATACGCTTTAGGCGTATGAGGCATACGGCGGCACAGTGCGATTTCGGGGGCTGGAGAGTGCGGGCAGTACTTTGCAGGGTACGAGCTGGCTGTTCCGGTGTGGCTTGAAGGCAGTGGCATGACCAGGCATGTGCAGGCCCAACCAACAGATAAAGGGATCCCGGCTGCCACAATGGGTTTTAGGGGGGAACTCAAGAATCCGAAGGTCGTAAGTTCGAATCGAGATAAGACTGTGACCTCACCTACCAGAGGCATAGAACATCAACACTCACTGGAAACGGGCACAGGGATTGAGCACATTTAAAAAAAAAAAAACACTTTTTAAGCAGAATGCGGATAAGAAGTGGATTGTAGGACTTTCAATATAAACTTTTACGGTATGGGCTTTTAGAGGAGAGCGTCTCCACCCACGCAAAACACACGTGCATGATGATGTGCAAGTACTGTAAAAAGGCATTCTCGATAGTGCAAGTACTGTAAAAATGCATTCTCGATAGCTATCACGTCTGAATAAAGGAGAGCTATTAAATGAGGCATGCACGCAGCGTTGTGTCGCAGCTTAGCAAGTTTAGTCGCAGTACTTTAGCGTTAGAAAGGCTGTGCCTCAATAGCAGATGAAGATGCCCAGGTGATTTCCAGGTAAAAAAACTAAACAAGTTTGGGTTTGAAATATATATATATATTCCCTACAACTTGGAGGTTGCTGCGGTCTGGGGGCCCGAGGAGCAAAACAAATTTTGTGGGACACTGTGACGTTGGGTGCTGAGTAAACAACATGGTTCATACTTACTTCCACCACCGCGAAGCCTGCCATCAAATTACACTGCATTCTGGAACCTGTAGGCGCTAGGGCCCGGGCGTCCAACGGAAGGCATATGCAAATGGACTTCACCTGCAGGGGGCGGAGGGACCATCAAGTATTGAGGATGGGGCGGGGTATTTAGAACCCACAACTAACCCCTACATCCCAACAACACCCTAGGTGCTTATGAAGGCGTACACAAGCCGAAATGCATTCGCCAGGAACGGTGTTCTTTGAATAAAGTTTGCTCCAAACGGTTCCCCTGCTGTGGCCTCTTCTCTTTTTAGGAGGAGGTATTTTGGATGTTTTGCGCGACCTCCAGTGTTGCGCTAACGAGGCCCCCGCAGCATCAAGTTGGCCTTGCACCTACTGGCCTCTGCCTCAGCGGAAAACGTTGTTGTTTCCAGGGTTCTGGATTTTGCAAGGCCCACCTTTGGATTGGGGAGGACAGGGAGAGGTGTGGCAGTCATTTGACTGCACGTTGGACTTCGTGGATTTCCAGCCTTGCCCCCACTGTCAAATTCCCTACAAATTGAAGGTTGCTGTGGTCTGGGGACCTGAGGAGCAAAACAAATTTTGTGGGACACTGTGACTTTGGGTGCTGAGTAAACAACATGGTTCATACTTACTTCCACCCCCGCAATGCCTGCCAGCAGTTTACACTGCATTCTGGAACCTGTAGGCGCTCGGGACCGGGCGTCCAACGGGAGGCATATGCAAATGGACTTCACCTGCAGGGGGCGGAGGGACCATCAAGTATTGAGGATGGGGCGGGGTATTTAGAATCCACAACTAACTCCTACATCCCAACAACACCCTAGGCGCTGATGAAGGGGTACACAAGCCGAAATGCATTTGCCAGGAATGGTGTTCTTTGAATAAAGTTTGCTCCAAACGGTTCCCCTGCTGTGGCCTCGTCTCTTTTCAGGAGGAGGTATTTTGGATGTTTTGCGCAACTTCCAGTGTTGCGCTAACGAGGACCCCGAAGCATCAAGTTGGCCTTGCACCTACTGGCCTCTGCCTCGGCGGAAAAATGTGTTGTTTCCAGGGTTCTGGATTTTGCAAGGCCCACCTTCGGATTGGGGAGGACAGGGAGCGGTGTGGCAGTCATTTGACTGCATGTTGGGCTTGGTGGATTTCCAGCCTTGCCCTCGCTGTCAAATTCCCTACAACTTGGAGGTTGCTGCGGTCTGGGGGCCTGAGGAGAAAAACGAATTTTGTGGGGCACTGTGACTCTGGGTGCTGAGTAAACAACATGGTTCATACTTACTTCCACCCCCGCGATGCCTGCCAGCAATTTACACTGCATTCTGGAACCTGTAGGCGCTCAGTATCGGGCGTCGAACGGGAGGCATATGCAAATGGACTTCACCTGCAGGGGGCGGAGGGACCATCAAGTATTGAGGATGGGGCGGGGTATTTAGAACCTACAACTAACGCCTACATCCCAACAACACCCTAGGCGCTGAGGAAGGCGTACACAACCCGAAATGCATTCCCCAGGAACGGTGTTCTTTGAATAAAGTTTGCTCCAAACTATTCCCCTGCTGTGGCCTCGTCTCTTTTCAGGAGGAGGTATTTTAGATATATATATAGCATTTAATTTGAAAAGGGGTCGTTGTCTAAGTGGAATAGAAGTTTTACTACAATGAAGATGCCCAGGTACTTCCCAGGCATAAACAAGTCTGGGTTAAAAAATATGGATATATAGTATTCATTTTGAAAACGAAGGTGTCTTCTGTAATGTAACTGGTGCCCAGGTGATGCGCTCGGCATTTTCGATATACAAACCCAAAACACGAGCTCCCCTAAAGTTGAGCTGCGATTTCTTGGTGTATATTTGATGTAGCGCGGACTTTCCCACAAGGGGTCAGTGCGCGGTACAATACCTTTTGACCTGCGGGTGCCTCAGCAGCAACATGATATGGGTAAAGTAAACACTTGGGCAGCAATGGGGTCCAGCATAGAGCACCAGAACAGGTCTTATTCTATATACAGACCGATGCAGTCAGGGAAGGAAGGTACCAGCAACCACGTTGCGCATGTAAGCACAGGGCTCGGTGCCTGTAGATGCCAAATCAAGTAAAGCATTAGCTGTACTGCCTAGGGCCTTACCACCCTGAATTCGCCCGATCTCAGAAGCTAAGCAGGGTTGGGCCTGGTTAGTACTTGGCTGGGAGACCCCCAGTTGCTATGTGCTTTTGTGTTTCTGGGTTTTGATATTAAAGTGAGTTACTCTGTGGAGCGGGCATCCAGCGCTGATGGAAGCCTTCCCTTTGGTGACATCAGAGTGAGCTAACAGCTAATTATGTATCTCTGACCTTCCCGTTCTTGGGAGCACGAGGGGCCATGTCTGAAATGTAATTCACCCGCAATTAGGCGAGGAGGTTGATAGAAACACTGAACTGCTAGTAGGAAATAAGAATAATAGCCCCCGCAGTTCCTGCAGTTGAACGCACTATTCTAAGGGTTGAATAGGACCACGTGGGGAGGCAGGTCACCATAGGGCGTCCAGTGTCAGACGAGTCCTAGTCAGGTCCTGAGGACCTACGATCTGCCTTGTGCAGGGTAATTGGCAATTGGCACCAAGGCTGGGTAACGGTGGGGAACACCATCGCAACAAGTGCTTATTAAGCGCAGGTACCCTTGAGGCCCAGGAACAGTTCTAAATACAAGCGCGCTACCACAATAGGGAAACCCCAAAGGTGACGCTGCAAAGCTAGCCTTAAAGCAGCCGAGAGTACGTGCAGGCCACAGTCCTAGAGCATGCGTTTCAAGTCACAGAGAAAATGTGCTGAGGCATGATCGGAGCGAGAGGGGTCTCAGTCTATTCACGGTAGGCAGTGCTCAGGGTTAGGAACCAGCTGCACAGAACAGGTAACATGAAGGGGGATCATGCGGGCTGATACTAAATCAGTGCAATGGAGTTGGGCGACAATAAACACCTGTGACCCAGTGCATAGATGGGGGTGGACAGGCACTCTACAAATAGGCGGGATTATGTTCCCTGTGTCCCCGGTTGTGCCAACTCGTGAAAATAAGAAACTTGTACAGTTCAGCGGGGTGGCTTATATACGAAAAGTCTAACATGATAGTACTAAAATGAACTAAAACAATCTAGAGCAGCTTCCAAGACCTGTAGCTGACAAGGAGACAGATGTCTCGAGCTGGTCTCAGGGCGACCAGTCCACGGTGCTGCGGATGGTTCATGGTAAACATAGTAAGGGGACACATCAGTATGAAAAATTAGTACCTTGGAGTCGGGGTGACAATAAAACAGCTGCCATTCAGCCCTAGGACCTCAATGGGTGTAAGTGCACTTTACAAACACATAGGTGTGGCTCTCTGCACCCCCGGCAGTGTCTACTCAGGATTTCATCCTTCCAAAATAAGAAACAAGTAGTAAAGTAGTGAGCGCTGCGTGGGGCGAGTAAGAAAGGAAGGGCATGTACCCGAACGGGGCACAGCGGAGGGACTGCATAAGCAGCATAGGACGATATGGCTCCATCATACCGCACAGAAGAGTCCATAGCAATACGAAGGTTAGGTCCCCGTGCCTCCCGGCGGGGCCAACCTGGAATTTCCACCGTTCCACAGTAAAAAAATAATGACAGTGCAGTGGACAGGGTGTAAAGAAAATGTCCAATGCGAAAATGCCACAACAAAATGCAAAGTTATGTGGTAAAAGAATGGGTCAGGGATAATGTGATACGAATGAGGGTGGAGATCATGAAAGTAACATATGTTGTATCACGCCTCCACAAGTGGCATCTGACTGTGTCTCAATTTCTAATTTCATGTATGGCCCATGGTGAGAAGAGACGGTTCTGTAAGACTCCAACTGGGACACACATGTGCCACGCAGAACGCCAAGGACGGAGCAGAGCACACCATGGCGTTTGTGGGGAAGATTGCAGTCAGACCTTACCAGATGTCAGCCTACTGGAGATACAGCTAGAAGTTGGTACCCCAGCGCTCGAGTGGCACAATAGCATGGGCAGGCCCACAGAAAGAGGAACAGAGGCGTGAAGAGACTATGCAGGGTAGGGGGAGCCCCAGGATGACGGAACCCTCCCTGGCGGCGTGGCGGAAACAAAAGGTGTATTGGTTTAGTTATGGAAACACACCGACAGGGCGGTGTGTAGAAGGAAGGCCACTCACTCTCAGATGCCTCACGGTTGGGTGAGTACACCTGACGACAAATCGGGGTAGCAAACGGAGATGGCACTCGCAGCCCAGCCCCCGCCAGACGGCAGGGCGCAGGAGAGACTAGCAAGGTAGCGAGTTGGGCCTGACTCCGGAAAAAGGCTATCCCCCACACGCAAAGGGGCGTGGAAAACAACAAAGAACAATCTACAAGCTGTCAGGGTTATTTACGACCCTAGGATATGCAAATGAGCAAAAGACAAACCAGTGATTTATGGTCAGTCGATGATTTATGGCGGATGATTTATGATGCCCATGCAGAATGATTTGTGATAACAAAATGATGACAGATTTGCGACCAAATGATTTATGGCAGCCCGATGATTTATGACCATGATTCATGATGACTGATTTATGACAATCAGGCAGAGCAATTTATGACAACAAGATGATGACTGATTTGTGACAGAATGATTTATGATACCCGATGATTTATGACCCACGATTTATGATGTCCAAATGACACTGAGCGGTAACCAATTGTGATAAAGTATGATAATAATTCATGACCCCCGGCCTTAGACGGTATCCAGGGGAGTTGTACAAATATGACGTATGTCATGAGTAATAAAACTGCGGTCAACAACCACCACAAAAAACAATGTCTGTTGGCTGTGTGAAGTAATACAGGTACACAGGTATGGTACGGTTACGGGAATGGGCGCAGTGCGGCCGTTAACAAAAGGTTGGTGCCAACTCTGTAAAATACGTTTACCTGGAATTGTTTGAGGTGTGCAACATCGATAGCCAGTCATGTCTTATTGTTTGGAGCAAGTGCACCATTGTGCAAACTGAGGGGGACAATATTAGAGGCTGAAAAAAAAGAATAAAACTCTTGAAATGTAAGATGGGTCTTGCTACCTTTTGAGCATTGTTATGTTGTAGAAGAGTCATCAGCTAACATTCAAGGAAGTAAAAACCAACTCAGTATCCAGTGGACTGTTTCCTTGTATATAAACTGTTCTTGCGCAGATGTTCACTTTTGTTACACAATTGCACTTACACTGTGTCATCACCAGGTCATGCCTAAATGCCTAAAACTAACAGTTACTGCAGAAGTTTTACTATTGTACAGATCTTGGACAGAGGCATGCCCCCTGAGTACTGGCGAACAGGAAAATTGGTAAGCCCTATTCTCAATGCCTAGCATACTTGGTTGTAGGCCCAATAGATGGTGGCACAAGAAACAATTCAGGCTGGACTCTACCCATGAGGCACAGGGTCAAGGATGATTTGCATATGGCTGGGTCTGCACTGGGGTGGCGAAGTGAGCTAAAGAACGATGAAGGATTCAACCTAGATCTTTGACTGGGGGTGAGTGTCTGAAAAGTTTCAGCGCTCCGTCCATCATCTCCTTGTGTTTGCAATAGATCGAGGGGCATTAATGGTGAGCACATGGGATGGTTGAATGTTTAAATATATAAATAAAATAAAAATCTGAAATGAAATAATAACCGTTCGCTAACAAGCTCTAAAAGGTAAGTGCTGAAACTTTTCTAACACTTTAGGAATGGCACATTCCTAAAACTAACTGTCCATATTTTCTGAGTTGAATCAACAAAGATTTTTTAGGTCTTGGCTAGACAGCGCTTGCGCTGTCTCTTCAAGACATGTTGTATATACTTTGTGCGTTTCAGCCCACCCATAGGCTTCCCATTTGATGGCTCTCTCATCGCTCTGATTTTTTTCTCCTCCTTTGTCCATGGCATGCATTTGTCATGCCTCTTCCTGTGCTGAGTCCTCACAGAGAGCAGGGGTGAATGACACTATCCCTCCACTGCTTTTATTTTAGGATCTGTTTCAGGAACTACTTTTTTCTTTGTTAAAGAGCACCTAACACCAGAGCACGTATTTTCACTTGCTTCAAACTCCTCCGTCAACATACCTGTTAATCTTGTTCGTATCTCACATTTGCTGTGCATTAAAAAATTGAGATCAAATGTCCCCAACCCCCACCCACTTCGCTACTTGAATAGGGCTTGGGTGAGTGACAAGTCTGCTTTTTTCATTTACATTTTGCTTACTGGGACTGCTTGCATCAGGTCACAGGAGCTGCCGCTGTTCATTCAAAGACCGAGATCAAATGTCAGATGATGTTTTCAAGGGTGCCTGTTCTGTCCCCCAAATCCCCTTCCACTTCACTGCTTGTTTTAGTTTCTTCACCCCTCCTGCCCATGCATGCAATGTTGCTTCTTTCCGTCCCAAAACACCTACCTCCTCTGTCCCTGTTTCTTATTATCCCGAACCCCTGCCCTCCATCCCTGTTTCTCGTTTCACTGCTGCGTTGCTTATCAGCATCATTTAGGGCACTAAAGGAGTCACACACAAGACACCAAAAAGCCATAAGCACACTGATAAATGAAAAAATACAACTTGTTCTGCTTTTGTAGTCTTTCCAAGAGGGCTTTAGTGTCAATGAAGTTGAATATCTGCCAGTGATACTCTAATCATGCCTGCCATCTCCTACTCCTCCCCTAGGCCTGCTTAATTGAGGCTAAGCCCCGCCCACTACACTATTTGCAAGTTCTATTTGTTGTAAACCAGAACGCTGCAGAGAAAAGGCAGACGTGTCCAGTCAAAGAAGTCATGTGATGTTTCTGCGCTTCTGCAGCACATGCTTGCTACTGGCTGAGGGGATGCTTGTTGTCTGTTGTCACGACTGACCGGAGAGGAGACGGGAGAGACGTATAGTCTGACAGCTGGCTTTCACTTTTTCTTTGAATGTGCAATGCTGTCAGCAGAGTTTTTTTGAGAAATAGAGAAAATCCAAATGTTGGGTCAATCTTTAATGCAAGCAGAGTGGAACAATAATATTTTGTGTTGAGTCCTGTCCGTTGCATCTGTTGAAGGGTTTGAGGAGGTCACTCGCTAAATCCATATCCGTTTGAAATGCTCTTTATGTCTCTTTACTATTGATGAAGTGCACAGTCTCAAAGGGAGTTTCTCCTTCATGGAGGTGAGGTCATGGTTGCCAGTTTCTAAACCATGAGGAAAGGGTTCTTTCATTTTTTACTTCATTATCACACATGAAAGAGCTTTCAAATATGTAAGTTCAGAATATAGGGCAGTGTGCTCTTGCCCAAATATTTCATCTCAGAAAAAAGTTCTGATTCATTATCAATGATAAAAACGCTTTGAAATTTCTGAGTTCAGAATACAGCGGAGTGTGCTCTTGACCAAATATTTTATTACAACAAAATATTTCTCTTCATTATCGTGCATGAATTTTTTCCTTCATTATCGCGCATGAAAGCGCTTTCTAGTATATAAGTTCAGAATACAATGCAGGCTGGATCACATTGCTTTTTTATATAACATTCAGCTATTCTGAAAAGCAGACGTGCTGCTACATGGCTAGAAGACAGTGACGTTGGCAATCTCAATTGGTCTTGGATTGCCGAGACCGATTGCTTGAAACTGCTTATTCTTTCCTGTTGCTAAATTAATCCTTATCTTTTTAACTAATTTGGCTTAGGGATGTATTGCTTCTTTGGTCAGCAGATTTCAAAAGAAGGGAGGCAAGCGGACACTATTTACCACTCAGGATGGTGGAAGGTCCAGTAGCAGCTGAGTGTCCGTACAAAGTACTGGAGATGCAAAAAAGGGGGGTTGCTGCACTGTTCCTATTGAGAGATAAGGTAGGAGGGAAAGTTTTATCTAGCGTGACCAAGGGTGTTCCAATGATACCCTGGGGCATCCATTATGTTGGATGTAATTGCCTCACACACCCAGAAGGGTGTCATGCTTCATCATTGGCGGTTGCTCCTCGTCGGGGAGGCGGTGCAACCCCCGACGGGCTCACCTCAAAGAGGGGCTCTTTAGCGGAGATCTTTTTTCCAACAGCCTTATGGTGAGGTGGGGGTATGTGGGCAAGATGGTATTCTCCTGTGATGGGATAATTAAAATGTAGCAAAGGGTACCGGAATTGACTTTATTCTGGGGGTCCCTTGGCTGCAATTAAAAGGTGGGGCTAGCTCGCTAGGTGTCAACTAGTGAAGGTTATGTGACCCTAGAGGAGACTAGAAGTGAATGTGGTCGACATGTTTCTCGCTGAGGGTTGATTACCCGCGATTCTTCAGGACCTATTTACAAAAAGTGAAAAGAAAGGAAAACAACGACATGCTAGTATCATATGTGTTGTGTTTGTTACCTCAGTGGATTCTCCTATGCCTAATGGTCATAAACTAATGGCCGCATGAGGGTTCGGCGGGACAGTACATCAGAGCTGAGCCCATAGGTTAATGGCTCCAGTCCTCTGTGTCCGTGTGTTGTGACCTACCCATTACCGCCGAGCTCGAGTTTATGACCATTAGGCATAGGAGAATCCACTGAGGTAACAAACACAACACATATGATACTAGCATGTCGTTGTTTTCCTTTCTTTTCACTTTTTGTAAATAGGTCCTGAAGAATCGCGGGTAATCAACCCTCAGCGAGAAACATGTCGACCACATTCACTTCTAGTCTCCTCTAGGGTCACATAACCTTCACTAGTTGACACCTAGCGAGCTAGCCCCACCTTTTAATTGCAGCCAAGGGACCCCCAGAATAAAGTCAATTCCGGTACCCTTTGCTACATTTTAATTATCCCATCCCAGGAGAATACCATCTTGCCCACATACCCCCACCTCACCATAAGGCTGTTGGAAAAAAGATCTCCGCTAAAGAGCCCCTCTTTGAGGTGAGCCCGTCGGGGGTTGCACCGCCTCCCCGACGAGGAGCAACCGCCAATGATGAAGCATGACACCCTTCTTTGGTCAGCAGTCATATATGAATTGCACGCCTTTCTATGAGGGAAGCCTTGCTAATTAAGCCAGAAAGAGTAGTGAGACAGGTATTCCTCACAGAATACCAGTTTATCTCACATGGTCTAGATTTTCAGGCTTTTGTGGGTGTCCAATGTCAGGGACTCTGGCAAGGTCTGGTGGCAGGGTAGAAAAAGTAAGCAGAATAATGAGTGCAGAGCTGTTCAAATTCGCACATGGATTTAGAGGAGAAAAAGGGATACAAAGGGGAAGTTCTGCACATGGGAACACGATGGGTAAGACTCCGAGAGGACACGCACTCAAGACACAATTTAGCAGTGGGACTAACTAACATCCAGGAAAAACATGCACAACATACATTAACAATAAAGTGAATGTAGGGTTAAGTACTTGGGAGCTCCAAAAGGTAAGACTGAAGCTCAGTAAATTGCTCACCCACAATTGCTGTTACAGATACTGACTGCAAATACCCACATAAAGGATATACCTGCAAAGGCATGGTGTGTGGAGCTGATACATATGGGGATGTTATAAAAGTAACTCAAAGACGATACTTACAGTGGACAAGAAACACCACCTTAATTGTCAGCTGAGCCCACTGATCCTGCCGATCAAACAGGAATACACAAGGCGGTAACAACAAGGGTGTAGAACTAAATACTCAGCCACACTAGACAACGAGCTAGCAAGGAGAAGTGCTGAAACTAAGGTAAATGGAAAGAAAGGTATAGACTGGGAAAAGATTAATACAGTAGGATAGAGAGCTACGGTTGCTCTAAATTGGTGCCGGCTCTGGAATTAAGTAAACATGGAAGCACTGCAGTCAGTGCTAGTACAGGGAACAAGGAATTAGCTACAACTGAGGAATCAAGGAACAAGGAGAGCAAACAGGGACTAGCAAATGCTCAGGAACTCAGGGACCTCAGGGTTGGTTGAACAGGAAGATCTTTACAATGACCAATGCTGTGCTGAAGAGGACTCGGGCTTCAAAGAGTTTCCTGTGATCACAAGCCTCTGGTGTGAGCAGGTTAGCAGCTGCCAGCCACAGGTGTTCTTAATTCCTCATCCCATCCTAGGTCTGCAGGGGTGGAGATGCAGGGCCGGTCCTAGGCATGGGCGGTATTGGCAGCTGCCCAGGGCCTCGCGCTCAGGGGGCCCTGCCGCCGACCCCGCAGTTGCGGGGAATAAATGGTAACGGAAACAGAAGCGCTGCGCGCGCACTTCACAGTGCTGCACTCTTGCGCTCGCGCAGGGCCCCAGGCAGTAAGACAGAGGCAGGAAGGGAACTAGTCCGTCACTAGTCTGCGCACGCACGCACCCCACCCCACCACCTAGCTTAGTGGTGGTGACTTGCGCAGTACGCGGGCGGTAGGCCTTGCTTCTTGATTCATGCGGGTGACAGTGGGTCCCAGGGCCGTCAATCTGGTAGCGCGCGAAAGCTCTACCAATGACGGCCCTGTCCATCAAATTGTTTTTTGTAAATTTCTCCCTGAGTGTACTGGGGTAGCTCAGACGTGGGTCCCAGAGCCTCCACACCACTGGAGTCAAGCTAGCCGGGCTGATGAGAGGTGTTACCTCGAAACCGGTCCGGTCCTCGGATGCTTGATTCCGGTCTGGGAAAGATATGGCTGTTGTAGTTCGGACTGGACTGTTCCCATGGGGCATAGGGTCAGAGCTGATTTGCATAAAGCCATTATCTGACCAAGGGTGGTGTGGAGTGCAAAAAACGATGGATTTAGGCCCAGATCCTTGTACTGGGGTGAATGTAAGACATTGATCTACATTCTGTCCATCAAATTGTTTTTTGTAAATTTCTCCCTGAGTGTACTGGGGTAGCTCAGACGTGGGTCCCAGAGCCTCCACACCACTGGAGTCAAGCTAGCCGGGCTGATGAGAGGTGTTACCTCAAAACCGGTCCGGTCCTCGGATGCTTGATTCCGGTCTGGGAAAGATATGGCTGTTGTAGTTCGGACTGGACTGTTCCCATGGGGCACAGGGTCAGAGCTGATTTGCATAAAGCCATTATCTGACCCAGGGTGGTGTGGAGTGCAAAAAACGATGGATTTAGGCCCAGATCCTTGTACTGGGGTGAATGTAAGACATTGATCTACATTCTGTCCATCAAATTGTTTTTTGTAAATTTCTCCCTGAGTGTACTGGGGTAGCTCAGACGTGGGTCCCAGAGCCTCCACACCACTGGAGTCAAGCTAGCCGGGCTGATGAGAGGTGTTACCTCGAAACCGGTCCGGTCCTCGGATGCTTGATTCCGGTCTGGGAAAGATATGGCTGTTGTAGTTCGGACTGGACTGTTCCCATGGGGCACAGGGTCAGAGCTGATTTGCATAAAGCCATTATCTGACCCAGGGTGGTGTGGAGTGCAAAACACGATGGATTTAGGCCCAGATCCTTGTACTGGGGTGAATGTAAGACATTGATCTACACTCTGTCCATCAAATTGTTTTTTGTAAATTTCTGGACATGATTTTTGGCCAGCCCCCGCTCTGCTGTGTGTGACGCGCAGCATGCACGCACGCCATACGTGAGGAGCAGCGTGGAGTCGGGACTCGGATCGGGCCGTGTGGATAAGAGTCGGTTCGGGCCTCCGTGTTGAGTACGTTAAGGTAAGAGAAGACCTGCTCCGCTCCTGCTAATATATTATAATAAATTATAAATACATACAAGATACTACTACATACTACTTGCTATACTGTACCGTACCTGTCCTGCACTGTGCACATACTATACTTGCACACTGCTGCTGGGCCTACTGCCAATCCTTCCTTAAAGGAAGCCAGCTAGATCTCATCCCACCCCGCCATTCGACATTTCATTCCTGGCTCGCCACTTGTGAGAGAAGCGATGATTGCGAATGAAAGAGTTCTGAAAGTGTGAGGTCTCTTTTTTAATTTTTTTACAGATACTTGTAAACGGAGATTCCTCTCTCCTTTCATTTATTGCCCCCAGTCAAGGCTCTGGGTCCGGAAACGTTTCCCGCCGCAGTTGCTCCTGTGTGTGCCCACTGCCGGTGGCGCAGTCAAACTCTGGGTCTGCAGCAATCGCCTGACCTCTCGCCCCTGGAAGTCCCGTGTGAGGACACGGGTTACTTCTTGCTTGACTCCACACATCATTTACTGAGGTGTCTTTTCAGTGTCCCGGGTTGTGTCTTCACTGCAATTTGCTGTCTGCCTGATTAGGTTGTTTGCCCATTTTTCGTTTGCAACGTTCAATATACTGTTTGTAATTAAATAGAAGCTACCTACATTTGTGTTTAATAGCGGTAATAGCTCTTGCTTGCTCTCATGACTGTGACCTTCAATTTTAATCAAAGTACGGCTCTGATTGACCTTGTGTGCACTCTATCTGTTCTCCCACCAACAGAGATGGGTGACTCCCTCACCAGTCTAGGCAGATTCGGTGGCGTCTGATTCTATAGTGCAGGAATAAATGCCCTTTTCGTTGTTCCCCTGGGAAAAGGTCTGCCCACCTTCTCAAACAAAATCCACTCCATTCCAATCTAAATGAAGTCATCTCCTTCTTTCTAAACAGACGGGTGGTTCATGTAATGTGTGCCTAATGTGACTGTGGTTGTATGCTGCATGCTTTTGTGTCCTTGTGCTGCATAGACAGTGTTGTTATCTAGCCTAGGGACCACGTGCTGCAGTACACTTTGGGGCCACCCTCCATCCTGCGTTCAGAATGTCACATTCAATTCTAGGGTTCATTGGCAAAGCCCTGTAACAATGTCTCAGAGTTTAGAAAATTATTATTTTGTATCCCCTGGCCCAGAGTCTGCTTTAGAACACAGCACTGGTTAGAACTGGATTGGTTGCCTGCGTAGCTTTTTTTGCAGGTCTTTCCTAACAACAAGCTACCCCTACTTGGGATAACAACATGGTTTCCCACCCAATAATCAGAGAAGAGGGTATGCAGTTCCTAAAGGGGTAAGGGGACATGGAGGGAGAGATGCACACTTATTTATTTATTTATTTTTTACATTTATATGGCGCGCAGCTACCCAACAAGGCTCGTGGAGACCAGAGCTGGCCCGTATACATGCATCACAACACCAGCGCCTGCTGACTTTGGTTTCTCTTTTTTTACTCCAGAATTTGAATGGTTCTTTAAGGACTTCCCAATGGAGAGAACAACCTAGGCGGAAGTCTTAGATTGCCTTCACAATGGTCACAGGAGAAAAACTAGAAAAGTACAGTTTCCAATAAAAATTATGCTTTTTTTATATACTAAATAAATGTATTATTGAGCAAGACAATATAAAAAAATACATGTATATCAAAACAAAATAAAATTACATTTCAAGAGTATAAATCACAATAAAAAACACATATTAATTCCTTCACAAACTACAAAAAGATGATGTGTCAAGTTGTGTTGACACATCATCTTTTTGTAGTTTGTGAAGGAATTAATATGTGTTTTTTATTGTGATTTATACTCTTGAAATGTAATTTTATTTTGTTTTGATATACATGTATTTTTTTATATTGTCTTGCTCAATAATAAATTTATTTAGTATATAAAAAAAGCATAATTTTTATTGGAAACTGTACTTTTCTAGTTTTTGTCCTGTGACCATTGTGTAGGCAATCTAAGACTTCCGCCTAGGTTGTTCTCTCCATTGTGTAATTTCCCTGACCTAGGGGTGCATGTTTCATTTGCGTATGCAGGGAGCCCTTGTTTGATACAAGTCTTTAAGGACTTCCAACATGTTTTGTACTCTGGCTGTGTTAGGGATATATATCTTCACCGAATGCCACCGAAACCTACCGGTTTCAGTCATCATAGCTGCACCTGCGGAAAAGCATGTGTCTGTCTGCATGTGTGTTTGCTCACCTGTTTTCCATTCCCTCTCCTTTTTGTCCATGTTACTGATATCCACATTAGTTTGCTTCAGTGATGCCAAATAACTAAGATCAAAAGTCCTGCGAAGTCACTTTCTGTGATGTCACTTCTTGCGACGTAATATGCAATTAGAGGGGCCTCACATCTTCCCTTTCGCCCGGGGCCTCAGAAAGCCTAGGACCGGCCCTGTGGAGATGAAGCAGTGAGCAGGGATTTCTAGGTCTTGGAGTTTTTTACAACAGCAGGCTGGTTTCCACTAAAGCCAGCATGGATCGGGAATGGATGGGAACTTCAGAATAAAGTTCAAATGACTGTAAGTCAGTACATGCATACAGGGGAAGGTCCAGAAGGTGATTAGAGTACTGGAGAGTCCCACAATGCGTTCCCCTGGTGGTGGGTATGAGAGCGCATTGAGCGAATCAGGACACCCAATCCTAGTTCCCATCAAAACTATGACCTCTCTCTGCTGTACGTTAGCAGTGGTGTTTCTTACTGGATACAACTGGAAACCCAGATGGCATTATTGATTTTGTCTTGATTTTAATGTGAGCAGTCAAATATTCATCAAGGCATGGCAGGGAGAGGCTTCCCAATGTGTGCATGAACCAGAGTTTCTGGGATTGTACATTGAATTGAATTTGATTTGAAATCGATTTCTAGAGTGTGCAATTATACACTTTGGCATCCTAATGCTAATATTACTGAACTATGAACCATAACCAAGCTAACTAGTATGTAACTAGAGGCAACAAGATACTTTAATATCATATGAACATAACACGTTCCTCGTGCAAATGCGCAATAAAAGGTAGTCAATTCCAATGTTAATCCACCAGAAAAAAACCACAATCGACCTACCATCATTCCTCTACGCAATGGAGGAACCACCACAAGATAGACGTGGAGGGTGAAGACATGCATTATCCTTTAGTCTTACAAGTGCTGGAGCCATTCTCAATAATTCTGGAGGGGAAGGAATCCTGTAGGGATATCGTGAAAATAGCTGAAGAAAATAGCCCAGTGCCATGATCCAGGGCACTTTCTTCAGCGATTCATATGTATGCTGTACTAGGGACTTTATTTTGGGACCTTCTTTAACCCCTCCCCTGCTGGTGACGGAACCACTCCATCATCAGCCGCGGTCACGCTGTGCTGATGACGGAGCAGTTCCGTCACGGCCCGCTCGGAATGCCTGCGCGGCGCGGATTCCGCGCCTGCGCTGAACGTTCCATTGAACGGGCGGGCCGTGACGGAACCGCTCCGTCATGAGCAAAGCGCAACCGCAGCTGGTGACAGAGCGGTTCCGTCACCAACATGCGCCCGCCGCCTGGCCGCCCCACCCCCTTAGCACTGTGGCGAAATAGCCGCCGCAGTGAAGGGGTTAAAACCACCCCATTTCTTGCTCCTCCCTCTGATGACATTTCAAATGGGGGTGACATGCTACTTTATGAATAAAATATTAAGATAGGATCGAACTATAGCAATGGTCATGTCTTGCAAGCTCTCTAGCGGACTTGACCGGAATGAATGGATTAAGGCACACAAAGCCACCTTTTTGTTTAAAAATATAAAACAGACGGTTAAATAAAGTCTGTGAGCAGCATTAGTTCAAACAGCCAAATTCAAAGAATGAATTCTTGCGAGCTGTATTCATCCCAGAATGGCTCTCTACAGGTGGAAAACAAAAGTTTTAATGTGTATAGTTTTAGCTCTCAGCCTGAGACGGGGCATGTGCGGTCACTTGCAAGATGTTTTGTTAATTATTAAAAAAAGAAAAAATGTCTTGGAGCCTGCCCATTAATTGCCTTTGGTTAGCTTTATTGCGACTCTCATTTCTTTTCTTTTGATTGGTCAGTGGCAACTGGTTTACTTTTACTGTTCTTGCAACAGACAGCTAGCTATAGTAGGATGTTGGTTTCAGCTGCTCTTGATTCGACTCACATGCAATCCTTCCTTAACTCAGTCTCGCTAGACATTAGGAGGATTTTTGGTTTCATATTTTTTTTGGATTCAACACACATACAATCTTTTGTTGACTGAAACTTAAAACCTTTCTATAAGCGCGTGTTTTAAAAGTAAATCACCCACTCTCAGAATTAATAGCAATCTTGCACCGGCAAATTAGCTATATTTACATTCAACGAAGTGTGTTTGTTTTTATTCAAATTTTCCGGCACAACATTTATTATAATTCCGAGTGCGCATGATTTACTTTCAAAGCACACACTAAAATCAAGGCTTTATGGGGCATATTAACAAGATGTGCGTTAATAAAAGCACATAGCACATTTCCATATCGCCGCTATCGCCGGATTTAATCGCCGTGATAGCTCGTAATTATCAATGCGCAACACGTAGGCAAAATTAAATCCGGCGATAGTCGGTAATAGGGAACATTAGCGCATGAAAACAAGCGTTGTTTTCACACGCTAATATGTGCCTTGATAATATGGGGGGGGTGGATTCAGCTTTATGATCCACACCCCCATGTTATCAATGCCTAACACCTGATCAAAGCAGGCGTTGGGAGACCTGCGATAAACGAGTTTATCGTAGATCTCCTTCTCCCAAAGAAGATCTCCTTCGCCCAAAGCCTGCCTTGATAATAGGGTGTTAACACCTCCAACCACATTTTACATGTGGTTGGACGTGGGAACGCCCACCCTGCATCCCATTAGCGTTATCTATCACCCCCAGCGCGGGGCGATAGATGACATCAAGAATACGTCTCTAACTCAGGTTAGAGACGTATTGGGAATAGTGCGATAAAAAGAAATGCGTTAGCGACTTTAAAAAGTCGCTAACGCATTTATCGCGGGCTTGGTAATATGCCGCTATATTGCTTGATAGCCGTTGTACACGTGCGCCGAAATAAACTCTTTAAATTGCAGTAATGGCAAATCACACTTCTATCACTGCAATGAAAGGAGTATATTTGGGTGTGTTTACAAAGAAAATCAAGTGATATTTACCCTTTAAGTGTTTGTTTTGATAAAAAATCATGCGCCCTCAGAAATAAAAGTAATGCTGCGCCCGCAAATCAGTGTACCAAGAAACGCACAATGTTAAATCTAAATAGATCTCTGATTTTCTTTTCGAACACAACTGTCTAGCATGGCCCAAAAACATTTACAAAGACATTAGCTCTCTCGTAGGCGAGACGTAGGTATGCACCTGTTACAACGCATTTTTTACAACGCACTACCACTACAACGCAGGCATTACAACGCATACCATTACAACGCATTGCGCTGGGGGGCGCTCTAGGATAAGAGGTAAGTTTAATTTACTATCCAACACCTTCCCTAGGGTCCACGGGGACTGGAGTTAGAATAGTAAATTATACTTACCACTATCCAGCACCCCAAAGCGCTATGCGTTGTAATGGTATGCGTTGTGAATACCGCGTTGTAATGGTATGCGGAGTAAAAGTATGCGTTGTAACGTCATACATCCCGAGACGTATTCACTTTGTCAATGCTTGTTTTGTAGCTCTTATCAGTTTCAGGGAGGTTTATGGACATTTGAACTTGTGGACAATTTATTGCATTTCATGAAGGTTTGGGGTGGAGAGCAGGATGTGTGTGCCACTTATGGAGACACGTTGCAGTCAGGGTACCATGGTCAGCCTAATTGGGGTGTTTGGGCCTGGGTGGACTGCGGGATGAAAGCATGGTGGCACTTACACCTTCTGACCTACTTAAAATATAGCCGTAGCAGACCCAATAAATGGCCCATTTAATTCAACACACGACTGTCGCTGTAACGTTCAATTAAATATGAACTGTGGCCGGATATAAAAAGCAAATCTTCTTTCCTTGCATCAGGTACAAGGGCATGCCTGAGTGGGCACATCTTATTGAGTTTATCGTTGCCTTGAGTTAAGTGAAAGGCCTGGGCAGCGGCTCTCTAGGGAGACGCCATTTTAGCTTCTGCTGCTGCTGCTGTGCCGCTCTCATTGACACTTGCTCATCTCCTTGTCAGCTCAGATAGAGGACGAACCGGAAGCAAGCTGGGCCGCTGCTGCCAAGGAGACAAAAACAAGCAGGTCCTTCTGTTGCCCCCTGCCCATTCCTGTCCTTGCGAGGCTCCCATTTCCAAAATCTGAAATTTAATTTATTACCTAAAAGGGGAAAATTTAAAGGTTTCATCCTTTTTACCAGAGAACACTTGATCGCCTTTTAACATCATTCAATGCAATCTAAACTACTCTTTTCCATTCGATTTCTGCTTGGCCATTTAACAAACCAATACACTGTGAGACTTATAGTCTTAAGTCATACGTTAACTGAATACATCGGATAATAGCTATCGGGGCATAGCTTCAGGGCGTGAAACTCCCCCAAAAATACATTCTTCTATTGGAAGTTGGCTCTGGGGGCCATGTGTCTGCTGTGTCTGTTTTGGTTTTTCTCGTCATACTGATTATGCTACCATGTTTTAACTTGTTCATTTTTGAAGCAACTTAAATGCATATACTGACCTGCTTACCTAAAAAGTAGCAAACCTGCATCCATAGAAGTATTCGCTGAACGGATGCAAACTTACAACTTTTTAGCATCCACAAACATCGGTCATAGTAGGCTTGGAAAGCTGTATCAGATTTTTAGGCATACTACTGGCAACCAAACACCCTAAAGTTGAAGGGTCTAACGCTTGCAAATAGCTTAACCAAAGACAATGCCTTTGGGTAACATTCCAAACTATTGTTTTTTGCCCACGTCGCATATCTAGACAATGGTTCTGTTTTAGTGGAGTGAAGGCAGGCAGGGTGGCAGAGGACTTAACGTCTACCCGCCTGTGTTTACCCTGCACGCTAAATTTAGAGATGTTTGTTGGCCACGTGGATAGGACATGTCTATACATTGGCAGGAAACAACATCGTGGCAGTTCCTGTTAGTGTAGGAAACATTTGACAGATGTCTCTGTCAAACATGATGGTGGGCTGTCAAACTCTTCCATGGTGTCTTATTCTAAAAATAAAAATAAAACTCCCAAATATAACATTTTCTCCCATGGTGTAGGGGTCATTTTTCATTATTTCTTTAACTCTCCCTCACCCACCGGGCAGTGAGGGACAGTAAAAGAAAAAGCCATCCAACCATCCACTCTAAATAGGATGAACGCTCAGATGGCTTACCACCAGCGGCGCCTACTCTGTCGGGCCACTGAGCTGACATTTTACACTGACAGTAACATTTTACTTCATCAGCGTAAAACTTGCAGTCCACCCGCCTCAAAATCAGGCAGGTGGACCTTGAGTTTGGCAGACAGGGTACTCTGCCGCTTTTGCAATGGAGTGCTTGTCTGCCAAACTCTAAACATCCCCAGAGGCCCACCTAGGGGAAATCAGTACTGACTCTGCTAATCATGGGAACAGCCCATCCCAAACCTTGTTCATCTGACCTCGAATCTCACTGACTCAGAACACAATTTTTTCAGAAACTGTGCAAAATGTTATTAAACAATCTATAGGACTCCACCCAGTTTGCTATATGCCAACTTCCGCCTCACAGGGCACTGGAAAATTGATCACATTATCCCCAACCTAAGATAACTACATTGGTTTCCCCTTCCAGCCTACTTTAGGCTCTGGGATGATGTGTTAACTAGAAGGCTAGTTGGCCAAAAACCTATCTATCCAGCATAACCACAGGGCAACCAGCTGGCAATCCTCCTCACAACTAGAGGTCAAGAGAACTAGCAACAAGCATTCTTCACTTTTGCTTCCAAGTTCTCTATTGATCTCCGCTGATGCCCTGAGCCCTCACCCACCCACCCACGTTATTAAGATGCACTCCCTCTCTCCTAAATGTCTGTTTATGCGTTATCTTCAAACCAAGTTGGCAGATCTTGAAATGATCGTTTACAAAGTATACAAAAACCCTTACAACACGCCGCCGATGCATGCAGGCATGAGCAAGGCGGCATCTTAAAATGGTGCTAAAGCCATGTATTAGTGGTTGGAAGCAAACAGCATGTGGGGCAGTAGCAGGATGCAAGAGGGTGCTGTTTGTTGGGAAATTTCCAATAAATAGAGGGGTGTGGGAAAGGAAGGAGGCAGGCAAGCAAGGATATACTCATTCAGTCAAAACACAATGAACCTGAAATGTTCCTTGAGCATGACTATAAGAGAGGAAAGGCAATGAACCAAGAACAGGGAATTGAAATAGTCAAAAAGCCATTCAATATGTGCAGGGGGTAGTATAAAAGCTCATTCTATTTCTGCACTGGATATATTCTGTCTCTTTCCAATAGGCAGCTTCAGTTGCCAGTTGGAGAGACCTAAAATGTGATTAAGATTTCTGTGTTGAGCCGGCCACCAACATATGACAGACGAGGAATGATCCAATCTCCATTGACAACTCATGAGAAATATTTCTAAATATAATCAACATTTTCAACTAGGTAACACCTATTTATCTGACCAATGTCAAAACAGTGTGGATGTATTCGTGACAATAAAATCAAAATTGCAAATCCTAAAAAACCTAATGGTAGCCTTAGAATGTAAGTAAAAGAACAACAGGGAACCTCAAACCAGAATGGCAGCACTAGCAAGTACACGTCATACTCAAATCGAAGCACAAACTAAACACAAGCCTCCGCTAAATTGATGGAGTCTACTGGAGATCTCAGTTGCAAGCAGTCATCCTTGCACTCTTTTTGCTACAGTCCAACCCTCTGCCACTCCCTTTCTCAACCCCCATTGAGTATATTAGACCAAGAGTAGGCTTCAGGTCAGGCAGAGGAACAGAGACAGCCATCCTATCCATTTGGGATGACCTAAAACAGTGGTGATTTAAAAGAGTGCCCACCTCATTGCTTCTGGATTTATCAGCTACATTTGACACTGCCTACCACCATGCACTGCTACAAAGACTCCATCATCTCAAACTACATGAACATATTGTAAAATAGACTGCTTGTTACTTCAGAAACAGACAGAGTGTAGTTTACCTAACACCTTTCATATCAGTTCCTTACACCCAACAACTTACACTTCAGTTCCTTACACCCACCACCTGGAGAATACAATTTGAATAACAATCTGGACCACAGTATTTTGGACACAAGGAGACTTTTACGAAATAAAATGATTTGTTACTGAAGATTGGAACCTTTATATAAAATTTAAAAAGTAATTGTGAGGCTGTGCCAATTGAAACATACTTAAAACTAGGATATGGTCAACAATGGTGACACTTTCATGCATTTATGATAGCCACGAAACTACATTTAAAAGTATGGCAGTCTAAAACACCTCCATCATGACTGGACTCAAGATCTGCTACTACCCAATTATGAACCTAATATGCATTTTAGAAGCAACGAGGAAGGTTTGTATAGCTAATCTATACTACTATAATAAAGGAAGAACTTTCAGCCTTTGAGGCGGGTAAACTCGGGAACCACAGCGCCAATCCACACACCCGATACACCGTTGGAATCGTCAGGGTGTGTAGATGGTTATAGGCTATATAAATTTTTTAAAAAAAGTTATTTAAAAAATTTACAGTAAAAAAAAAAGTAGTCCCTCCGAAGTAGCGCAGGCCGCGACGTGCGTGCTCACGTCAGGAGCGCGGGGAGGAGCGGCGTCCAGGAGCGCGACGAGGAGCGGCGGACATGGCGCGGGGGAGAAGCGGTGACGTGAGGAGCAGCGGACAGGCCAGCGGCGGTGCGAGCAGCGGACAGGCTGGAGGAGCGGTGGCTGAGGTAAGGGTGTGACGGACATGGCACGGGGGAGGAGCGGTGACATGAGGAGCAGCGGACAGGCCAGCGGCGGTGCGAGCAGCGGACAGGCGGGAGGAGTGGCAGCTGAGGTAAGGGGACCCATGTAGGGCAGGCGGGGGACGGGCTGGGCGGGGGCCCGGGCTGCAGGAGAAAAGAGAATGATCCTGTGTTTTTATGGTGAAACAGCAATCATTAACACACTTCTAGGCCAAAAAGATTATCTATGATGTAAGCTTTCCCAGCCAATGTACACTCTGTAGAACGGATTGGTCAGCTGTACACCTCTGCAAAGAAGAACAGACATATTTAAAGCAGTATATCAGCAGCGGACCGGCAGGAGGAGCGGCGGCTGAGGTAAGGGGGCCCATGTCGGGGCAGGCGGGGGTCGGGGACGGTGGGGGGGTCGCAGACGGGGGCCGGGCCGGGCGGGGCCCGGGCTGCTGGACAATGTCGGGCGGGCGGGGGTCAGGGAAGCCTGTTGCTCCCGGACAAGGTCGGGACGGGCTGCTAGTATTGAACTATTTCTGTGACTCAAGTGCTTAATTCCCACATATGATATTCTTCTTTCTTCATTTCCTTTCTGTTCTAAAAAAGGAAAATAAATAGGATAACGTAACTTACTAAAATACCTCCCATGTAGAAAAATGGGCAGGGAGTGTGCCAGCTTTCTGCTGACAAAGAGACACACAAAGAACCCCTTTTTTCTAGTTGAAATTTTGCAAAATAATCGGATAAATAAGCAGCTCACATGCCTAAAAAATGTGCGCATCAATGAACTAGGTAAAAAGGGTGTGGGTTTCCAGAAGCAAAGAGTTTTCAGCCAAGTCTTTATATATCAAAACAGGAGCTGGAGCTTAACCTGGTCTTGGTGGTTCAGCTGAAAGGTCTATCAGCCTGATTCATCAAGCCGAAATCGGCTCGCAAAGGGCCAGATTCTGAGAGTCTGGCCCTTTGCGAGCGCTATTTTTGCATTTGGGATTCATCATCCCAAATGCAAAAATCGGTAATAGCGATTTCGCAATTTTGCGAGTAATTAAATTTAATGAATCTCTATTTGAGATTCCTTAAATGCAATTCATCATCCATTTAAAAATTGAGAATTTGCAATTTCGGCCCGCTATTTACCGCGAGGTCAAACCTCGTGGTAAATAGCGAAAACGTAGAAAAATGCTTTTAAAAGCATTTTTCTAAGTTGCATGTTGCACACACACGTCCTTTGGACATGTGTGTGCGCAACACCTGTTCGTATTTACTTTTAAGGGGTGCTACAGGGTGTCCTTTGGACACCCCTGGCACCCTTTAAATCGCTATCTTATTTGCGATTAGCAAATTGCTAATCACAAATAAGGAATACTCCCCATTCATTCCTATGGGCCTTTTGGCCCATAGGAATGAATGGCGAGTTATTCCTTATTTGCGATTAGAAATTTGCTAATCGCAAATAAGGATTGTGTAGGAATCGCAATTCTTTTTGCGATTCCTACATGAATCCCGTTTTGCGAGCCTGTAATAGCGATTCCTTATGAATCGCTATTATAGACTCGCAAAACGGGTCGTTGATGAATCAGGCTGTATGTCTCATGGTGCTGCTCTCTTAGCAAGGAGACAGGTGAACATCAAGACATGGGTTTTCCTTGCAACAAATACTTTACAAGAAATACTACACCACCTAAAGGACACATTTAAAGACACAGCTGAAGCAAAGCACCTTAATTTGCCTTTGAAAAGGCTTTATAGCAAAAATGCATTTTACCAGCATCAGCCACAAAGAAGGCTTGTCCACTATGTTTTGCCAGTCTAACCGTATTACATGGTTTGGCACTGATCCCAACGCAGGCCCTTGGAGCACAGATTTCACTAAAAAAGCCTGTGAGTACACTTTGATAGTAACGTCTCTGGAACCAGTAAGGCTTCCACTTAGAGATACAGCAACAAAAACAAAGGGCCATATGTACAAATTTAGGGATTGCGAGTTTCTAATTGCAATTCTTACTGAATAATAATTAGGAAATTGTAATTCCTAATGTACAAAAATGTACAAGTCCTAAATAGTGATCGGTAGTGGGTAGCAAATGGGCTTACCTCATTAATATTAATGAGGTACGCCACAGTTTACGGCCCATTAGGAATCACAGTCATCACAGGAATTGTGGCCTGCTGGGGTCAGCAGATCACCATGTCTGTGATTGCTTTAAAAAAAAGCAACATCCTTTTTTAAAGTGCAGCCTATTTTCCTGAAAGGAAAATGGCTTTTTAAAAAATACAGAAAATGAAACCTTTCAGTTTCATTTTTTAAGAGTAGGCAGAGGTCTAGACCAACCTCTGCTCTTAAAAAATATTTTTTGTTGAACATTCTCAAAGGGGAAGTTGTCTCATGGAAACCCCTCCCCATTTGTGAATGGTTACCACTTCTTTTGAGGTGTCGGTAAAAAATGAATGATTTGCAATCCATAAGGATGTGAGCTACAATTAGAAGGCAAGGTCCAATTAGGCTGAAACCAGCCTGGGATTGCTTGTGTTCTGTTCAGATGTGATCTGGTCTTTATGTTTGACTGGACTGTTTCAATGGGAGCAGTACCAAGGCTGTATAGCATGTGGCTGGTTCTTGTCTGTGGTGGCCTGTTGACTGGATAGCAGTCCAAGTTATTACCAGTAGCTGTGATTAATTCAAGCATTCTACCCATTTTCCAAAGTGCGATGCCATAACTGTGATGGGTATTCCTAAATGTGGGTCCACAGCTCACTGCCTCAGAAGTCTCAAGCTATACCTCATTGATAGGCCAAAACACGTCTGGGGATACTTGTGTCCCCATTTGGGCGTGACCTGGCCTAGAAGTGTGGGCTGGACTGTTACTATTACAGCAGAATCAATTCCAAGTTGGATAAGGCTCATGCCCGTCTGAGGTGGCAGGGTGGGCATAAAAAAACAATGGACTTGAATGCATCCTGAGTAATTGCCAGTGGCTGAGATTAATTCAACCATTCCACCAATCTGTTTTTTGTTTTTCTCGACAACTTCACAGTGGTTTTAAACATTTTCAATCAAGTCTATACAAATTGGCCCGCTGTAGGTTTGCAGGGAAATTGTCTTTCATAGATTGAAGGGTTTCCAAGTCTATATTAAGTCAACTCATTACTCTGCAGGTGAATCATGGAGTGAGCCGTTCTCCTCTTGTTAGAATTAGAGAAGTCGCACAATTATTGTCCTAAATGTTAATGATGGTGTTATTGAGCCAAATGACCAGTTGTTGCACACATAAAAACAGACCAAGGAGAAAACTATTCCACCCAACAGACCATGTTTAGCCCTTATGAAATCTGAATTCGGTAGATAAAAGGCTGCATGGTTCTCTTACAGACCAACTGGTGCTTAATTAGTAAAGTAATATGTATAAGAAAACCACATTTTCTTTAGAAGCACTCTGCTAGCAGTGGTGAATGCTAGGGTTGCTGAATGCCATGCCTGCTTAGTCTTGATTCCACCTCACGACTTTTTTACTCACCTCACTGTATTTGCGGCCATCTTATCTCCCTACTGTGTGCTATTTTCCATCCCTGGGTTCTCCTTATGTGGTGCTTTTTGGATTCTTCTTTCTCTCATTCTTTGTCTCTTTTCTGCCTTTCTCTCTCTTGCTGTGGGTCAAAGCTTCAGTCAATCAATCAATCAATCAGGTAGTTGTAAGCGCACTACGCACCCATAAGGGTCTCGAGGCACGGGGGGGGGGCGGGTCAGCAGATCCGTACAGTCAAAGAGCCAGGTCTTGAGAGCCTTCCTGAAGGGGTTCAGGGAGTGGGCGCGTCTGATGTTGATCGGGAGATCGTTCCAGGTCTTGGCTGAGATGGAGGAGAAGGCTCTTTCCCCTGTTCTGGCTCTGCGGATGCGTGGAATTTTGGCGAGGGCGAAGTTGGTGGATCTGAGGTTTCTTTTGGGTACGTGGAAGGCGATCTTCTTGGTGAGGTATTGGGGTCTGGTATTGTGGAGGCATTTGTAGGCATGGGTGAGTACCTTCTAAGTGACTCTTCTAGACGGGGAGCAAGTGGAGGTTCTGTAGGTGTTGGCTGATGTGCTCGTGTCGAGGGATGCAAAGGAAGAGTCTGGCTTGTGTTCTCTTTCGTCTGGATCTTGTGGAGTAGAGACTTGTTGATGCAGGCGTAGAGGGCGTTTCCCTACTCCAGTCTGCTGGATATGAGTGCTTGGGTGCCTGTCTTCCTTGCCTCCGTGGGGATCCATTTGAAAGGCCTTGCGGAGGATGCAGAGGGTGTTGAAGCAGCTGGAGGCGACAGCGTTGACCTGTTGGTTCATGGAGCGGGTAGAGTCGAGTACGATGCCGAGATTTCTGGTGCGGTCCGTGGGGGTTGGAGGGCTGCCAAGGGCAGTGGGCCACCAGGCGTTGTTCCATGCTGACGGGGTGGTTCCTGAGGACGAGGACTTCTGTCTTCTCCGAGTTGAGCTTTAGGCAGCTGTTGTTCATCCAGGATGCAACGTCCTGCATTCCTTCCTTGAAGTTGAGTCTGGTGGTGGTGGGATCCTTGGTGAGGGAGAGGATGAGCTGGGTGCGGTCGGCGTAGGATCCTATGCTGAGGCCTTGCTGTCTGAGGTTGATGGTTAGGGGGGCCATGTAGATGTTGAAAAGGGTTGGGCTGAGTGATGATCCCTGGGGTACTCCACAGTAGATTTCCGTGGGTTCGGAGAGGAAGGGTGGCAGTCTGATTCTTTGGCTTCTGCCAGTGAACAATGAGCGGATCCCGTCGAGGGTGGTTCCTTGTATCCTGGCATTGTGTAGTCTGGTGGCGAGTGTGCGGTGGGAGACGGTGTTGAATGCGGCTGACAGGTCGAGTAGGATCAGGGCTGCGTTGTGGCCTTGGTCGAGGAGGGTACGGATATCGTGGCAGCAAGTAGGGCAGTCTCGGTGCTGAGGTTGCTGCGGAATCTGAATTGGGAGGGGTCGAGGACGGAGTTGTCTTCGATGAACCTTCTTAGCTGTGCGTTGACGGTCTTCTCATTGACTTTTGCCCCGAAGAGGAAGAGAGAGATGGGCCGGTAGTTCTTGAGGTCCATTGGGTCTCCTGAGGGCTTCTTAAACAGGGGTCTGACTTCTGCGCATTTCCATTCGTCTGCGAAAGTGCTGGTCTTGATGGTGGTATTGATGGTGCGTCATAGTTCAGGCATTTTACAGCACACATAGAAAGAGGAAAAAACCTCTTGTGATTGTTTTTGTGCTGGAAGGCTTCCCATCCTGAGCAAAAATAATCCTCCCTGCAATGCAGGCACCTTTGCGTCATGGTGCAAAGGTGCCTGCATTGGTGCACATCCGCCCATTGCACCCCAGCACAAGGGAAAAGAACAAGAATGCACCATATCTGAGAGATACAGAGCATTCCTGCCCTTTTCTTTTGCCGTAGGGCAGCGCAGCATGAAGGTCTACGGCATAACCTCATAAGTGAGGGCTTTAATTCCTTACATCCTGGGATTAGTGGTGCCCATCCAAGCTGGGTCCATCTCGGGTAGATCAATTGCCATCATTTGCAAATGTTTTGTCTCCTTCACCAGACTGATGCTGACCTCCCTTGGCCATAATATTTGTAAACACTGAAAAAATGTTCGACCTTGTGGCATGGAACTTCATTTATAGTGCTCAGACGTCTGGGTATTCTTCTAAGATAATTGTAATCAACAGGGGCACAATCAGGATTGCCCCAGTCTCCTCTGTTCTTCACAGCTGCAATGGGGCCTCTTGTGGGCATCCTTCGAGAACATTAGAGGGGACTGCGTAGAAGGTAAAAGCAGCTAATGGTGTCTCTTTAGACAGAATGCATCCTTATGTTAGACAATCTGATGAGAACATATCAACAGTAGTGAGTGAGAGTGCACAATAGGGATCTCTAGTCTCTGTGGATATTTAAGCAAAATAGAAATCTTTCTGCTGACATCCAAATTGTCTCGTTCTGAGGTGGAGTTGCCAATGCAGTGGAGGGAGGAGTCTGTGTGGTGTCTGGGCGTTTGAATATGTAGAGTACAAAATCGTAGTTCGTAATAACTTTGGGACATGTGGAGAGGTGGATAAGGCTCCCGCTTGTAGTTTCCTGCTGGGCACGTTCTAGTGTTCAGGCAGGCACTAGTTTACCAGCCACTCCTTGAGGGCTGGTCCTTACACCCACCCCACATCCATCCAACACAGGCGTCACCGGTCAGGTGACACTGCTAATAAAAGAGCAAGAGTGCACGTGCTTGTCACCAGTTCAGTACAGTAACAAACGTGTGCCTGTGTCATCACTCACAAAGTATGTATGCCTAGATCCCACAACTTTACACCACTATCCATGGCAGCTAGAAATTGCTTGATAAAGATGGTCACACTCCTCAGGTTCCTACATTTATCAACTCCTCTGCTCCACCACCTCATTTGATTTCCTACACGATTCAGTGACTGTTAATTAGACTGGTGTGGGCTGGTAAACAACCATGAGCTGCCAGGGACTTCTTGATGGTCCCATAGATAAACAGAGTGATGGCAGTGCCTGGCATCAAACTCTACTATTATGTGTGCAGGCTTATTCTACCAGATGTTCCCATCACCTAATGCCTGGGTTACAAGAAGACAGCAGTACCATGCCCTTTAGACATGGTGGTATGAGTCCAGCAACTCGACCAACTGACCTAACAAACACAGTGGCTTGCAAGGTGTGGGTGTAGCACAGACTGGCTTAATATTACAACTCTGCGTTCTTATATATCAAATTGTGAGACTTGACAATCCACAGATACCAGTAGTGGAATGGCACACTCCCAGCCTGCTCGCTTGTGCCTTACACGCTGAAGGTGCAGAAAAAGAACAATGTCCCAACAGGTAATAGTATTAAGACAGTTAATTATGCATGCATACAGCATTGCTGGCACGGAAATAAGGAGAACACTCTTTGAATTGAATTGAGATAGTCAATCATCCTATATTGTAATACAAGTTCATGGTAGGGTATATACAGTTTCAAGCAGCACTGCATAAAACAAATTTGTGACAACCATAATGTACTTGGTGCTCAAAAACGTGTCTGTGGTGAACGTGGCGACGCAAGTGAGGGAGTGAACAGCATGAAGTAATGTACAGTGGGTGGCTCAAATTGTGTGACAAAGTGATATCACAGATTACAAAATTCTTTCAATTGGTATTGAGCCACATTTGAGAAGCTCGCCTGTTAATAAGCTGTTAAGTCAACGGCGTTTCGATCCTCATTAGTTCGGATCGTCATCAGGACTTGGTAGTCTGAGTAGGGGCGGGCTGAGAAGGAAATTAATTTGTACGCTCATAGACAGGATCATCTGGGAATAACTTTGAAGCCTGCATGGGGGCAGGGCAAGGATGCGCTGGGTGGCCGTCTGCGATCCGCCGATGGCCGGGCACGGGTCCTTGAAGGATCGGAGTGCAGGGGCAGGAATGAATCCGGAGGTTACCACGCTGAAGGATACCAATAAAGCATGTTTGGGCACTGCCTCAACTCAAGCTAGGAGAGATGACCAGTCTGCAGGTCTTTTTATGCTTCAGATTAAAACACGCATTGCAGTCACATGTTACATAGCTGAGTCCCCTGCGCAGCGGGTTGTCTTTTCACTTGTGCTACATTCTGCAGCACACATAGAAAGAGAAAAATGCCTACAAGGATTGTTTTTTTGTATTGTAAAGTGTCCCTTCCTGCACAAAAACAATCCTGCCTGTAACACAAGCCCCCTTGCACCATGGTGCAGCAGTGCCTGCGTTGGTGCTAGGCAGCCATATGTGCGCCTGCGCAGGTAGAGATGACGAGCACCATGGCTTATTAGGCATGCCGCTTTTCAGCTCTCTCCGATTCATTCAAAGCAGTGCAGTGTAGCAGCTTTGCTTGCTTTCCTGTGTTGCATGAACTATTGATAAATATTCCCCTAAATCTATACCTTTCGCTATTTTGTCCCTCGATATTCTGTGCACGATATTCTGATACCAAGATATTCCTATGTTTGATATTCCGTATTACAATTTCCATACTAAAATGAGAAATGCTGAACTGAAGTAATTACATAGGTAATGCATTGCATTGATTTAACTCATGGATATGTACAATATGACTAGGCTGCGATGCTTCATCCGACTGGACCTTTACTTGCAATATAAAAAATAAAGTTAAAACGATTAAAATAAAAAGAAGCATAAAAAGGCCAACTGTAAAAATGGAGTGAATACACTTATAAAAAAAAGTGAAAATATCCAACCAAAAATAAATTTAAACAAGGATGTACAATACTATAATACAATAGATCTAACATTTGAGAGAGTTAGAACTGGTGATGTAAATTACAATGTTTTGTACCTATATATTTTGGGTTGGAGTGTTGTGGGTGTCAGGGCTGGACTGGGAATTGAAACAAGCCCTGGCAAAGAGCTTGGTCGGCCCTGGGGTTTGTCGTGTCCACGAGGTTGGCACTGCGCAGCGCAATCACTCACGGACACAGGTAGGTGCAATCACGCTTCTTTATTTCGGTATTATACACAGCTAGTTACATGCACGTCCTTCTCCTTGGTCGCCCTGGTCGAATCTGTCCTCTTCCTGTCCCCTGACCGGATGTGGTGTCCGGTGACCTGGTCACCTCCCTCACGACCCACAGGGTCCTAGTGTCTACTGTCCCTACTGTCCTGTCGCCTTGTCCGTCGTCTTTCTGTCAGGTCATGACATCTCCCCCCTTGTTGCAAACAAACAGTTCGTGTCCCAGTTCTACTAATCACTCCGTGTCACCACCATTTACATTATTGCTCGTCGTTGCAGTGAGAGAGAGAGAGAGAGAGAGAGAGAGAGAGAGAGAGAGAGAGAGAGAGAGAGAGAGAGAGAGAGAGAGAGAGAGAGAGAGAGAGAGAGAGAGAGAGAGAGAGAGAGATTGTCAGTCTCGTCAATTCTTCTCCCCAATCTCTGTTTCCTACTTCTTTCTACGTAGTCTCTTTGTCCCTTTGCATCCCTTTCTTGGTCGTCGTTGTCTGCCGCCATCTTTCTTTCTGCTCTTCAGTTGTTCTCCGTCTTTTTCCAGTTTGCCAGTCGCTCTTTCTCTTTGTCGTTGTTCTCTCCTCTTGCTCTTCTTTCTGTCCTTCCATTGTCCTTCTGCTCTCTTTTTGCCGGCCTCTCGTCGCTTTGATCGTTCTTCTTTTGCCTCCGTTTTGTTTCTGACTCCTCTCTTTCTACAACCGCCTTCTGTTGTATTTGTTCTCTCTATTGTTCTTTTTTGTTCTCTTCCTCTTTCTTTGTTCCCTGAGTCTTCTCTTTGCTTGCTCTCAACAGAGCTGTTGTCTTTCTTATATGTCATTGTTATAAGGCCCATCGTTTGGGCGGTGCTGCTGCTCATCAGGCATGGCCCTGGTACATCACCTTGTAGAACATGAATGTCCTCCGTGTTTATCTTGTCATTGTATCTCAGTTCCTCTGTGAACTTCCCCAAGTTCGTCACTTCTTTCCTTGCCCCCCATGTGAAGATCTTTACCTTGGACGCTCTCAGGGTCGGCTTGACTTCCATTTTCTCATACTCCGATGCACACATGACATTGCAAGTTGCACCACTGTCCAGTACAAAGTCTGTTTCATACACCCCTACTCTTATCTTTGCATGGTCTGTCTTTCCTCGGGTGCTTCTGTCTGCTGGCTGTGGTGTTTCTCCTGTTTCTTTTTCCTTGCTCTGCTCAGTGTGCACCTCCGACATGTGATATAGTCTTTCTACTTTCTCTGTTTCCTCTTCTTCACCTGACCCTCGTGATGAACTCCTCCTTTCGTTGTCAACATATCTGACATGCCTTGTCGTCGATTCCTGTGGTCTTCCTGTTCTCACATTGTCGTCTCTTAATGGGGCACCTTGGCACATGCTGGCGTAGTGATTTCTTCCACCACATCTTCTGCACGTCTGGCCAAAGGCGGGGCATTGACCTCTGTGTGGAAACTCCATTCCACATTTGTAGCATGTTCTTTCCGGTCGTCTCCTCTCTTTTTGTTCCCTCCAGTCATTTCTTCGTTGGTCTGTGCGATATCTGCTTGTCGTAAAATGTGCGTTTTCCGTTTCAACGCTCTTCCCTCTTTCCATTTCCTTGGCATGTTCATCTGCTCTCGCCTCTGCTCTCGCTAGTGACAGGATGTTCTCCAATGACGTTGGTTCCTTAAGTATCCTTGCTCTGAATCCTGTGTCACGACAGCCTTCTATGATCCGTAGTCTGATTGCTTGCTCGTTATCAAATTTATCAAATTCACAATGTGTCACCAATTTCCTCAGCCGTGTCGCGAAGTCGTCTAGTGTTTCGCCGACATGTTGACATGCGATGGTAAAAGTATACCGTTCGAAATCAATGTTTCGTTGCGGGTCGAATTTGGCTGTTAGACATTTTTTTAGTTGGTCATATGTTTTTGTTTCATCAGTCGGCAGTGTCACCAGAAGTTCTTCTACGTCGTCCCCTGCCAAATTCAATAGTAGTCCCAGTTTCTTTCCAGCTGCTACATCTGTGTCGTCTACATATCTTTCGAACCGTCTGATCCACTTTTCCCACCTTATTCCTATTTGTGGCTCCGATAGGTTGAACGGTAGTGGTCTCCTGTATTGTGCGTTAGGCTTTGGATCTGCCATTTTCCTTCTTTGTTTATCTGTTCGTTCCTCTTTTATTTCCTCCTTTTCTTCTTCTTCTTTTGTTCTCTTGCTTTTTCCTTTGTTTTCTTCTCCTTTTGTTTTGTTTTATTGTAATCTTTCTACTTTCCTTTTTTCTTATGTGTCTCTTTTATTGTTTTCTTCTCTCTTTCTTTGTTTATTTCTTCTTTGTCTTCTATTTTTTTTGCTCTCTCTACTTTCCTTTTTCTTATGTGTCTCTTTATTATCTCCTTTTCTCTTTCTTTGTTTATTTCTTCTTTGTCTTCTGTTTCTGTTCTTTCTATGCTTTTTTTCTCTTTCCTTTATTGTTTTCTGCTCCTTTTTCCTTATTGCCTGACTCCTTGATGGCCACTCTCCTTATTTCTGTGCCTTTTTCGCTTTTGTCCTTTTTCCTAAAATGGCCGCCGCTCTTCTCGTGAGATTTCGCGTTCGAAATCTCGCTTGCCTGGCCCCAAAATGGCCGCTTCCCCGTTCTCGCCTCTGATTGGCCTAGCCGCCTGATCTCAAAATGGCCGCCGAGACTCTCGCGAGAGCTCGCGCCTATTTTGAGATTTCGCGCGTTCCTTCGCGCTTACCCCAGTTTTGCCGGATTGTTCGTCAGAGGCGGTCGGGTGGGCTCCGATGTCGCTTCTTTTTGCTCTTCTTCTTCACTCTTCTTCTTTTGGGCACATCCAGGGTGGGCACCTGGTTCTTCCAATGTCGATGGCGCCAAGATGCACGTCGGTTCCCTTCACACCCTTCGTCGCCAGTTGTCGTGTCCACGAGGTTGGCACTGCGCAGCGCAATCACTCACGGACACAGGTAGGTGCAATCACGCTTCTTTATTTCGGTATTATACACAGCTAGTTACATGCATGTCCTTCTCCTTGGTCGCCCTGGTCGAATCTGTCCTCTTCCTGTCCCCTGACCGGATGTGGTGTCCGGTGACCTGGTCACCTCCCTCACGACCCACAGGGTCCTAGTGTCTACTGTCCCTACTGTCCTGTCGCCTTGTCCGTCGTCTTTCTGTCAGGTCATGACAGGGTTGTGGGGGGAGATGGGGGGAGAGCGGGGTTGTTGGTGGAAAGCTTTGTGTCTCTTTTGTTGCTGGGAGCCGATATTGCAGCCAAGCTGCAAAATGGGCCCCCGGTAGCAAAAGAACGCCCCCCCCCCCCAGGGGTCTAAAACAGGCCCCCACCCTGGCGACCTACCGGGTAAATGCCTGGTGCTCACTACAGCCAGTCCGGCCCTGGTGGGTGTATGTGGTGTGAAGTGGAATCATGTGGGTTGTATTGGAATTGTGTGGTGTGGAATGGATGTGTGTAGTGGAATTATGTGGCATGGTGAATGGATAGGAGTGAGAGCTGCAAAGAATAAATAGAAAGGAAGAGAGAGGGATATGTAGTTTGTGCTGGAAGTGGTGAAGCAACTCTGGACAGAGGAGCAGAAGGAGTTTGTGAGAAAGAAGGGGAGAGAAGGCGACAGACACATAAAGACTTTTAAAGAGGAAGCCTGGGTATGCAGAAAACACCCCAAGAAGAGGAGGAGAGCATGCGATTAAGGGATGTAAACTTTGAAAAGGCACAGGAAAGAAACTGTGTTTAGTAGGTGTGAGCAGGCAGTATATAGCAGAGATAGGAAGTTTGGGGGATTACAGGGGTCAGTGGGATTGTGAGATAAGAGGGGTGAGGCAGTAGACAGTTTTGTTTTCAAATATATCAATTTAAGTTAACATTCCTGACTATAAAAAACGTACATTTTTCACAAGTGGACTGAGAGCACAGGTTGGTTAAAATGTATCCAGTTTATGGGTCAAGAGGACACACTCAAATTGGTGGGGGTTGGTGGAAATTGAAAAGGGAGACTGGTTTTATAGGAAGGTTTGAGATGCAAGGAGAAAAACTCAATCTGGTCACAAATATGTGTGGACCTGTAGAGAATGTATGTATTAGTTAAAAAATACGATGCAAAGAGCTGATTTTCTGAAACTACTGTACTGCAAAGATATTTTCTGTTTATATAACGGTGTCCTACAACATAGTTTGGCAAGTTAACAGTTTTCTCAGAATTCTGAAGACCGTTCAAAATGATACACAACAGTCAAGAAGTCTGCCGAATTCCTTTAATGAAAAGTAAAGTGAATGTTCATATGGCTTTACAATAAGTCAACGACTCCACATATTTTTAATAAAATCTACTTTTAACCAGTTTACTGCGGCCCCGATTTTCCCGCAGTGCGGCACTTCCGCAAAACGGGCGGGGACGCGTCGGCCATTGGCCGACGGCAGCACTGGGGAGGTAGTGCTGCCGTTGGCCAATGGCCGACAGCAGCAAGGAAGGGGTCATGAAGCATATATGCTGGGTTTGACACATGGGATAAATTATTCTGCTAACATTTTTCTGTTTTAATAGTGTACGCATGCGGATTTAACATTTTGTAGCTGGATTTGTTTATGAGGCGATGCACAGATACCAATCTTTACGCATGCTCTTTTCAAGCGCGCGAAAACTGGAGAATGTTTTGGCAATAACCATTCACCTGCACACACTCTCACAGAGACCACTTACTTAATTTGGCAGTAGTAACATATCTGCTGAGATAGGTGCACCACTAGTAGTGCTGGAGTTAGGAAACATGTGAAAAAATGTCCACCCTGCCTGCAACGCGCACCAGGAACTGAAGTTCTGCAATGATGTTGGTTAATAATCATAAATCAGCAAGCATATGTAAACCCTATTTCTATAACTTGCCATGAAGAGGGTCGGTAGTAGAAATTCCGCTCTGTTTTCCAATACTGCAGTGTTTTTTTTGGATGCCGTGCCTAACACTACTGCACAACACACACAAACAAATGTGAATCCTCCGCCCTTAAAAAAATCAGACTAGGCTAAGCAAGGCTGCAGGTGCAGCAGCAGATTGAAGGGCTGATTAGCATCACTTGCAGAGTAATGTAGCTCTGAAAAATAACTCTTTCCAGAGTGGACCGAGAAGCCATCTTGGTGAGGTCCATTCCCTTGGAGCATGCCCAGTGGCACAAAGAGCTAACCATAACACTTATGTTGATAGTGCCTCTCAGATATCATTCCCTGTATACCTATGCAGATCCATAATACCAACTTACTGCTGACTGAAAAGGTGCTGTGCCAATTCATGTGTGGATCAGGTTGTCAGTAGGCATCACGTGGTTCCTGGCAGCATGTGAGGACAGGCAGTGATCTTAGCGTAAAAAGAAAAAAAAACACGTCCGCGCTCACTCCTCCTCCCAGCAGCCCAGCTGAAAGTAACAGATGACAACAAAGAACCTCCTCGTCCCACACACTACATGAGGTATTGTTCTTGAGAAAAGCAGGGATGCATACACCTCCATCAAGGACTATAGCTAACTTTTCACTGTGGAAATGCAGAGAAAACACACTTGCTTAGTCTTGACCAAACGCACAAAGTTAGGCTGCATAATATGTTACAGAGGTTTTGAACTAAAGAAAAGCTGGGATGCATACACTTCCATCAAGGACTGCCGCTAACTTTTCACGGTGAAACATCCAGAAGACACCACCTACGTCCAGTGGTCGAATTGAGCGGGAACGGCAGGGCACGGCGTGCCCCTACTTCATTAATTCTGTAGATTCCGTTCCCCTACTTTTTTATTATGAACATGCGTCCCTGGACGTCAGAAATATTCTGTTCGTGGACGGGCAGGGAGCAGAGAAGGAAAAGGTCTCTGTCTCCTGCCGCTGGCAGCTGCCCCCTCTTTCTTACTCCTATTCCCTCTCGTTCTGTCTAACTCCTTCTCACTTTTCCGAAAATCATGAATCAAGAAATGGTTCTCACCGTCTCTTCCTGTCGTCCATTTGTACCCCGTAAAATGGATGCAAAAAAGAAAAACACTTTTGCTGGAAATGCCGTTTTGAAATTTTTCTAATCCAAAGTGCAGCCTCGGAAATAAAATGTTCAAACTCTGAAAAATAATTAAAGAAAGCAAGATGGAGTGTTCTTAAATTGTTCAGGTAATTTTTTTCAAACCCCAACACATTAGCGCCACTTTACAGAGTTTGCCAGTAAAGCGCTACTTTTGTTTTCTTGTCTTTCTTTGAACAGCATTGTTTTCCTCCAGTACCTCCTACCTGGAGGCAGGGCCGGCACTAGGCTTGGACAGTGTGGGCAGCTGATGGCACTCTGCCTGCCAGGATGGGGCCCACCACAATGGCAATTAACACCCCACTAGTCCTCGTGTATGTCTGCCGATCAGAGTGAAAGAAATGCTTCACAAACGGGCTCATGGGAGGTCGTCCCCCTTCCTGGGGCCTCTAAGGGATGGTGTGGGAAGGCCTAGGGGAGGGTACACCTCTCAGGCAGCCAGTTCAGAGACTCGGCAGGGCGCCCATTGTCAGCACTTTAGCCACACAGGTTTAACTCAGCCCCCAAGCAATTCTCACACCTTCAGTTCGAAATGGGCTGTACAAGAGTTGCTTGGGGTGGCTGAGAAGAGGAGCTGCGGCCCAAGTGGAGTCTGCACAAAGCAGCTTCCCTGAGATCAGAAGGTGTCACTTATGTAGATTTCAGGGGCCTCCCACATTCCCTTTTGCCCAGGGCCCCGAAAATCCTAGGACCGGCCCTGCCTGGAGGTACTGCAATACCTGGTTGATGGGTGGATTGGAAAACGAAATGTGTACGGCGGCTTTGTGTTCACAAATGTGGTCTTTTGAAACCATACTGCTTACGTTTTGTAAGCATATAAGCAGTGGGCATTGAAATGGGTCCTTTCTGGGCCCTGTAGTTATGTCCTTAACTTTTCAGGCAAAAATACTTGTTGATTTCTGAATAATGACTGTAAAAGCGTTAAGTTCACCATGTTCCTGCTGACATTTTACATGCTTTATTAAATCTTTCATTCCTTATGAGTGTTTTGCTTTTCCAGGATGTTGTTACCTTTTCTTTTAGGCAGCATATTTCTCTTGCCTAGTGTGTAATTTGAATTGAGTTGCATCCAGTTATTTATAGCAGGTCAAATTGGATTGTAGCTGAAGGCAGTATGAGTTTCTCTCAGTGGAGCAGTATGGTGTTCAGTGAGGGAGCAGATGTAGCACTGGGGGCAGAGCTGCTAAATTTAGAACTGGGGAACCAGGTTCAGCCTTCATGAACAGTCCCCCAGACCACTCTCCTGAGGGAGCACATTCCCATGCCAGACCTTAGAAGGCACCTGAAAATCACTGGTGTGTTAGCACCAGCAGGTGAACCTTAGCAGTGGCAAGTGTGGGTTCACCTTGAAGGCTTCCCCACCACAATCCATACTGAAGTTCACCTCCAGTCTTGTGGGCAGGCCTACGAAGTAGCAGACCCTAGAGCAACAGTGACTCTGTCACCGAGGTCAATCAGTAATAGGACACGCACAGCCTGTATTCGCTGAGTGTAGCTACTGTTGGTTGTTGTCGCGTGCAACTCGGGCTTCTCTTTCTGGACCAAACTGAGTAACATGAAACACGATTAGCAAGCAACCCCTCTGTCACTGAGGTCCCAGGACCCCTGAGAAGAGCTGGCTCTAGAGCGGTGCGACTGGTGTGACCGCAACGGGCGCTGACTTTGAGTGGGGGCATCGTATATTATGGTTTTAAAAGCACTTGCTGCCTCCTTCCTGGCCGCCAGCTATTTTCGGCAATAATAAAAATGTCATACTCTGATGAATAAACTTCTTCCTAGAGCGAGATCTGAATTTTGTATATTGGAAGTTTTGACTCATGGAAAGATAGCGCAGAGGGTTAATGTGCCTGCTGCAAAGAAAATGTACTAGGCCCATCACAAAGTACACATATTGTAAATAGGTCAGTGGGTTAATTGTTTTGTCAGTGAGATCCTTTTGCTACTTGCAGTTTATAAGTTAAAATCCTAACAAAGAACACTGAGCTATTAACTTTCATCTAAGAGCTGCATACAAACTGTAATTGTATAAACTAGAGCGTTATAGTTTTTTCCCTAAGCCTTTGATTATCCTAATGTTGCAAAAAGAGTTATTTTTGATACAAATCAATAATGATTTTTAAAGAGAACCCCCAATCATGGTATTAAGTTTTAAATTCTGAGTTTGTGTTTCTCCAGGCCAATCACTATTAAACTATACTGTCTACTAGTATGGTTATCATGTGACTCCTACACCTTGTAGTCCGTTGTCTTATGTAACATTTCCTATACAGTCATTTACACACGTAAAATTGATTGTCTCTGTGTATATTGCTGACGACAGAAACTCCATGGCTCGGAAACAAATGGCTCGTGCTTCCGGTTTTAAGCATTTTTGGGACATTCTGTGATTAAAATAAATTCACAAAGTGGAATATGTTTCTAATGTCAATAGCTCATATTAATCGTTAAATAATCATGTGTATCCATTGGTTGAATTACATAACATACTAAGCTGTAACTGGTCAGTGAAATGCCACACAAATACTAAAGATTGGGATGTTTTGCGCATCCTGGCCACACCTCTAACTCCGCCCACTGATCCAATCCTCAGGTTATTCCCGCCCTCTGATTTTCCACCCACAGTTCCCCTACTTTTTTTCCCCACTTCGACCACTGCCTACGTCACGTTATGTGTTGTAACTTCACAACTGGGATTCACACTTGCGCAGTGATTCAGCTTAAAGCCCTCCACACTTCAAATAGTGCTTGTTGACAGTAGCCAAAACAATTAATAAAAAAGAAAATTTGACGAAGCATGAAGTGTATCTGCCTGCCATGGAGAGGGAAGGGAGCGTCTTACTGCAGATTTGGCTTGTTTACGTGACACAGAGTATTCTGTTGTTTTCCAAACAGTGTGGTTGGTGCGGCGCCCCTGGCTACGTTTTACGGCGCACTGGGGTGCCTCGACACACATTGTGAACCACTAAAAAGCTGTTAATTTTAATTGAAGTAAAAAAAAAAGAAGCAATCTCAGAGGGGTCCTGTGGGTGGGCAAGCAATGTTGTGGGAGGGGTAAGTGGGTTGGCATGCTTAAAGCGAAAGCAAAAAATCTAAGAAAGCATAAAACGAGGCAGCCGGCATGGAGTAGGAATGAGCATCTTTAAAAGATAAAGAATGGCGTCCATGATCGGGTGCCACACTGAGCCATGAAAACACGTGGACTCTGGCTTCCTGAAGCGGAGAGCAGAGAGCCTGTTGTGCTTGCAACAGCAGCTAGGAGAAAGTGATTAAGAAAATAGTGCTCACTAGCAGTAAATAAAACCTACATGTAACAGGGCAGTCCTCGTGGGAGGTTACAACAGGAGAAAAGGAGGGACTAAGGAGGGACTACTAAGCCTATTAACAATTCAAAAACCACCATTTACAAAGGACAGTATTAGGAGCCAATTGAAAAGATGGCCAGAAAGTGGGCACAAGCGCTGCCTAGGCAAGACCTAAAAAGCCTTAAATGAAAGCCGAGATTGGCTCACCAACATTAGCACTGAAGTGACAGTTTTCTGGGCTGTGCACATGCTTACAAGCAAAATGCCATCAATCACAGTAAAGAGAGGTAACAGCTGAAAGAGGTTTTACCCATTTCCCCATGCTGTATGTTGTGGTGGGGAGAAGCAAAATATACATGACACTTAAACAGACCAATGGAAGAAGAGGGCTTACCCAAAAGCCCTTTATGCAAATATGTGTATGTATTTCGGCGAGACACCTAAGTTACCTCTAGGTGAGAACTAAAATTTAGAGACCCAGACAACACTATGTTCTTCTCCTAATCACTTCTTTCAGCACATACATTCAAGGTAATTACCTTTTTGTTGGCTCTTTGTACATTTATTTTAAAAGGTTCTGTTATGGACAGCTGAATTGACTTTTTTACAACTTACCGCTGCAGTGGCTAATAAGGTATTGTAAATAAATAGCCCGCCTGTAGCAAAGCATTCTCCTACACTGACCCTTTCTCTAAAGTTCTGCTACATTGCATCTGCCAGCCTCAGTTATTATTCCCCAAGGTGTAAACTGAAGCCAAAGCTCCTCAGCTCTATTTTTTTAGAACTGGCGTTCAGGTCCTAAGCTAAAACACATTTAGGACTCCAACGCAATGTGTCTCCTGAGACAGGGAAGGTATGGCTTGCCAGAATAGACAGGAGCTGTAATAGCGACTAGGCATCTGCAGAGAACATTCGCAGATCGCTTTAGAAAAGCACATCCATGATTTAGATACTTCTAACCATGTTCTGGGACAATTTCTCTGGTCTGATTTAAGAGTTTGGAGAAAACTGAAAATCTTCCAAATTCGGAGCAAACTCAAAATGCAGAGTAGAATCCACCAACTCATTTTCCTCCATCATAGAGATAATCGTGTGGAGAGGCACTCGGGCTTCGCGTCACGTCCTTTCTGCTGATGGACATTGCACCGCGTAAACAAACAAGGCAGCAGATGCAGGTGGCATAGTGCCATCACAAGGTGGCAAGAGGGAGTGGGGTATATAAAGAAAAGAGAGAAGAGTGGGGGCAGGGAGGGCACAAAATAAGAAAAACGAGTTGGGCAGTAGAAACATCTGGGTCACAGACCCCTGGAAACAAAAAACGCAGCCGCTCTTCCACAGAAATACAGAAGAGAGGCAAAAAAAGCAGGTATATGGATAAAGTGGGAGGAACAAAGAAAAATAATGTAATCACTTCAGGGCAAACACTGGCACCTAGAGAATGGCAATAGCAGATCAGGAACTACAGATCAGTTTTCTCTGTATATGCTTAACTTATAGATTTTATGTGGTCTCCAGCTGCAGGTTGTATGACAGGAGTACGCATGGCTAAACCATGCGTGCCTCAATAATGCGGTCCCACCAACAAATGCATCTTAACAACGCATTGTTTACCACGCATGACTTTACCACGCAATTTTGTTTAAAGGCATGATTGGTAAAGGAATAGTGGTTAAGGCAATTCACCCTGAAAACTGTCTCTCCCCCCTGCCCTGAGCCCTACAACATGCCCCCACATCTTTAAAACTACCCGACCCCAGCCCCCCCGGCCTGAGTCCTAAAACTGCCCAAATTTGTTCTGTTTCCCCTCACCCTGAACCCTAAATCTTGGCTCCCACGTCCTAAAAACTACCCCGACCCTAGGTCCCTCCTCAAATCTCTAAATCTCGCCCCCCAACCCTATAAACTACCCTGACCCCAGCACCGCACCCTATGCTCTAAAAACTGACCCACCAGGAAAACTTCGCCCCAAGCCCTAAAACATGGCCCCCAGCCCTAAACACAACCCTCACCCCAACTCTAAAATCAGCCCCAGTCCTAAAAACTCCCCTTCTACATCCCAAAAATCGGAACCAGCCCCACTTACCAGACTTCCTCTCCCGCTCCTTCCCATTCCTCTCCCTGCCCATCTGCACATCTGGACCGGTCACTGCCTTACCCAAGGATATGCGATGTTACGCAAACGTGGTTCCGCTTGTGGAGAAAGAGCATGAGTGGCTCAGCCCTCATTGTCAAGGCTGTGTCCCCCAGCTGTACTCTGAGTTCTGGAAGACTGGGATAAGAAACAGTTTCTTGCCTGTGTAACTGCTCCACCACTTACTGACAAGCCCCAAACGCTGTTGCATTTTCATGATCTGTGTCGCTCACATGCACTAGTTGGTAAAAAGACAATCTGACTTAAGAATGACATATAAGCAGTAATAGTTTTGCCTGGCAACACCAAATAAACATGGGTCTAATGAACGAATTAAATAGAAAAGGAGTTCTTAGAGATCCATTTATTTCCTTCAAGTAGATGTAACATTAAATTATTTAAATAATTTAAGTTAGTAAATTACTTTCAACAATGTCAGACACATTTCCTCCCTTTGAAAAGGTTTATTGTTCCTCAGTTGCACACATTAAGGCAGTGGTACGTAAACAATCTATACTACTATTATAAAGAGAGAACACAAACCTTTGAGCCAGGTAAACTACAAAAGTAATGCACCAATCACTACACCCAATACACCATTTGAAAGGGGAGATGTGGCAGAAGGACATAGGCTATAGATATGTACACCATATACATTAAAAAAGCAAAACGCCAAAAGTGGTAAAGTAGTCCCTTGGGGGTGTGGTCATGGCCGTGGGCGTCTCAAACAACAAATGTGGGCATTTACAGGGCCACGCTAAGTGCAAATAACAAACGGTAGGCCAAGCGACTTCATAACACACTTAGGTATGCACACATAGAGCGCAAATGCGCTTTCACTGAATTTAGAACGCACAATATGCAGACGTAGAGCGAAAATGCGCTTTCAATGAATTTCTAACAAACATTTGCAAATCCCAACACATACAGCGGAAATGCGCTTTCAATGAATTTAAATTCACACATACAGCGCGGTAACACCAATATACAAAAACAGCAGAGGTGCGCGATAGAAGAAATATACACACATATGTTGCAGTTACCCAGACAACTTTAACGCCTTCGCATTAAAAACCGGGCGGGCCTTCCATCGACGAGTGTCAAATGACGCCACACAGGGGGCAGGATTAATCGCATACTACACCAATCACATCGCACTAAAGAAAACACACACACGACTTCGGCTTACCAAAAAAAAAAGTCTTTAACCATTGGCCATTGACTAACGACGTCACAGGGGGGTAAACACGAACAAAAAAAGTCGACATTTCTTAAGGAGAAACGCAATCGACTGCGCAGTAACGAGACTTTCTTCACATCTTGCGGACAAGATAAAACGCTTACAATAAGATATACGAATAACGAAAATAACACAACTGCCCATAATCACTCTAGCACTGCCAGGACTTCACCACACAATTGACAAAATGAAAGGGAAACTTCTTTGAAGGGATACAAAAACGAACACACGGAAAGAGCCTTCGAAAGAAAAAAAAACATTAAACAGGTGACACGTCACTTTCCTCACATCTTGCGGACAACATAAAACGCGGAAAACAATACATACAAATTAAAAAAATAACACAAGTGGGCCAAATCAGTTGAACAGGGCCTTGCACAGACAACTCTTCTGCGGGGCGGGCGGGGGCCCTGAAGCAGCCTTTTGCTCCCGGACATCGTTGGGACGGGCTGCTAGTAAGCAATAATTAAAATGTATCCTGCAGTATTTGAATCTGTTTCATGAAGAGTTCTTGTGCCAAGCTGCTGTTTTGTAGTCCTCCGACGGTGCTAGGATTGTGCTGTCAAGTCATCAGAAATTCCAGAGGTGAAAAACTAGGACCCTGCAGCCACTTATCTCTTAAGTTAAAAAAACAAATTCCTACAAACGATGTATATCACCTTTCCATATTAAACTGATGTCAGCCTCCAACCGAAAGTTAAAACACTTTGGAGGGCTTCTCAGGTCTTTGGGCCATATGTATCAAGGCCAAATGGGTTCGCAAACGCCGAAATTCACAGAATTTCGGCGTTTGCGAACTCATTTTCGCAAAATGGTATGTATGAAAGAATTTAGGGGCAAAATAAGGAATTGCAAAATTTGCGATTCCTTATTTTGCGATTTCATTTAAGGAATCGCAAATTTTGCAATTCCTTAAATGCAATGTATTAAGCAATAAAAAATTACAAAATGCCCTTAAGGAATCGCAAATTACCACCAACTTCTAGTTGGTGGTAAGTTGCGATTTCCTTGAAAAATGCAAATTCCTGCATTTTTCAAAGTGCCATGTGACGCACATACATGCCCTTGGGGCATGTATGTGCACCACATGTGCACCCATGCTTACTTTTGGGGTGCAACAGGGTGTCCTTTGGACACCCCTGCACCCTTGAAATTATTCTCAATTTGCGATTAGCAAATTGCGAATCGCAAATTGAGAATAAATTCCCATTCCTTCCGATGGGCCAGGAGGCCCATAGAAATGAATGGGAAAGTATTCCTTAATTGCAAATTCGCAATTTGCGAATTTGCAATTAAGGAATATCAAGAAATCGCTAAAAAAATAGCGATTTTCTTGATACATACCAATTAGCGATTCTGAAATAGCTAATTGGTATCTTGATACATATGGCCCTTTGTGTTCATGTCCTGATGAAGGGAAGGAATTGAGTTAAGGCCGACACACATTGACACCCTAGACATGAGGACTGATAAATGAGAAACTCGTATATAGTGCATGACATCAATTTTTTTTTTTTAAATCTTTATTAATAGGAAGGAATAGTGGTTAGTCAGCATCATACAGTCATATGGTATTGGTTACAGTTTGTACATTTAACTTTTCGTACGTGACAAGAAGCATCACTGTAGCAAGGACTGTGCTGCATTAAACCTTTGAAGACTCGTAGACACGTTATCAGGTGGTCCATTCGCATGTACCGTAGTCTTCTATTTCCCCCCCCCTTCGTGTATGATTCAACTGTAGCATCACTTTTTATAGTACAGAAATAACAAACATCCCTCCCCCCCCCAACTATGTGTCATCATTGCCATTGTGTCTCCACCCACTTCCCGTACCAGCATTTTTCTCAGCGTGTACGTCGGTACATAGCTAGGTCAAAGCTAATAATATCGTACTGTTGTTTTGCTGAGATTAACACCCCCTATCCGCTTTGCTACTCCTCCTCCCCTTCTGAGTCCAGGTCGTCTCCCTCCGGTAAGGGGTCGCAGATTTCTCCTCTGTATATATTCCACGCCGCCCAGACTTTGTTCCACTTGCGGGGCGCCGTGCGTAGGACATAGACTGCCCTTTCTGTTACCATCAGGATGTCCATGTTCTTAGCCCACCTGCTTGCGGTGGGTAGTTCTGGTGCGCCCCACTTCTGTACTATATCCCGCTTGGCCACTGTCATAGCCAAAGTTGCCCAAATCAGTTCATATCTACCCAGGTCATTGGGGTCCCAGATGTTCAAAAGGCATTACATCAATTTTTAAAGGTACGGAGAAAGGCATTATCTTCTATATGCAACCAAAGACACTGACATTTAAGATTTGTGCATTGAAGCAGTTTGGCACAAGGGCACCACTTAAAATAGAGTCAAATACTACAGAACGTATTTTAATTACTGCTGTACTGCTGTACAGTACAAAATGGGAAACCATGTGTCCTCAGATCAGAGCCAGTCCTGGGGTTTCCTGAAATCCCTGGTCATGAGAGAACAAGTGACTGATTTACTGGGCGAGTTATTGAGTGAATTATAAATCTTTTCAAAGGAAGACGATGTCCTTGTCATGGTCGAGTATGCGAGGTAAATCAATCCACTAACTACTGATTTAAAATTAAACAAACAGTCAGACAACACTTGCGATGCACAATAGGTCGCCAAATGTAGTACATGTACCTGGCTTCTCGATTAATAGTCACAGACTAGTGTTTCACCCCCGTCTTCCCAGCCAAGCTATGCTCTGTTGCTTTACCTGCTCCCAGCTGTAGCTGTTATGGGATCTGTTGCCCAGTTTGATGAAGTAATTTGTTGCTGATCACACATATGATTATGTGGAAAGTTGGGTTTATGAAGCAGGTTCACTCATATCAGAGCTGACATTGCAACGAGGTAAACTTTTATACAACACTGTGGTGACAATTCCATACCAAGTTGAACTTAAACAATTCAGCAAATGAGGTCTGGTTCTGTTGTACAAGGTTCGACCCCCAGATATCTGTGTGTCACAAGCATGGGGTTTCAGATTACTCCATGTGTTCTGGCTGCCATGTTTCACGTCCCAGATTTCCCTTCCGTAAAGTCATTTTGTACATTAGTCCTGTTAGTATAATAGAAGTGAACCAAGATTATAACTTCCCAAAATGAATTTAATTCTTAAACAAATAGTTGTTGCATGGTGTCATCTGGTCGTGATTTACTCAAATGGGAAGCATCTGCCCTTACCTCAGTGACTGAAATCCCTGGCCAGGAGTGAGTGAGTAAGGGAGGGAGTGAGTGAGTGACCAAAGCACCATAGCATCAAACACCCAAAACCTTATTACACATATGGCGCAATATTCCTTTAAAGAGGAGCACTGTGCACACAGAGGGAAAGTGCGACCTATTATAAAGAATGCACTGCCCTTGTGCTGTCCGGGAGGCGTGCATCAAGTGAGACACGGAGCAACTGCTTCAAAGCTGCTCCATGTTTCACCCGCAACCAGCCTGCAATTTTAAGGGGGATCAGAGATCAGTGACTGCACCCGCTTGCAGGGGGATTTCTTGAGGGTCCAAGGAACCCCTTTTCCCCCTCCAGAGAGCTGTCTTTATGGGGCTGCCAAGCATATTACTAGTTTCCTCTCCACCGGGGGAAAGAAAGGGGGCCCATCATTGGTTGGCTACTGCTCCCTCTCCATAATATTGTGGATTAGCAGATAGGGGCAGCTCATAATCAACGGAACGGTTTTGCTTATTTTCCTGAACTGTAAGGAGAGGAAGCAAATTACATTTAGCAAGACACTTCAATTTTTGTGTTTCGGAGGCAGGCACACTGGAATTATGCGATTTGCAGCTGCTGAATTTTTCTGCATAGCTATGAACTTGCTGCATTCGCCACATAATCCATCATCTGCTAAATAAATTGCACACTTTAACAAAAGAAAAATTCTAATCCAAACAGGGCAAAAGTTACTAAAACTGAAGTGACCTGTGTTGCCAACCAGTGGAAAATGCAAAAAGAACAATTGATGGACAGAAAGCAGAACAATGTCATCGATTCACCCAAATACAGAGATCTGGGAGTAAGTCCATCGTTTTCTTGCTCCTCATGCCATTCCAGTTTGAACCCAGCCATATGCAAATCAGTCTTGACCCTGCTCCAGTGTTGACGTTGGTCCTAGGCTAACTGTACCATTGGATTAAAGCTAGCCTGTATGATATGGGGTTATGTCCCGAAACCGGTTCCAGGATGCTTGTTTCCGGTCCTGGGAGGGCCAGGCTTGGCAGTTCAGTCTGGACTGTTCCTATGAGGCACAGGGTCAAGACTGATTTGCATATGGCTGGGTCTTCACTGGGGTGGCATGGTAAGTAAAACAACAATGGATTTAACCCAGATTTAACATTCAAACCAGTGAATGTTTGATTTGCTGTGCATTCAGTCCATCACCTGTGTGTCGTCTGCTTTCTCGCCCTAAGTGTGCAAGGTGTGCGCAGACGTGGGTCCCGGGCTCACGGTGCCACTGGATTCAAGCTAGTATGGCTGATGAGAAGTGATGCCTCGAAACGGGTCCCAGGATGCTTGTTTCTGGTCCAGGGAGGACCTGGCGTGGCAGTTCGGTCTGGACTATTCCCATGAAGCACAGGGTCAAGACTGATTTGCATATGGCTTGGTCTAAACTGAGGTGGCATGGTGAGCAAAAGAATGATGGACTGGGGGTGAACTTTGTATTTGCTCTGCATTCCGTCCTTCACCTGTGTGTCTTTTGCCACTCAGTGGACGCCTGTATGCAAAGGTTGACTGATCATATTTAATTTGCTTATTACTGTTTTTGGATGTTAGAGTGGTCCTAATGAGGTAAAACCTTTGCTGCAACAGTGTCAAGATGTGAAAAAATGAAAAACGTATGTATTAAAACTACCACAAAGTATGCTGCATAATTTGCCTTTACTTGCTGCTAAATTTTGTAAATCCTGCTGCAGAATGTTTCCCTTCTTTGCCACATAATTCCAGTGGTCTTTGTCATAGAATATGTGTTTTCTGGCAGTTTTTTCCACTTGCCGTGTGCGTGTATCAAAGGCTTGTCTGAATAGGTCTCTTTTACTTCCTTCCTATATTGAAGTCTCCTCACTGGTTGAACTGTGGCTGTTAGGTGTATTTTATTCATGTATATAGTCTTACACTGCGTTGACCAAGGCCCCTGGACATTGGATAGTTGCATCGAGACTTAAAGTAGAAAATGTACAATAGGTACAAAGATACTCATCGTTCAGGATGTACTGATAGAGTCCACACTGGAGTTAAGGCTTTGTGAATTCAAAAAGACTTGTACAATGTGTGCTCAAGGTCTGAGGACAGGAGTACAAAAATCACTGTTTCATAACTAGTTTGGCATAGAAATCACTGGCACAGTGGCTGTCAATCTAGGCTTTTTCGTATTTTGAGTTCGGTGTTAGGGATGTTGTGATTAGGAGCTTTCCTGATAGGGAGTGGCAGCAAATTCCAGGGTTTAGGGCAGCTCTGGAAAAAGATTGGTTCATGGTCCTTTCTTCAAAGCTTTTGGGGGATTCCAATTCCATTTTGCATTTGTATTTATGGATAGATCAAGACACTTTGAGCTTCCATGCAAAGTATCTGAGCATGTTTAAGCACGCTCTCCTGGATTAAAGTATTAGCAAGCTTAAAATGACATCTCAAAATGGCACCTCGCTCCAGTGAGAGCCTCTTGAGGTCCTTCAATACCAGAATGTCGTGAGGTCAGTGGCAGGCTCCAACCACTAAACGAGCAGCAGCATGAAAGACTGCTTCAAGTGGTGTCCACCTTGTTTTAGGAGGCCAGCTAGGAGGTCATTGCCACAGTGTATCCCCTTTAGGGCCTGAACTACTACATTCAGGTCCTGTTTGTTGGGTTGAAGTGGCTGATTATGGGATTCTTGGTGCAATGTATAAGCCATCTTCTATAATAGCCTCGTCCTTAGCACCCAATAATCCCTCACAAGAGAGTTCTGTTCTCTTACGGAGATTGGTGGATTACTTTTAACTAACAAACCAGATACCAATGACCCCCAGGTTACACACTCGCCTCTGCAGAGGGTACATCGGATATTGGGGCAACCCCATGCAAATGAGGGAATCTCTTTGCCTCTGTGACCACTGCCATATTACGAACACAGGCCCAACCTGGAAACTCAGGACTGTTTGAAGATTTGCTTCCACCTTAGTTTCCTCTATCGAGCCGCCAAATGGCCTATATTACATTTTGTTATCAAGTAAATAAGGCCGTATTTTTGCACTTACCAGCGAAGCACATGGTGAAGATTCTGCCTGTGTCACAGTGACCTCCTCTCGCCGGCTACACTTGTTCTTCCACTTGATGTATGGCATTCTAGGAAAATGTATTCCGAGCCATGTACAAATAAATCTCTCTCCTTTATCTGTGACTACGGTCGGGTCTAACTTTTCTCTATTATCTCCCTGCCGGGCCCAGACTGATTTCTTTTGATTTAGTAACATTTCATTTTCTTCCCATCTGTTCTCATAGAGTGTCACTATGTCATTGTACTGTGCAAGTGTCCATGGCCCGGAGCTTCAGCTGAAGTACCGCATGGCCTACCATCCACCACGAGGCTGACACCGGCACTAAAAGGCCCAAAGGTCACGTTTTGGGACTTGATGGTGACCATATATCAATTGTTATCGTATCTCAAACTGGAAGATTGTTTTATACACAGCTATTTCCAATCAGAGGCGTAATAGAGTGATGCTAGTGAAAGCCCAGAGGAGTCTCACTCCGACATTAGTCCTGATAATTTGAACTGTCTCCTTTAGACGTTATACCATGGAGAGTGAAATATTCCTTTGTGACCTATGACTAGGCTCGGTGAACTTCCCCACAGTGGCATCAGGCCTAGGAAATTGTAGTGTTTCATGATACATCACACCAGGAAGCAAGAACTGTGCCAATGTGAGGTTCCAAGGTGAGATGTACATGGGAAATGCCCCATGTAGACACTAGACCAGAGGAAGTGAACTGCCCCACTGTGATGACAGGGCAAGGACAACAAAGCATTCATTTGCGACATAAAATCGGGAAACGTAAATTCTCCTATTCTGACATCCAGCCACGGAAACTAAACTTCTTCATTGTGCATTCAGACTAAGAAAACAGAAGTCTCTCTGTGTGGCATCAGAGGTGGCGTGGCAAGGGTACCATGGGCCCGAATGCAAGCAAACAATGGACCTCCCCCAACACTCTGGTTTGGTCGTGCAAAAGTGCCCTTAACTGGGTCCCCACACCCCCGGGCCACAGTGCCACTTCACCTTCTGCACCACTAGTGGTTACGCCACTCGACAAATGAGAATAAAAAGTGAACTACCCCACTATTCAATTACACCAAAACCATGAAGTGTTCCCATGGTGATATCATCCATGGAACGTCAGTACCTGAAGCGTTCCTTTGTGACATCAGACAAGACATGGCCATCATTTATGCCCTAAGATTGGACATTATGATTGCCCAATTTTGACATGGAACCAAGAGAAGAGTAGCATCCACCGTGACATTAGACTGGGGAATGTGGACCGACATATTGTGACATGAGATCAATGAAAGCTGATCTTCTAATTATGTCATCAGACCGAAGATAATTAACTAGCCTCTTGTTATTTCAGGCCAACAGGAGCAGCCCATGATTGGGTTCTAAAAATGTCCCATTTTGACGTCACACCAAGGAAAACAGAGCATCCCTTTTTAACATAATCTCAGGCAGCTTTTAATTGTCCAATAGTGACATCAGACCAATGAAAGTCTAGCATCCGCTAAGAGAACAGATTGATCATGCCATTCAATGTCACATCAGACAAAGGAAAGTGCAGCACCCTATTCTGACATCAAACCAGGGTTCAAGCACTGTCCTGTTGTGACATCATATTCAGGAAACATTAAGCTTCCTGCTGTGATTGCAGAACGGGAATGTCAACTGTCCGGTTATTACATCAGACCAAAGAACAAGAATTTCGTGACAAGAAGTACGTGACATCAGACTCGGAAATGTGAAATGTTCTATTGGGACATTAAACAAAAGTATAAAAACATCCATGTGTGACTTAAGACGAAGAATTGTAAATTGACACATTGTGACATGAAACCAAGGAAAGAGTCACGTCCCATGGTGACAAATAACTCCGGAATCAGAGCTGTCCTGTGGTGACGTCATCGGGCCATAGAACGTGTAGCGTCCATTCTAACATCAAGCCAAGGCTGTAGAGCAGTCCCATTGTGACATCATAGCAAGGACCGTGATGTCACCCGTTGCAACATCAAACTAGGGTAAGTGAACTGCTCCATAGTGACTTCTTACCAAGGAAATTGTAGCACGAGTTTATGATACGAGGTAAAGGAACATTATATATCATATTGTGACACCAGATCAAGAAATATGAAACGGTTCATGGAGGCATTACACTAGGCCAGTGACAACATAAATTGTCAAATGCCAAGCAGCATGAAACATCTAACGGTGATATCAGACCAGGCAACGCAAACTGTATCATTGTTGCATCTGACAAAGGAACATAAACATGTTGTGACATGAGACAAAAGAATGTAACACATTTCGTTGTGACAATCAGACCAGGGAACATGAACATCGCCACTGTGCAGTCAATCAAACCAAGTGAAGGCAGGAGTCTTTTTCACTAAGCCAGGGAATAGCAGGGGCATTATGGTGACTTCATGCCAGGGAACTAAGAAGGACCCATTGTGACATCAGACCAGAGGCTGTACCCCCCCCCCCTCCCATCACAACTGATTGTAAATATCTGAAGCGTCCCTTTGTGACAAAAGTCTATGAAACGTAAGCTGTTCCACTGTGATATCAGACATCAGACTACAGGCAGTGAATTGCCCTATTGTTTGCCAGCCCAGGGAAACTGAAGAGTCCCAATTGTGATATAGGACCAGAGAAGGAGAACCATGCGGGGTGAGAACACACCAGGGAACAGGAGAAATCCCATTGTGACACAAGAGCAAGGAAAACGAAGGGGCAGATTTATGAGGCTCTTGCGCCACGTTTACGCCGCTCTTGCGTCACGCAAGGCGGCGTAAACGTGGCGCATCCCTACGAGGCATTTACAATGTGACGCATCTATGGAGATGCGTCACGGTGTAAGGCCCTGCGTCACATGAAACCTGCGTCAGGTTTCATGTAGGCGTTCCGGTGCAGGGGGGGAGGGGCGTTCTGTCGCAGGAACGCCCCTGGAAAGTGACTCAGTGAAATCTACAAGATTTCACTGAGTCACTTTCTACGTCTATTCCTTATGCCTGCTTCAAGCAGGCGTAAGGGTGAAGCACCATGCAATGTAGGGGTGGCCCCTGTGCATTGCAGGAGTCATGTCGCACTTGCGACATGACTCCAGCAATGCGTCGCCCGTACATCGAAAGATGCGACACGCATCTTCCCTGCCTTGCACCATGGTGCGTCGCATTGTAAATGCGGCGCACCATGGGTGGCGGAGCTGTGGCGCACTGTGGCGCACATTAACTGGCGCATCCCTGGGGATGCGCCAGTTAACGTAAATCTGCCCCGAAGTGTCCTGTTTTGACTGCAAACTAGGGAAAGTGAATTGTTATATTGTGATGTCAGACCAACAAACATTATCTGTCCCGTTGTAATTAAAACCAAGGCAACAGAAGCGTATCATTGTGACGCCAGATGATGGAATGCAAACTGTAGTTTTTCTTAAACATTAAATCAGTGAACACAAACCTTTCCATAGTGACATCCGATTGGGGGCGTGCTGTACCAAGGTGAACACAGACCAGTAAAAAGAAATAACCAAATGTGTGGAGTAGGAGTTGTGTGATATACAATTCATTCATCAGCCTAGTAAGAGTATGCGAAGATCCTACTGTGATATCACACCAGTGAGAGTACAGACACAACTGGTGATATCCAGTCAGTGAGAGTAGATTCCAGACTTTCACCAGCTTGCAGCAAATAAGTAAGACCAAGATGTCAAGATGTCCCAAAGGAGAAGATCTGCAGATCCAAGAATCTAGCCACTAAACAAAGAATTAAAAATTATTGGCTTACGTTTGGTAGGGATACTAAGCAGGCAGGGCTGACACTCTATCAGAGGTAGGGAGGTTGTGTGAGATACAGTAAAGCAGTCACACCAGTAATGAATAAATATAGAGTTGCCCAGGAGTGTCTATTACTTTAAAGAACAGAAGAAATACCTGCATCTATGTTCAAAATCAATACATATAAAATAATATCCCGATTTTGAAACCAAAGATTTATAGACACAACACATAAAAAATAAGATAGTGGACAAGCCAGAGACAATTTACATCAAAACACTTTTTTTCTCAGCCGTACATTTTTGCGGGTTTTGCTCATGGGGTGTTGACCGTGAGGGTCCCAAGACACTCCAAAGCAGGCCAATCAATCAATCAATCAAAGGTTTATAATTAGCAGATACTCACCCATAAGGGTGTCAAGGCGCTGAGGGAAGGGAAGGGGGCGCGCAGAGGATAAAGTGTGTGTTATCAAATAGGATCCTGTTAATAAATAGGATCACCATCAACAGGCTGGACACAGCTGAGATGTTCAAAAAGTATCTTCTAAGCAGCATCTCAACATGACTGGAATGTCTCAAGAATACAGTCATGCTACTCACTCCTGTGGGAGGATAAACTAAATTTCGAATGCAGGGGCAAAATTGATCACTCAGTTTGTATGCTGCTCCAAAACGTGAGCAGATCCTCTCGAAGCACAGATGTGGTTCCATGAATATCACTCATCTGAACAGCCAGTAGGAATTGCCCTTGAGATGGCAGCCAGCCAGGTGGCATGGGACTCCGACACAGACCTCTCACAGGATGTTAACGAAGGCACAAAGATACACAGGCAGGCTGGCTATATTAGAGGCTTTGTTGGAGAGCAAGAGCGCAAGCCATCGGCCCCCCTCTGGTGGCTGGCAGTACCTTCTATGTGTCCAAGATCTCGAGAGACGACAGCACTCACATGGTCTAATCCAAGTGGCACTGTCCTGTGTTGTGATTGGAAATAACGTCTAGAATGCAATAATCTACTAGTGGAATTATCTACAAGGTGTGGTGGGAATAAAAGAGAATTGTGCTGGGGATCCACTTTTCTCAGGCCCAGCAAAATCAAACTCGTGCTGCCCTGGGGACAGCGCATTCATGTGAAAAACAGAGGGGCTACTTTGAAGCCGCTCCGTATTTCACAGTACAGGTGGGAACCTGCCTGCACTTTGAAGGGGGAATAGAGATCCCCTTGCAGGCGGGTGCAGTGATTGACTGCACCCACCTGCAAGGGGATGTCTGGAGAGGCCCATGAGACCCCCTTTTCCCCTCCGGGAGGCTGCCATCAGGGGGCGCACTGTCAGTGCGCCTCCTTACCACTTCTTTGCCTCTGTGTCCACATCTATAATATGGCAAGTGACCACAGGCACAGGGATTCCCTCAATTGCATGGGGCCGTGCCCCCTTGCAAATGAGGAAATGCCCTCTGCTAACCCCGACGCTTTATGTGCGCCAGTTCTATCGGTATTACAGAAGGGGATGCACGGGCGTGAGCTGCCCCTTCTGAAATAGTGCCCCAGGAACGTGAAAAAGCAGGTGCAACCGCCCGTTGCGCCCCCAGGGCACTTCCATAATATGCCACCAGATGGTGGTCACTCAGACAGGCACTGATGGTAGTGACAAGTGGGCTCTTTAAGAAGTCATGGAAACTTCTTAAGGGGGAAGCCAAGTGCTCCAAACAGCAGGTGTGTGGATGGAGAAGAAGCGGTCGCCACCTCCCTGCTATTGGATCCATGGGACAACTAGATGACCCTTGTGCAATGGGCAAGCGAACAGCACAGTGGGCCGGGGAATATATATCATCACAGGTTTTTCCCCAAAAAGTTGATTAGAACCAGTGAAAAGCCCTCAGTGGGAAGTGCCTTGAAAGAGCTCCTCGCTAAAAGAGGTCGCCACGGCAAAGGGCTGGGCTCCTTGGCGTAACAAAACATGATGGGACCATCCTGCAGAATGTGCCCAAAGGGCCCTGGGGTCCCCATAGCTCATAAACACTCATAGACTTGGATTGAACGGGGGGGCCCGGATGGATGGGGGCCCCCAGCACCGCAAGGGGTGCTGGGGATTATGTTAAGCCCATATTTGAATGGCAAAACCTGGAAAATATCCTGCAATGATCAGGGCGAGGCGCTCTGGGCCACCTGCAGGGCCTTACAAGCTAATTAAATGTGGTCAAATCCTGTTGCAGAATCACAAAATAGCCCTTCGCTCTTCTGGCTATGAGATAAACGTTCCATATTAGCTACAAACAGAAATGTTTGAGGCTTATTTATGGGAAACAAATGCAGCGCGGTGCCGCAAGTTATTTTGCGGCGCCATGCTGTGTTCGTTTCCAGGCCCCAGTGGGGTAGGAAGGGGGGTGCGTGCCGCCCTGGGTGTCATCTCAGAGGGGGGTGACAGAATGGCAAAAATGTGTTTTAAACACATATTTTTGCCGTTTTGTCAAGCCGGAGGTAACAAGAATTTTTCCGCACCAGGTACCACCTGACCTTCTTCCGCCACTGCTAGGCACGGGGATGCAACATATTTACAACAGCATACCGCATCTCTGTGCCTTTCCGTGCGCTGGCGCACAAACTGATGCCATGCGCCGGCGCAGGCACCCTTGTATGTTGCAAGGATGCGTGCGTCTTGGGGAGATTGTTTTTGTGCAGGAAAGGGCTCCTTCCTGCACAAAGCAATCACTTGAGGTGATTTCCTCTTCCAATGCGTGCTGTAGAATGCAGCACGCATTGAAAGAGAAAAAAACGAGGAGACCTTAAAAGATGTCTCCTGGTTGCGCCTCGCTATGCCACCCCATCCTGATGCATTTCCAGTCCTGATGCATTTCCAGATTTAGGATTGCTCCTAAATCTGGAAATGCATCGGTGGACATGGGTAATGCGTGGGAACACCCACAACAACACACAAGTCACACCCCTAATATGCAATGTGCTGCGTGAAATGGGGCGATATTTACAAGCACATGTAAAGCCACGCCAGGTTTACAGGTGCCACAAATAACCCCATTTAAATCTACTTCCAATGATGACAGAATAAACGGTGTAATAGTCCCCTTATGCAAGCAGCAGAGACCATCAAACGGAAATATTGACGATAATCTGTCCCCCCGTCCCTCCTTCCCCAAATAAAAACGCGAAGGTTCTTAGCACCTGTGAGCCTTAAAACGCAGAGGGGAATGGCTCCCTCTGGAGCGCAGCGCGAAAGAACCCTCTGCGGCCATCCATCACCGAGGAAACTGATCAAATTAACAGCGATTGCGCGTCTGAATGAGATCGTTTTTATGCGGCGAAGCGACGGAGCTTTCAAAGCATAGTGTCCGAGTGCGCGCGAACGAAGACCGTCCGAATGAACGTGATAATTGCATTTTTTCTTCCTTTGATTTCCTAGCGCCACGCAGGATGCGCGGATCTTTCCGAACAGAGAGAGAGCGCTTTCTTCAAGCGCAGGCGAAAATGAGATTGTCTGAGGTCGTGTTATGTACGCCCTCCGTGAAATACACCAAATATTATATATGTATTGCCATCAAGAGGGTCTACGTTGGCAGGGCTCAGGTTTGCTAGCTGGGTCAGGCACAGGGAACAGGTGCCAGCCTCAGGCACTACGCCGCACCTACAGCCAGAAGCTTGCCTCCGCATCATTCAGGGCCCATCCAGAGGGTGGTTACATTTCACTGCTCCCAGGGTGGAACACATCTATTCTCTGACCCTGCCTGGCGGCTTTGTCTGCAGATTAATGGACTCGCCATCAGCCTGCTGACCCGCCTTCGGGTTTGCAGCCATCTTCCCGGGAAGGATGTCAGGCATCACCAGGCATACATTAGCAATGTGGGACAGTACAACTGTTTACAACGCACTGCTGTAATGTACCACAGGCAAATTACATCTACATCACATACAATTACAACGCATATTTTTTTTAATGCGATGTTTTTTCTTTTAAACAACCATATTGATAACAATGGGAATGATATATATATATATATATATATATATATATATATATATATATATATATATATATATATATATATATATATATATATATATATATATACATATATACATATATATATATATACATATATATATATATATATATATATATATATATATATATATATATAACCCCCTATTTTTAAACCCTTACCTTCCTCAACTTCTACCCACCCCTGAACCCTAAAAACCCATTGCTACATTTACCTCTTCCACCTCTGAACAATTGAAAAAGCCCTTAACTCCTTTTATCACTACCCACCCCTAAACCCCCAAAACTATACCTTTCTTTACTTCTAGCCACCCCTGAACCCACAAACATCCCCTTCTCCCTCTACCCATCCCATCCCTGAACCATAAAAAGCTGTATCTACCTTTACCTCTACTCCCCACTGAACCCTAAAAATGCCTTCCCTCCCCCTACTGTTACCCGCCCGGGAACTGTAAAAAACACTTACCTTCCTTTACCTCTCCCATCCTTCCACCTTAAAACACCCTGTCTCCTTTTACCTCTACCTACCCCTAAACCCTATAACCTGCGTTCCTGCCTTACGCTCTACCTACCCTCATTGTTAGATACTTACCTAATTTGTATTAAAGGCATAGGTTGTAAATGATTGCATAAAAAACAACAAGGCGTTGTAAAAAATGTGTGGATACTGTATGTTGTGGTAATGGATGTGTTATAATGGTGACGTCCCACTGGGCAGGCAAGGGTGTGTCAGGGTCTATCCTGTGTGAAGGAAAAAGAGCATTTGGGAGCATTTGATTATTCAATTATTGGGAATGCGGTTTTGTCTATTCTTGCAGACCCCCTCCAGCTCCACCCAGAGAGTAGAGACATTAGACAGCCCTGTTCACAGTAGCATGTATGTTCCCATGCAATCTCCGTTTAATATTCAGAAGACCACGCTCCATTATTTTCAAACCCCTAGACGAGCAGGGTCACTGGAATTATGGGATTCTGGGCCTGCAGCGTTTCTGCAAGATTACAGAGTTGCTGCACGTGCCACGAAATCTACCATTTGCAGCATCATTTGGCGACGGTAACAAAAAAAATAGTTTTTAGTGCAAACAGATCAAACGTTACTGAAAACAAGGCGAGTAGATAAAAGTGATACCACCTCTCACCAGCTGCTGTATTCTGACATTCATTTTTCTTTAGCAATTTTCGGACTTTTGGGCTATGTTCATTAAGAACCGGGATGGACGTTACCATGACACAGAAGACGTAAGCAGTATGTCTCCTGTTTCCACCCCCTGAACCACTCATGCTATTGGAGAAAACACTCATGGAGCAAGTGTCAGTTTCTTTGCCTCAATTGATCATTTTTCAAAACCCACTCAGGAAAGTGTCAGCAACTATTCTTTGTGGAGTATCACAGACAGTGGTGGCCATCGGCAAATATATCAGGTGTGGCAACGGGTGACTATTACCCCTCTGACGGGTACTAATGAAAACCAGTAGACCCCTTAGACTCAAAGCCAAAGCTCTCAATTGTGGTCCGTTTTAAACAGTGTTTATAGCGGGCCACGGTTGAGAGCTCTGAAGTTGAGACGGAAGGCACTGTGGGTTTCTCACAGGGCCTGTCAGTGAGTTAAACACATTTTTTATAAAAAAAGAAAAAGATTAACTTACATGTTGCCTCGTAACTGGTTCTCCTCTTCATCTTGGGACCACAGGTTCCCAGAGCTCTAGCCTGCAACTCTCCTCTACCAATCTTGGTGCTGCTCTCATGCTGCTCAGGCAGTATGAAAGAAGCACCAGGATTGGTTGGAGCATGTTGGTTGACACTCTTTGAAGCACTTGGGGCCAGTGCATTCTGTTCACCCAGCTGTCTAAGACAGCTCAGGTTGGAGGGTTTAATGGGCGCATGTCAGGCTGGCCGTCGCAAGATAGCCGGTCAAAGTGACATGCGCACATTAAACAGAAATGCACAGTATTCTTTCCTGCTTCTGTCCCACCCTCTGACATGGCTGCTACCAGCACGGAAAAATAAAATGGTTTTAAATCTGTTCGATTTCCATTCTATTTTTCCTGTTTCCTGCCAATTCGTTAGAGCGTTCAAAACCCTTTTCGCGAAACAGCAATGTGCTGCAGAATCGGGAAATGGGTCTAATACATAACAAAAAACATTTTGTGGTCGCAAATCCTGAGATTTTACAAATTGCAGGCTTTGCAATCACAAAATGACATTGTAGATCAGGATGGTTGGAGCAAGCTGAGCGAGATCATGTGTTTCCTAATGGCCACATGCATCGTCTGTGAATTCTTAATTGCGAAAATGAAGGAATCGCAATTAAGAATTCGCAAACGGCTATGCATTAAGAAATTGCAATTTGTTTTGCGATTTCTTAATTTTCCTTAAATGCGAATCACAATTTGCGAATCGCAATTAAGGAATCCCTTTCCGTGGATTCCTATGAGCCTACAGGCCTATAGGAATGAATGTGAAGGCATTCTCATTTTGCGATTCGCAAATAAGGAATCGCAAAATGAGAATGCTATTTCAAGGGTGCAGGGGGGGTCCAAAGAGCCCCCCTGCACCCCTGAAATGTACCTTTAAGTACTTTTTTCACACACACATGCCCCAAGGGCATGTGTGTGTGTAAAATGAAACTTTCAAAAATGCACTTTTGTGCATTTTTGAAAGTTTTTGCAAATTACCATGAAGGTTAACTTCATGGTAATTTACCACTTCCTATTTGCGATTTCGCAATTTAAAAAAAATCATGCATTGCATTTAAGAAATTGCAAAATTGCGATTTCTTAAATGCAATTGCAATTTAAGAAATCGCAAATAAATTGTGATTTCTTAAATTGCGAAAAAAGCAAAAACCTTAATGCATCCCAAAAAAGGGATTTGCATTCGCAAACGGACGAATTTTGCGATTCGCACCGTTTGCAAATGCAAAAACCCTTGATGCATGTGCCCTTAAGTGTTTAAAGTGTATTGAGTTGAGTGCTCCTAGTATACTAAGAGAAGTAATTGAGTGCTGTCAGTTTGATAGGTGTATACTGTGTGTGTAGTAAACAGATGCAATCAATTCCACCCAATTGGGCAGAACTAATTGTTGAACAACATTGATTGATATCCTCTGTGATTAAGAAGGTCACCTTCACAGACGTGCCAGATTTACTAAGAAGTAATTAAGCGCACCAATCAAAGTTGCTGCACTGCATTAGGTGAAAGAGAGAAGGCAGAAAAGAGTCATAGAGATCTAGGCGAGGAGACTGGACCACCAAACATAAAGATCATGGCTCTGGCTGCCAATTTACTTAAAACGTGCTCCTGCTAACATGGCTAGAGCTTATGCTATGCTGTTTGGGAGTCACGTCATGGCCACCATTAGACATTGGCTTGTGCTTTTCAGCAACATACCACATTTGTGGAACAGGTCCATTCTGGAAAACAAAAACACTTGGGTCATTTTTCTTCCCGGGGCCATCTTGCAAAATCTAGTGGCCCCATGAATGAAACTTAGCTTTGAAATCCTGGAATCAAAAGGACATGGCTTCTGGAACACCAATGGTGGCTGGACCGAGGGCAGGAGGTTTCTGACAGAAGACCCTCCACCATCTGGGTCTCAGAAGTCCCCTGACTCTAAATGAGGCGGCTGAACAAAGAGGCTGGTGGAGATTGACATCCTACGACTTTCCGCAGACATTCCCCATCTCTATATGAAGCCCTTGTGGTCGGATGCAAGGGAGAGTGGCACTGGTTCTTGTCCTGTACCCTTTCATGATACCCCACCAGCCTACCTGAGCCATGGCCTCCACTGTCTGCACTATACGAACATCCCTTCGAGGTAAAGATGCTGTTGAATGTGTAAGAGCAGATATCCCATCCATCTTGGGTGTGTTCCTGATTTCAAGCTCAGGCAGGGACAAGCGAACCGCCTTTATGGGAAGGTTCTACCTGCACCACACTGACAGGCTTAGGTGTGCTGTATTAAAACTTGTTTCTACCTCTCAAGAACTTTGTTCCCCACAGGGCTAGCATACTTGGGGCCAGGAACGGCGGGCATTTAGATCACCCGACTGGCATCCTGGTTGGCAGAGCCAGTCCAGGCTGAAGAAGCGGAAGGCCCCCTTCCAATGCTCTGAAAATATGTTGGAGGAATGGAGGCGAGGACAGGCAGGGTTTCTGGCAATTTTAAGGCCCCAGTGATGAAGCCAGTGTGTCATGGGCCCTGATGCAAGGAAGAAAATGTGCCTCTGGCCCCTGCCTGAGCTGTGATACTACAGCAAGAATCGGGGTTCTTTGGATTCTGCGTGCCACTGCACCTGCTGCACCTACGGATATAAGTACCCGGTTTGCAGCCGGAGCCGCAAATTATTCCCATAGAGAGTGTTGTCTTAAACTCCAGGCACGCATAAGTCTGGAAACATGTTGCTCACAATGTCGCAAAATGAATAGTCAAAGCTGGTGCAGGCACAAAAGCCACCTAAAACGTACCCGCCCGATAGAAGCAACCGCTGCCCATGTCTGCGAGCAGCCAGCGACCAGACACACGTTTTAACATCAGCCAGGGGCTCAGGCAATACTAAACACCCCAGAAATAGTGGAACAGTGTCTGCCTGTGCTTGTTCTGGAGCAGCCAAGTAGGGTGTAAGGTCACCCCACAGACCTCTCTGCGCGTCACAACATGGAGGAGGACAATTGGTTTTGGAGTTTGACGTGTGAGTCGACTGGAACGAAGGCTGAAAGCTACCAAACTACCAAGAGAACTGGGAATTAGAGCAAGCGTCAGCCCACTGCCCCCTAAGCTGGCCGCGCTTCACTGAAAACACAATAATAACTGGCATATCCTTATTCCCTAGTTGGCAGGCTCTGCGTATGTTACGGATTAGGCGGGCATGACGCTGATCTCATTTCTTTTCTCTGTGACTAATGCTCACTGATGCAGAGATCTGCCCAGGAGATGGCGAGGAATGGGCCTTTTCAGTGATTAGGGGCACCAGAATAAGATATGTAGATGTATTTATTTATTTATTCATTTATAATGTTTTATATAGCGCGATCATGACCCTTGTGGGTATCAGAGCGCTTTAAAAATTATGATTGTCTTATCCAGATCATGAAAGAAAACAAAAACGAGGAAAAATCCTGGCATCTGCCACAAGGAGGAAGGAAGATGGAATATACTACAATGAGAAAGGATGCATGCAAGTGCCACATCGAGGAAGGGTGCCAATACATGCCACAGTCAGACCCCCCAGGATATAGCGGCATGAATTGGCAAATTTAGCGGCACAAAAATGAAAATTTAGCGGCACAAAAATGAAAATTTAGCGGCATTTAGCGGCATTTTATTTGGGGTTTTTTTCGCCAACAAGCACAGATCTCTTACTGTTTGAGTTATTTGCCAACATGGAGCTATGTACATTCTGTTTATTTACAATTCAGCATGGGTTCTATTCTTTACCTTTCAAGTTTTCTGATAGCAAGGTCACAATATTTCACCCATCTGCAGAATTGCTGTACATCTTGACCCAGCACACACAATGCAGTCGCCTCATTAATAGTGTGTATCCCCAATTTTAAGAAACAGGGCTTTAATAAACTAATTCTGAGCCCTAATAAGAGGAGACACAGTTTAAGAGGGAAGGATTCACAAGTATAGTTACAATTTAGAGCCGTATGAAAAGAAGCAATATCGAATAGCTGTAAAGAATTTTGCTCTGAACAGTTCCAGGATAGAATCTACACATGGGCTACTTAATTAAAAAAACATCTGGCGTAGTTAGTACTGCACGTAGTATGCCCTGTTTATCTCTGCCTAATTGAATTGTGGCACGTTTTCCGGGGGCACACACACAGCCGCACCCAAGCATTTCACAGGTCATTCAAAGACCATTATTCATATTATGGCCCCTGCAGCGCCACTCTGCCTGTGCTTTGTTGTGGCTTCGCCCCTTCTAGGAGCCCCTGCAGCGCGACTCTGCCGAGGCAATCTTCCTTCCTTCAAACAAATATGTGTCCGGGCTGAAACTTTCACACAATGGCGAAATCAGAGTCGGCTCTGATGTGATGCCTTATTTCGTTTACTTTCCTGTGACCCTTATCCCTGGCAGTGCCTTCGTGTTGATTTAGTTAGAGATTTTGCCCAATGCTAATTTTCACAATACCAACATACCCGAAGCAAAGGTATTGCCGCTCCCGCTTCCGTGTGTGTTCCTGGGCTGGAGAAGAGTCGTCGTGCCTGCTCTCCTTCCTGCTCTCCGCTGACCTGCTGGTTGTGATTGGGCATTTAAGAAGCGGGAAACGGCGGATTTCGCGGCCGTTTATGTAAATATCGCGGCATTTGCAGGGATCTGCCAATTTCGCGATTTTTTTGCAAATCGCGAAATCGCGATAAGCTGGAGGGTCTGCACAGTGAAGAAGGATGTTGGTACGTGCCACAAGAAGGAAGGAACCGGAATATGCCACAAAGAGGAAGGATGACCACAGAGAAGAAAGATGACCACACATGCCACAATGAGGAAGGATGTAGGCACATGCCACACCAAGGAAGGATGCTGGCATGGGCTACAATGAGGAAATATGCTGGCATGTATTGTATTGTATCGTAATTGCATTTACATAGCACTACTACCCTTGACGAGATGTTGAATCACTTTTTTAGCGAGTGGCTCTCTACTCTGGAACCCATAAAGGATTAGTGGTGAATTAGTCTAGTGAAATAAGAAATTAATTTGAGCAGTGGATATGTTAGTAAGTTATCTGGATTGAGAAGTATAGCGGAGGGATAGAAGAGGGAAAAGGTTTGCATTTATATAAGAGAGTAGCACGCTTCTACGGAGCCAAAAAATAATTTCTGGTGAATTAGTCTGGGGAAATATGAAATTAATTTGAGCGGTGGTCATGTTAGTCTGTTATTTGGATTGAAAATGATAGTGTAGGGATAGAAAAGGGAAGGGTCTATAACGTTTTTTATTTTTTTTGTGCGACAATGAGGAATGATGCTGGTACATGCCTCGAGGACGAATGCTGGCACATGCCACAGTAAAGAAAGATGACGACACATGCCACGAGGAAGGATGCTGGCTCATGCTACAATGAGGAAGGTGACAGCACATGTCACAATGAGGAAGGATGCTGGCATATGGCACAACGGGGGAGGATGGTGGTATAAGCCACAACGAGGAAGGATGACGGTACATGCCACAACGAGGTATGATGACGGTACATGCCACAAGGAGGAAGGATGCTGACAAATGCGACAACGAGGAAGAATGCTGGCACATACCACAACGAGGAGGGATGATGGCACATTCCACAACGAAGAGGGCTCCTGGCACAGGCCACACGAGGAAGGATGCTGGCACATGCCACAACGAGGAAGGATGCTACAACGAGGAAGGCTGCTGACACATGCCACAACAAAGAAGGATGCTGGCACATGCTACAATGAGGAAGGATGCTGACACATGCTTCAACAGGGAATGATGCTGACACATGCCACTACGAGGAGGGATGATGGTACATACCACAACGAACAAGGATGCTGACACATGCCACAACGAGGTACGATGACGGTACATGCCACAAAGAGGTACAATGACGGTACATGCCACAACGAGGAAGGATGCTGACAAATGCGACAACGAGGAAGAATGCTGGCACATACCACAACGAGGAGGGATGATGGCACATACCACAACGAGGAGGGATGATGGCACATACCACAAAGAGAAAGGATTATGGCACATACCACAACTAAGAGGGATGGTGGTACATACCACAACGAGGAAGGCTCCTGGCACAGGCCACATGAGGAAGGATGCTGGCACATGCCACAACGAGGAAGGATGCTACAACGAGGAAGGCTGCTGACACATGCCACAACAAAGAATTATGCTGGCACATGCTACAATGAGGAAGAATGCTGGCACATACCACAACGAGGAGGGATGATGGTACATTCCACAACGAAGAAGGAGGCTGACACATGCCACAACAAGGAAGGATGCTGGCACATGCCACAACGAGGAAGGATGCTACAACGAGGAAGGCTGCTGGCACGAGGAAGGATGCTGACACATGCTTCAACAAGGAATGATGCTAACACATGCCACAACGAGGAAGGATGCTGGCACATGCCACAACGAGGAAGGCTGCGGGCGAGGAAGGATGCTGGTATAAACCACAACGAGCATGGCGGTACATATCACAATGAGGAAGGATGCTGGCACATGTCACAACGAGGAAATATGACGGAACACGCAACTACGAGGATGGATGTTGGTACATGCCGCATCAAGGAAAGATGCTGGCACAGGCCACAACGAGGCAGGATGCTGACACTTGCAACAACGAGGAAGGATGCTGGCACCTGCCACAACGAGGAAGGATGCTGGCACAGGCCACAATGAGGAAGGATGCTGGCACAGGCCACAGCGAGGAAGGATGCTGGCACATGCCACAACGAGGAAGGATGCTGGCACAGGCCACAATGAGGAAGGATGCTGGCACAAGCCACAGCGAGGAAGGATGCTGGCACATGCCACAACGAGGAAGGATGCTGGCACAGGCCACAATGAGGAAGGATGCTGGCACATGCACCATCGAGGAAAGATTCTGGCACAGGCCACAATGAGGACGGATGCTGGCACATGCCACAATGAGAAAAGAGGACGGCACATGCGAGGATCGATGCCACTACATTTGAGTAATACATATTGCAAAAGGACATTGTTATCAATCTCTTTTCGTGGCCACATTTACAAGTAATGGGCCCATCTGTCATTGTCTCTTAAAGGGCACCTGTTAAAGGACATCTATGTGAGTAAACACCTGTGACTGGTAAAAGTCAGGCTAGGCCGGCTTCTGTCTCCATTTTCACTCTGAAATACACTTTTTGGGTGTAAACAAAGTCGGAAGTCTTACCACTAGCAAACCCAGTCCCCTTTCCAGACTTAAATATTAGAACCACTCACTCCCATCCTTTTCCTTGTATGGAAATGTGAATATAGCAGGAGGGGCTAGTATTTCCCACGGTCATTACATTTTTTTTTAAAGTACATATATAATAAAATAACGGACATTGTATACTTTACATGAAAGTTTTTATTTCTCAAAAAATACTTCCAATACAGTGCACAGAGTAGTGTCTTGATGAAATTGCAGGCAAAGAAGAGGCTTGCAAATGGCTAGTTCGTAACGACTTGCGTTGAAAAGCCCGCGTTGTAACAGCACGGCGGTGTAACAGCCGCATCGTAAAGGCTGTTCACCGTTCAAAACAGTTGAAAAACAGGTTGAGTGTTTTTCCAAGGTTAGGCTGGTGCCACAGCATCTCCCTTCTAGTGTGGTCGAAAAGTTATGTTAGTAAGGCAACTCCCTTCAGAGTAAACGTCACCTGCCAGTGCGTGTTCAAATCTAAGGTTGATTTGTTTGCAAAAAGCCCTTTATGTGCGCATTAAACAATAGTAGGCATCAAAGACCACGCCCCTACAATCCAAACAGAGGGTGCATCAAAGTAGTAAATCCCTATTTACTACTCATCGAGCTCATCTTGAAGTCAAACAGCTAGGTTTTGAGGTCAAATCTTCCGAAATTGATAAGACAGCCTGATTACAATATTGGTCGATGTGATACTCCATCACAAACATGACGGATATCCTGTCGGCCGTATTACAAGTTCCATAGGATATAATGAGAATGCAATTTGGCAGACGGTATGTCGGTCACTTTTGTGACGAGTTACCTTGTCCGTCAAAATCGTACTCAGGCCCAGAGCTTTAAATGAACAGATCGCGAAAAATGAGCATATCAGAGGAATATGACACCCTTTCATGTCTCCGTTCAGTCTCTTCTCTGCAAAAACTATCAATGGCCTCTGGCTCTTCCTCGCCAGGATTTAAGGGAAACTATCCCTGTTCTCTCCTTTTGCCTATTTCTTCCTACTTTCCTCTCTTTCTTATCTTTCTTTCTTCCCCCTCTCTTTTCAACTCATGTTCTCCCCTTCCACCTCTTTCTTCTTTTTCTCC